>NC_081571.1:20971534-21119712 GCF_022355385.1 Mustela nigripes
CGCCTTGGTTCTCCTGGCAACTAGGAGATTTGGGTTTTATTTTGTAGCATTGAGAGTACTAACCTACCGAGAAAATAAAGAGGTCAGGGAGATGGAAATCAAACTTTCAGACTGACTGATAAGGCTGGACTGGAGAAGTGGCTCAGACTAGTTGCCAGTCTTCAACCTGGAAACAGGAGGATCTACCCACCTAGTTACAGGCCAGGTGGAGTCATCCTTGCCTGTTCACCCTCGAAAGCCTTCAGACGAGCAGGCTGTGAGAAGAGCGTGCCCTGTGTCTATGCAGATGGACAGAACTGTTTTTCTCGAACTTGCCCAATAAACTCAGGTACTCCTCCTTTTTGTGAAGGGTAACATGAAAGAGCAGATGTTTTTACTTTATGGTTAAGACAGAAATGCAGAGTTGGGGAGGAATGGTGCCCACTAAATAATTGTCAGGTCAGAGTTTTGTTTTAAAAATTCAATGAGGTCATAACCTTACTTATTGAGCCCATGTTTTTTGAGCAGTCATTATGAGCAAGCCTGTCAGGTCCCTGCCCTCCCGGAGCGTATGATCTACGGGAAGGCAGGTATCAATCATACTGCAAAAATAAGACATACATTTAGAAATGTAGATAAGAGCTTTGGAAGAAATGTACCTTGTACTGTAAGAGTGGTGATAAGGGTAACTCAACTAACATGGGGACGGTTGGGTGGTCAGGACAGGCTCCCAGGTAGAGAGGTTTTTGTGCATATGTCTGAAGGCAAGGACAGGGAGAGAGACCTCTAGGCAGAGGAAGTGGAGAGTATGAAGATTCCAGGGTGGAAAGGAGAGGGACACTTCCAAGAACTGAAAGGAAACAGTGTGAGTCGGGTGGCAAGCAAGGGGAATGTGTTGGTTGGGTGGGTCCCAAGATGCCCTCAACGTACTCCCAGACTGTTCGGGAAATCCACGCTGAAAGAAACACAGCAAGCGACAAGGACATTAGATATTCAGGCTAGCATCCAAGAAACAACAACAGCTTTTTAGAATGAGTTACAATCCAAAAAATGGTGCTTTCAAAAAAAGAAGGGAATTGTTTCCGAAGAGGGGAGGTGATCATGGCACGAGATACCACAGAGCCCGACGAGGGTAAGAAGGAAATACGGCGAGACGCAGAGTCAGGTCAGCGCTGGTCATCTTGGGACAAGCTGTTTCAGTGGCCTGAGTGGACTCAAGCCAGACTGGGGCTGAAAAACGGAAGGCGCCTGTTCAGCAGAGAAGAGGGATGGGGTGTTAGCCAGAGGGCAAAGCAAGTCAGGGAATTTTTAGATTCATGTACACGGCTTAGCAGTTTGGGGTTCTTTCAAATATTCAATTAAGCGGTCTCTTTTCTTGTTTTGTTTCTCTTTTCTTTCTAAGAGAGCAAGATCTCTTAAAATGTAGGAATGGACTGAAGTCTCTTTCAAAAGGCATCTTGGTGCCCTGGTTGCCAATAGAGGTATGAAGAGTAGTGTTGGGCTTCAGCTGGAGCCACAAAGTTACTCACTCGACAAAACTCTGTTTCATTTCTACCCCTCCGTGCCCTCTTTGTGTGTGTGAACTCAAGGGGTACTTACTGCACTTTTCATGGTGTGCTGGTCTATGATAGTTGTTGAAGGCATAACGGTTAATAAAATGTAGGATTTAGAGAGGTCACAGAATGCCAGGAAAACAGATCCAGAAGCAGATACTTACAAAACAATGTTTTAAGTGTATAAGACAACTATAACCAAAAGACAGTGTTAGTACAGAGGTCATGATACTTAATCTGGATCTTAAAGAATGAACAGAAGCTTGACAGTCTCACAAAGTTGAAAAAATATGTAATATATTTTATATATTACATATTTTTATTTTTAGTATGTATTATATATAATATATGCAATATTTGAAATATATTAAATAATATAATTATCATATAAGTATATATTAATTCTAAATTATAAAATATAATATATAATGCAAAATATAATGCAATATTATATATTGTAATATACAATATATCATGAACACATACAGATTTTGCATTCTGCAAATCTGGTCCCTCCTTGTAACCAACAACATAAATTTGTAAGGAATCTGGCCACTGAACACAGAGAAGACAATTAACCAACATAAATAATATTCCCATTTCCACATTCTTATAATCACTCTTCTTGTAATACTCAAGAGAACTTCTAATACACTGAAGTGGTAAAATGTTAAATTTAAAACACGTAACTCCTCTGCATTTTGAAGAGGAGAACACAGATGTAAACACTTAACATGATAAATATCTAAAGGGAAGCTCACTTCTCAAGACAATTTTTCTATGTGCTATAATTCCTTGCACTAAACTGGGGAGGCTGGTATGTAGGTTTTGGTGGAGAAGGCGTAAGAGTTGGGAGCAGAGTCTACGATGTGGGGACACATGATTGTGGTTAATCAGGGCTATATACTCCATGTGTCAAAGCATTTATTCAAGAAAGATTCAGGCCTTGGGTGAGAACTCCTTTACAAGTCTAAGTAATTTCTTCCTCACATAATAAAACTTGAACATGGAAGCACAGTGTAAAAATCAGCTCTAATGATCAAGTCACCTGGCTAAGTAAAGCTTCCTACATGGAAACACTTAGAGATGGACCTGAAAAGCTAACTTCTTAGAACTTTGGGCACCACACTGTGTTCTCCGATCACACCCAGGCTCTGCTATAGAAAGAGTCTCCAGCCAGAGCATCTTTGCCTCAAGGGCAAGGATGACTCCAAATGAGGACAGGTGGGTTTGGAGAGCCACCTAAGAATGGTTATGTACTCGAGGAGAGGGACCTGCCCATTTCTATCACCTTCTAAATCTTCTTTAATATTCCTGTTTCCAGCCTCTTCCTTGTTCCCTGGGAGCAAATGGATCCCCAGGTTGAAACATGGGGCAGTTCTTAACACCCAGAGAAAATAACAAGTTCAGAGCCTGCAAGGATCTGTTACCTTTCTGCTTTCAGAAGTGCTGATGTTTACGGAAGTTTGTTAAATGACATCCTGCCAGGGCAAGGTTCATAACTCCTCCTGGTGCCATGGTTTTTAAACTTTCCTCATCAGAATCATCTGGAAAGTTTATTGAAACCCAGATTACTGGTCCCCACTCCCAGAATTTCTGAGTCAACAAAAGTGATAGGATTTGCTTCTCTAACAATCCCCAGCGATGCTGCTGCTACTGCTCTGGGGACCCTACTTGGAGAATCTGAGTTCTAGGAAATTCTTCCTTCTCCTAAAATTCCATGCATAATGTGTGTGTGTGTGTGTGTGTGTGTGCGCGCACACGCGCGCGCCTGTGTCTGTTTCTGTCCTAGAACATGCTTTAGAGCTTCCGTTGGAATCTCAAAGTGAAATAAACCACACTCGAACAAAAGCCAATAGTTCTAGGAACATTGACCTAGGCGAGATGCCTTGAGGAATGCTGACGCCAGGGCAAGGGGAAGGCATTGTGGTACAAGAAGTATGGACCCATTGGATAGAGCAAAGCTAGTTCTGCCACAATGCTCAGAATTGCTGGCTGTGATCTGGTAATGTTTGATAGGCTCAATCGAAATAAAGAGATTTAGATAGGAATTAATATTCTCACCCTACAGGAATTTATTTTTAATTATAGATAATTATGCTGAATTACAACAAGATGATTTGAAGCATTACACTAATTCAGAAGTAATAAAGCATGAATTACTGATGCAATCTTTAAAAATGTAACCTATCGATCAACACTGGAACAGCAACAGACGAAAGGCAATGATCTGACATTATTCTTTTATGGGATCATAGTTAAAACTGGCCTTCAGCTTACTCTTAAAAAGCCTCCTTAGGGCAATGAGATGCCATTACCTGTGGATCCATGCAGAGCCAAATGAAGATCTCTATCCCTGCAGGCTGCCCTCACCATGAGTGGTTCTCGGAACCCCTTGCTTTTTAGAGGTGATGGAACCCAACGTTATAAGCACAGACTTGTGTCCAGACAAACCCTGGCTAAAATCCCAGCTTTGATTTTTACCAGGTATATGGCCTCGAGCAAGTTACTTCTACCTCTCTGAGTCTCAGTTGTCTCATCTGTAAAATGGGAATGAGAGTCTAACACATAAGGCTCTTCTGATCACTGAATGATACGATCCATAAATCTCTGACATAGTAAAAATACAACAACTGGTAATGTCAGTCAGATCTTGGCCTGCACTGATGTTGCTAGTAGAACCACATTTGGCTATCGTACTTAGAAATTAGCAGGTGGGACACCTAGGTGGCTCAGTCAGTTAGCGGGCTGCCTTCAGCTCAGGTCATGATTCTGGGGTCCTGGGATGGAGTCCGCATTGGGCTTCCTGCTCAGTGGGGAGCCTGCTTCTCCCTCTGCCTCTGCCCCTCCTCCTTACTTGTGCACTCTCTCTCTTCTGTCTCAAATAAATAAAATCTTAGAAAAATTAAAAAAGAAAGAAAGAAACGAGCAGCTAGCCTTCCAACAAGCCCTTCAAGACCCAGTTTTATTTAAAAGAATATAGCAGTTTTCATGTAACTGATACCGTGGCTTCTAGGATAAGGATCGCTCCTGAGTTTGCAGGTCAAGTAAGCTCTCTTTGGTCAGTGCTGGGAGAAAGTTCTGGGCTTGCTGACTAAACTTCTGCCCAGTGTGCGTTCTTCCTCCCGAGTCTAAGAGACCACAGAGAGAAAAAGGCAAAGAAGGGCGGGGGGGGGGAGGGAGAAGAAGAGAACAAATGTCTCCCACACAGTGACTGCTAATCTCTACAGCAGGAAAGCCGGTGACTGACTACCTGAGTCAAAGCGAAAATACCTCATGAGAAAGGGGGGAAAACCAGTACTGAGCACCCTCCATGAGTCAGTTTTGCTTGCATATTATTACATAACGTACTTCTTATATAGGAAAAAAAAAAAAGAAAAATATAGTCCAAATTCATAAAGCCAGTGAAAGGTGGAGTTGAGATTAAAACACAGATCTGTCTTACTCCAAATGTCTCATGTTTTTAGTTGAAACCATAGGGCCTTTCCCAAAATACTTGACTTCTCCTACTTCGTAGCATTGCTCTTTGAAGCTGATGAAAGGAAGGATGGTGGGGATACAGAGAAGGAAAATTAAAATGCAGGTAGATAAGCAAGAGTCAAGAAAAAAGCGTCTCTTCCCATCACATACATACACACACAGAGAGAACAAACATTAGTGACCAAACACACAAGATCACTCCACACAAAATACATGACAAATCTCACACTGCCAAGACCTTATTGATCTCATCTGGAACCCACAGTTCATCCGAGTTGCCAATGAGGTCAAGGGCCTGTTGAGGGCAGCAGAGAGTTAGAACTTGGTGAACACCTTTGGCTATCAAACTGAGGGCCATGGTGGAAGGCAACAAAAAGCCTTGCCGGGCAAGACTGTATGGATAATTGGAAATCGGGCTCTGTGCAAAAGGTGAGCTCCACATTAGGATAGACCTGAGGACAGGATTTGGCACTCAGGTTCAGGCAAGCATTTTTGCATTTGGGTCAGGGTGGCCACAAGGTTATAGAATGCACTGTCATAGCAGTGAGTTAGATGCCCAAGGAGAGCCTGTGGAGTTAGAGCTCTAGTGGTATATACTGTTGGGTTAACATGCTGCCCCGCCAGCTCTTGGCAGAACACCACCCCCTGTCCTCATGGCGGGAATATGGAGTTGGGTGGGCACAGCCTACTTAATTACTTGACTGGCCCTAGAAACTCAAGTTTGAGGCTTCCGGTTTTAAATGGCCATTACTCCAGGAAATAAACTTTGAGCTTGACCACATCCATCACTGAAATTTTTGATGTCACAGACAAAAGCAGAATTGCGGAGCCTGCACAATGGTATGGCCCCCGAAACAGAAAATTTGACACAAAAAATCAAGACGACATCCATGTTCTCATTCGTATCTTAAATTTAAGGAGCAGCCATCACAGATCAGATGTTATGCTCAGTCCAGTGGCTACAAAGATACACACAACCGGATCACTGTCATCCAAAAGACTGTAGTAACGTAACTGGGAAAATGAGACCTGTGTGCACGGAGGTTTGTAATGCTGCCTTGGCATCAGTTAAATGCCAAGTAAGAGGGTAAACAATAAGGGATAAAGGTGTTCTGAAGTTCATTGTGGTCTGAGATGATTTAGGTTGGCTTCACAAAGAAAGTAGAACATTAACTGGATCTTGGATAAAGGTTAGGTTTACATGGTAGAACAATAGAAAGGAGGGTATTCCGAGAATGGAAAATTGCATGAGCTCAAGAGAAGCCACGGGGAGGTGTGGGGCAAGGTTAGGGGCTGATGAATAGATCAGTCTGGCTGAAGTTGTCAATTTATGTGGAAAGAGGAACATACATCCAGGCATTTTAGGAATAAACTCACATTGCAAATTTTAAGACCCTCTACGATATCATGACCCCTCCCCTTGAATTTGGGAAAATGTGATCTTCAGATGTCACCACCCACTAAACCCTGACCAACGCCTTGAAGCCAGGAAGGTAAGTGCCATTTGTGAGTCTGTCACTGTGCCCCACCATATCAACTGGAACTTAGTAGGCTAAATGAACCAATACAATTTGTTCTCAATCCTTTGACAATTGTGTTCGTGACCAATACTTTGTTAGCAAAACCCATATTAGGGCCTTAAGGGCTAAATTTCCAGATGCACAACTACAAAGTTATTATTTTCCTTTTGGAACTAAAAGCATATAAGAATTACTTTGAAAAAACTACACATCATTGAGCAAGTCCATCCATCTCCCTTAACTGAGGCATTTCTTTTCCTCTTACTACATAAGGGCAGATTTCTTCTATGTTCTTCTCATCAACCGATGGGCCAAGTAAATCACACTGCTTCTTCAAGCAGCTGTGCGGAGGAGACTCTGGCATTTTTTTTCCCCTTAAGGAGGGATGATTCCTGGATGGTTTTACAAGATAACTGTTTATAACTATTAACAGCAGATGTAACCCATTGTTCTTAATTAATTGATCCTTTCATATGTAATTCTTGTTATAAAAGCTCGACTGTAGGAAAAAAATGCCTATGTTTGCGACTGCATAGATGAGTCAATAAATGAATGGATGGAATGAATGAATGAATGAATATATGCAGAAGAACTGTTGGTGACCGTACTCTGGGTCACCAGAGTGTCAAAGTGTAGACAGTGACCGTCTTTGCATCAGGACCATCCAGAATGTTTATCCAAAATGCATAGCTGGTGAAGATAAGGCTCAGAAATCTAAATTTTAGCAAGTTCCTGGGTGATTCTCACAGCTCTAGATGAGAGAATCTTTAGGGTGGATGGAGGAAAGCAGGAGGGATGCAACAGACTTGGGAAGGCATGGGAGGGAAACTAAGAAGTATCTGCAGGGGATCCCAACTCTCAGTCTGAGAGAGGCCAGCAGAGAGAATCCCAGTTATATTCTCTAAAGCTCCTGCAGGCAGAAGAGTCCTGAGGTATCCGGGGAGGGGGGCTGTTTGCACAACTAAAGGGTCATAAAAAAATAAAAGAGTTTGGTCTAGAACACTGAGACCTGCCTCCTAAGATCCGGACAAACAAGGTGTCACACACCAGCACTGGTGTGTGGAATAGGACAGTATTGTTGGACGGTATTGCTGCCTTGGTTTGCCTTTCAGGAATGGACCAACCCAGGCTGGTGGAGTGTACCACCAGAGCCCCCCAGAATGAGACAGAATCCCACAAAAACAGGTCAAAGACTGGAGGAGCCTAGAGAACCTAGGTCTTGACTGAGTTGTTTGGACTCTTATCAGCAGGTAGCAAGGCTCACAGGACATTTGGCTTTTAAGATGAGGGCGGACATGTCCAAAAGGGCACCTGAGAAAGTGAATCCAAGAAACATAGGCAGATTGGACTGAGGAGGGAAGAAATCACAGGTAGGGAATCCTGTAAGGAGACCACCACTAGGCTTTCCCTGGTGGCGTCAGCTCCCTTCTTCTGAGGGCTTTCATATTTCCCGCCAGCACTGATTGTTTCAGACTGACTCCCTGAAGTATAGAGACGATGTCTTACAGCTCTTTGTGCTTTCCTGCTATTATAATGTTAAACTGCACCAAGCAAGCTCGGTCTAGGTATACCATCTCCTAGTACTGAAAATAGATTTGGTTTTGAACTCAATGTAAATCATATTTGCCAGCCTTTTAAGTTTTTTTCATCCATTCAACGACTATTTATTGGATGCCTATTTTGTGCTGGACTGGACTACACTCTCAGAATAAAATAGTGACCCAAACAGACACAGCGCCTTCTCCGATGGGGAGTGCTGTCTATGGGACACAAAAGACAGACACAAAAGGCCGAGAGTGTGCAGGGGTGTTGCAGGTGGAAGGGTAACACAAGCAAAGGAGCAGAAGTCCCAAAGAGAGCCACGTCCACCGCGAAGGCAAAGGAAGGGTTGTGTGAGGTGGGACAGTGGGCGTGAAGGAAAAAAAAGCATGGCCTTTGATGTCCTGCAGAAGAACGTGAAATTTAACCTACAGACAGTAGGGAGCTGTTAAAGACCTTGAAGTAGGTGAGTTCATTGACCAGACCCAAGACAGGTATATTTAGTTAGAGGGTTATTGCAAGGGTCCAGGTTATAGATAATGAAGACGTGACTCAAAATGGTGGTCTATGAAGAGGCTGAAGGACCACAAGGGAGAGAAGCGTCTTTGTCACTGGCTGAAAGCTGAGAACAAGGCCCAAGGAGGAACTGAAAAATGTCCCTGTCCTGACGACCATATGGACGAGAGAATGCCTTTAATTAAAATCTGCCACAAGGAGAAAGAGTCTGTATGAAGCAAGCCAACGCGTGCGGTTCTAGTTCATCCCGCACGTGGCTGTTAGGGTATCCCACCGAGCTCCCGGGCATGGCCACAATTCCCCCTTGCTCTGAGCGCCCCAGTGGACCACCACTAGTCACCCTCTTCGGGTACAAACTCCTTACCTCCTAATCCAATTAAAATTTGCTACAGGTCTCCTTTGTTGAAGTCGGGCAGTAGGTGTCATTTCAGGGAGGAATGGGTTCAAAATGGAGAATTAAGACGTAGCTCCTACCTTTACAAAGCACACGAGCTAAGAGTCGCTGCTGCTTTCGTTTTTCCCGTAAGCCAGGTCATGGTACGCAAGACAAGTAGCTTTCAGAGCCAGTAAATCCACAGGCAGAAATGAATTCGGTGCTGACGATGCCTTAAAATGAACACGGACTCCTAGAACTTACAATTTCAAACCTTAGTTCATTAAGACAATATGATTTTTCTCATTTATTATTTTTAGAAAGGGGAAATTTGTCATTTTAAACAGGGAATATTGCCCTTGGCTCTCTTACGGGCATAGATTACACACAAAAATCTCATTTAAAAAAAAAAAGTCTATTCTTCCAAAGTGAAACGTAGCTTGGCAGTTTAAAAATCACTGGACTAAAACCCAGAGCTTAGCCCATCACTCTGGATATCTGTGGGGGCACTGACATGTCCTGCATTGCTTTGACAATCACAGTGCAATTTCCATACAATTCTGTGACCCAACCCCAGCTTTGGACAAGCCTGTCTAGATCTAATACGAGTGCCCATAGGATCCAAACACAGCTGCTTAATTCAATTTTAAAAATTCAATCACCCCCATTTATTTTTTCCTCCAAAACACCAGCCAAGTGTTTGGACTGATTTTTTTCCAGAGAATTTATTGGTTCACATCACACAGACAAGAACTCTATGTCCAAAGAACTTGGAGTTTCAAAGCGACGTGATGATGCAATGAGGCATTTTGACCAAATTCCATCCTGGATTTGACGAATCCACCCAAATGGAGAGGGGAGTGGCTGCTTCTGGTTCGAACTAGTTCTTAAGGCAGCAGAGCCTGGTACAAACACCACTGGCCTGGGGGTGGTAGAAGCTGGTATTTTCTTCCCCTCTCTGCTGCTGCTGAGCAGCCACAGGACCTGGGCTAACTCACACAGGTTTGCTCAGGTGTTAGTAAACTGTCGGAACCAGCCAATTTCCAAGGATCCACCCAGCTCTTAAAATCGGACAATCCCAAGAACGTCTCTTAGAGGACAGTTCTCCAACTCTGCCATTCTGAGTAAACATGATCTGGTCATGCTGAAATTTCCTGTTCTTGGTAATTACAATTAATTAGCAGAAGTCTATGGCATAAAAAATTAATCATAGTGCAATAAGGATTGTAAAAGCTAGCCAGATGGTGATGAGATGAACTAAGAGAAGAAACTTCTTTTTCATTTCCAAAACCCTGTTTCCAGCATTTTGTAGGCTTCTCAGACTTGGGTGATTACCAGCAAGTCATTAATAGGTTCTGCTAGCAGGGCCCAGCCTGGGCTCAACCCAACTTTGAAAGACTCTGCTCTGGTCTAAAGTTTCATTTAGAGCCTGGGCAGAAGTATGCTGATAGTAGTGAGCTCTATCTCCTTCTGTGTTTGAGGACAAAGAGCCTCTGACAAGTGGGTAGGTAGGAAGAAGGCTTCCCAATCTAGACAGAGCCAGTCAGGTCCAGAGTGTCTGTCCTGTTTGCTGTAAAGCTAAGATGAGGATATTAAAAAAAAAGAGGGGGGGTGGGGTAAGAAAGCAGGACTTGCTAAAGACCTGCTGGAGTCTGACAGGGCCTCCCCCTGGCTAGGAAGTGGGACAGTATTATTAAGCTATTCCCTTCATGTCTGCATATCTTAGGAGTGACTGTTGACTCAGAAACTTCAGTTAGAAGGTACTTCGTGAGCAGATCTGGGTGTTTAAAATCCTGGTGGAGTCTGGTCTCTGTCCTTCCTGGGTTTATCCTTAAATCCTCCTTGTCTCCCTGCCCTTGTTACTTGATGTTGCAGATTCAGGCCAATGGCTCATTATGGAATTATTTTAAACTTTGCTGCTCAGCCATGAAAAAGAACAAAATCTTGCCATTTGTTGTGACACGGATGGACCTAGAGCGTATCATGCTACGTGAAAGAAGTCACACAAAGACAAATACTGGATGATTACACTTACGTGTGGAATCTAAAAAAGAAACAAGCAAAACGAAACTCATAGACACAGAGAGAACAGAATGGTGGCAAGTGAGGGTAAAGCCAGTGAAGGAGGTCAAGAGGCACAAATTCCGATTATAAAAGAAATACTTCGTAGGGGTGTCCTGCACAGCAGGGTGACTGTGGTCAGTAATATGGTATTGCGTATTGGAAGGTTGCTAAGAGAGTGAACTTCAGACATTCTCATCCCAAGAAAAAACAGTGTTTTGTAACTTTGTGTGGGGACGGATGTTAACGCGACTCATGGTGGTGATCATTTCACAGTGTATACAAATACCCAATCATTATACTGCATGCCTGAAACTAACATGTTATATGTCAATTATACATCAATTACAAAATAATTTCAGAAAGAAACTTTCCAGTAATTTCAGAGTGGAAAGAGGACCTTCACCGTGTACTTGCTTGTATGAAGAGTGGCCTATTCTTCCCTCCAGCTGACGGATAGTGATGATATTGTTTTACAAACTGGATTCATTCATTCTGGCCTCTCCTGCCAGTGTGCTGACTCCCTCAGGAAAAGGACAGGGATTTTGTATCACCCACATCTACATTTTCACCAAGGGTTTGGCCGGATGGAACTGTAGGAAAAGGCCTAATAAAGCACGTGAGTGTTTAACCTAACTCAAACAAATGATTAACTAAAATGTGAGGAGAAAAACAATAACAGGAACCAACAATGGTATGAACACAGATGAATCATCTGTCAACCCTTGCTGATTGACGTCAGACTGGCTGCAAATGGTGTTTTACAAGTTAAGGACAAGGTGACCTCCAGGGTCAGATGCTCACGCTCCCTTAGATTATTTGCCTTCCCCAGGTCCATCTCTACAGGTGTGCAAATGCATGGCAAGGGAGCTTTCAGCAAGTGAGAATCCAATTTTGGAATTGCTTCACTGAAGGGATTTAGATTATCTGAATTTATTCTATGGGAGAAAGAAAATTTAAACAATTTCAAAATCTCAAAACAAAAATTTATATTTATCCTCTCTTTGACCAGCTTTATAAACTTAAAAAAAAAAATCCTTTCTTCTCTGCTTCTATTGCTAATATTCTTCATTGCATTTTTTTTTCCTTTGTGGCACTTATTATTATTACCTGGCAAATAGATTTGCCTATTGTCTGTCCCTCTCCCCATAGAATGTAAGCTTTTTGAGAACAGGAATTTTTTTTTAAGGTTTTATTTATTTATTTGAGAGAGAGCGAGCACAAAAGCAGGGTGAGCATCAGGGGAGAGGGAGAAGCAGTCTCCCCTCTGAGCAAGGAGCCCAGTGGTGACAACCTTGAGATCATGACCTGAGCCAAAGGCGGCTGCTTAACGAATGAACCACCCAGGCACCCCAGAGAGCAGGGATTTTTATATTCACTGCTGTACCATCAACATATGAATCACTGCTCAGCTCACAGAAAGTATCAATAAATGAATGTATCTAATCAAACACCTATCTTAGGTGATTCACTAAATGTTCATTATGTGCATTAACGAGTGCAGGGATAACTAAGTCTAAAAAGAAAGAGGCAGATTAATTTACCGCCTATAATGGGACTTCAATAAATGTTAACCAATACTAGCATTATCATTTTTATTATTACTTAAATTAAGTGTCCATGATTTTAGATGACATATGACCCCAGAGCAATATCTTGGTCCTTCCCCATAGCCTTGGGACAAAAATCCTGACTTCGACTCTCTCCCACCAAGACTATATACACACATTCATTCTCTGTTTATGCAGGAAAGGAAAAACCTGTTGAAAGGAAAGTGAAGGCAGTCCTGAGAAGACAGAAGCTTTATTAACAGCAACATTCCTGATCATGAAACAGAAGAAAGGTGGGGACTGACTAATCCATTTGTTTCCAAGAACACTTTGAGATTTTTGTTTCTTTGAGTAAAACACATTGTGCATGTGTCTGATTCAAGACAGTTCACTAGGCATTCCTTTAAGAAAAAAAATGTAAGTTCCAAAAAATATTTTTAAGTTTTTTAGTGTTCAGCTAATTATTGATGCTTTTTACAAAATTCTTAAGTTCAGCTAAGTCTTCATATTTAATAAAGACACGTGAGATGATTATTTATGACCTATTACTTTAGATGATTATTTATGAAATATTTTCTTTCATATTTATGAAATATGAAATCCAATTTTATTATACCATGGTAGCTCCTATACCCAGGATCCAGTTTCAAGTCAAGTCTAGCTGCACACGATCACTGAAGTGGTTCATCCCAGCAGAGCTCAGGGGCATAATAAGGGCCCTAGACCTCCTGGGACACTGCTGTGCAGGAAGGGTCCTGAGAAGGCAGGGAGGGGGCGGAGGGGGTCATCCCTGGTGCAGGGGGCTGATGGCCCTTCGTAGTCCATGATGCTAACCTGAGGCTTCAGCTGCTCGGGAAGAGCGAGGCAGGCAGGCCCTTCTGGGGTTTTTTCTCTCCCTCCATTCAGAGAGAGGTGCAAGTGACTCCCCAGGAAAATATGAAAGATTTGTAAATATTTTAGTCTAGACTTTCAGGATGACTAGGTAGGGAGAATCTTGTGCTGGATAACCCGACTCTTGACTTTTTAGTGGGTGTGGCTCAAGAAACTCAAATTATATAAGTGGGTAAGAACACTGTAAAGTTGGGGCTTAACTCACCAACCTCTTGGACTTTATTTAGATTTGGGTAAGAAGGGAGAAGCCAGAAATGCTTGGAAAATGTAATTTTTACAGACAAGAAAAAAAAGTGGGGGTGGTCTTTGTCTGGATCATGAAGACTCTTGTGCTGAGTGAAATGTTACTGGGGGGTACTTTTCTCATTTTTAGCGAGAATACTGGACATAATGTATCTAGCTCAAAGAGAACCTGAGTCAGTATCTCTGTCCTAGAGCTGGCTCTGTTACCTATGAACACCAGTGAACACCCTTCAGGTAGGCAGGCCATCTGAGTTTCCATGTCCCTGCACAAGGAGCAAAAGGCCAGGTGGTTCTAATACTCCGTGACAATAGTTCTAATTTTCTAGTAAGGCAAGTGATCAGAATGAGTAAGACTTCCAGAGGCCTATGTAGTCAGGAGGGGACAGGAATATTACCAAAAAGTAGTCAAAGGAACTTGCAAATGTATGCAAATACAATAGAACCATTGTAATAAATATTAAAATAGTAGGTGAACCATGAAGGGAAAACAGAGGAAGGAGAAAGTTATAGCATGATCTAGGTAAAAATGCGTACTGCAGTTGAACCTGTTGCTGGTCAAAGAGAAAGGGCAGCAGGATGACTCTAATTCTTCATAGCTCATGAAAGGACGTGTAACAATCTATCAAAGGAGAGATAGTGTAAGACAGCTTCCAAATCTAAACAGAATGTATTGTCTGGTTTGCCATGTAAGAAATGGTAAAAACAAAACAAAGCAAAACAAACAAACAACAAAAACAAACAACCAAAACAAAACAAACGAACAAAAAACAGAAATGACAGTGTCATCCAGGACAAGATTTCCAAAGTTCTAAAGACATCTTTCATTAGCTTTTCTTTTCTTAACAAGATCTCAATAACAGCACCAATAATGACAATAATAATGGTGGTGAACCAAGGGAACTAAAATAAATAACAAGGCTGTATTGATTTCTGGTGATCTAATTTATAAGAAGCTGGATCTTTGATGGCCAGTATTTTCCTAGACAGCTCTTCTCAAATATCAATCATCTCAGATTGACTTTTAACCATTATATAGACCATTGCTGGGCAAGATCTATATAAATAGCCAAAGAAGCAATGATTATTGCTTTTATAGTGGGACTATTTTGGTTTATACGAAGCAGTCATTAAATAGAATGATTTTTCATGTAAAAAATGACTTGGTAGAGACCCCCAGCCAACCTACAACCCAAGCGATCACAGCTTGTTCAGCAAGAGGTTTGGCACATTCGGGAGGCTGCCAAAGTTTAGGAGTAATCAGAAATCAGAGTTTCTCTAGAGAAAGAAAAAATGGGTTGGTCAAAAAAAAAAAAAAAAGAAAGAAAGAAAGAAAAAGAAAAAAAGAAAAGGAAAAAATGGAAAAGAAAGGAACTTTGTTATGATTTACAACCATCTGAGAGGAGTCTGTATGCTCAGGGTTTGGCCAGATGAAACTGAAGTTTCTATGAGCTTCTGACATTTTTATGACTCACCTGGTTTGAGATGTGGTGGGATAAGGTATCATATGTTTCCATAAGGAAAATGCATTGTCATTGCTTTGCATAAGGACATATAAAGCCATTAGGTAATATAAGAGCTTAGATTTTGCTTGACAGGGATAATTTTATAGTCAACCCCAGAATTTCAATAATATGGTATTTTGGTAAGGGCTAGCAGAGATAAAAATCTAATTGCCAGCTTCCTTAAACAAAACAAAAATCCTCAGAGAAATACACTATCCACTTGCACCAAAATGCTCATCACAGCATTGTTTTATAGTTAAGAAAATCCTGGGAACACCTACCTAAACAAGAAAACGGATATTGAGAATCATGGCTCAGTTACTGCTGCATGGCATACCACCCCAAAACCCTTTGACTTACAAAAATACACATTTGCTCTTGCATTGTAGGCTACAGATCAGCAGAGGATTTCTCCCTGTCTCAGCTGGACTCCTTCATGAAACTGGCCAGCTGACACATCAACTGGAAGCCCATTGGTCTAGGAAGGCTTGGCTATGACAGGTGGGATGACGGGCCCCCCATTCCATGTGGGTTTCCAGTCTCTAGCAAGCTGGCCTGGGATTTTTCTCATGACAGTGGTCTACAGCAGGGTTCCAGGAAGGCACATAGAAGGACAAAAATCTTGAAGTGCAAGATTGGAGTCTGCACCCCATCACTTCTGCCACACTCTGTTGGCCAGAGCAAGTCATAAGACCAGACCATATTCCAGGGGCTGGAAAAGAAATTTTATCCCTTGACAGAAGGAGCTACAAAATCACATTGCAAAAAATGTAGAAACAGGGAGAGGTGAAGAATTAGAATCAGTCTGGCAATCTACCACAAAGGAATACTCATTTGATGGATTATTATCCAGTCATTAAAAAATAAAGCCTATGGAGCAGGTTTAGAGTGTTAAAGGAATAGTAGGGAAAAAAAACTGTTAATTTTTATTACAACCACATAAATGTACATACAAAAGGTTGGAGGAGACTCAGATAGGATGGTTGCATAACGACAAGATGACAGAATTTGTGTTTTCAACTATTTTTCTAAAAATATTCCAACAGTTTTCGTGGATCACCCAAGCCTCCTATCACATCCGCATGCCGCATAAGCCACATTTCATTCCTTCAATAGGATTTAGATGAAGTACCCAATGAATGAACAAAAGAATTATGGAGAGAAAAAGCAAATGATTTTTTTTTCTTTTTGCCTTTTTAGAAAAAATGATTCAACCCAAAAAATTCCATGCCAGACAATTCAGCTGACAGAGAGGGAATTTAATGTGACATAGTACGCTGGCTATTTCTAGGGAAATGGAGTTAGAGCTTTTAGAGTACAAAGCAGAAAGCCTTTGACTGTTAAAGGATTTTGCACAGGAGTGAAACCTTTCATTGTATGACTAAATCAATGGAGATTATCTCCTCCACCGGAATTTCCTTTTGTCGGCACGTGTGGGGTGTGGGCATCTGTTCTCGCGTTCGGTTCAGTAACCGGGTTCTCAAATGAATGACTCAATTCAAGGTAATGCTCAATATTGTACTGAAGTTACTATGTAGATACTGATTTCATGGCCTTTGACTCTTTCTGAGGTCAGGCACTGCCCGGCACATTGAACTGCATCTGCCGGCTTGACGTGAGCCACCACCGGTGGCATTGTCCTCACTAGTTTTGGTGTAGTGATGCTGGGGATCTAACCCAAACCTTCTCTAGAGTACAATTTCTGCAGGATTGCTTTCAACAGGACTCACCTGTGACCTGACTGACAGACAAGCCGTGGAGTGCCACATGAAGTCAAATGCAGGTTTACACCAGTGATGAACCCTCACCGGGGCCCAAAGTCACAGCTCTTGTGAGATAGCAAAGGAAACCAGAATGACCGAACTTTAGGGCTGGAAGGCAGTTTAGCATCCAAAGAAAATCGGGTGCAGAGGCAGCATGCTATTTACATGTGTTCCAGCCCTAAAATTAGTTACAGTGAGGTTGTTCCAGACTTGTTCTCCACGGTTCTCTTGCCCCAGAGGAATTTTTGTCCTCCTACAGACAGCAGATGGCTAGGAGCACCAATCTTCCCAAGAGAATGTGTGGAGGCAAGATCAAGAGCCCTCTGTTGAGAGAAGGCCATGCTGCTCCCTAGCTCACCCTGCAGGGTGCTAACTTTCAGAACCGCTAGTCCAGGGAGATTCCCACAAAATGTCAGGCCTTTGTCCTACCCCGACCTGCTCTTGCACCTTTCCCAGATTGTGGCTTTAACCCTTGGGCCCAGCCTAGACCTTCTTGGTCCCCAAGCCCTCTCCTCTCTGTTCTGAGCAAAACAGACCATCAGAGCCTTTTGCATAGTGATGTGTAACGTATTTAAATCTCAAGGTGCAGATCCTGTTTGAGGGATTTGCATGTTCACAAGGATTGAATCTTGAAGAACTGAAACTCTTAAAGGTATAAACCTGTGGGAGGGGCACAGACCCAAAGGACTCAGAGGACTAGAGGGCTGGGTGGGCAACTTGGAGAGAAGCAGTCCTCGGGGCAGGGGACTGAGGCTCTCCCGGGAGGCCCCTCTGCACCAAGGGTCTCAGGGTGACTGGTTAACTTACTGGTCCTGGGCCAGTTCGAAGAGGCTCCAGGGGACATCTCTCAGTTTGCTGCTGAGACACTCCCAAGTGAAGATTCAGGGTGTTGCCATTTTCACTTCCTGGCCAGACTCTTCGCCCTGTGCTATAAGACCAGGGTCATCCTTCTAGGGGAAATTCTGGTCCTATTTTCCTCTTTGTTATTATTATTATTTTTTTTAAAGAAGCTGGAAAGCTGGGTTTTACGTGACATCTTCTGGTTTTTCAATGCTGGGAACTAATTCCAGTTGTGGAAATCCTTTCTGTGGGGACAAGTAATATCATCTGTGGGTTGATTCTGGCCCCTTTATGACCTCTGCTGAGGGTGGATGTTTGCAGAAGGGTGGGACAAGGTGGGACAGAGCAGATATGCCTCAAATCATAAAGTGGGGGAAGGGGTGTTGGGGGTTATGAAGGAAGCTTATCAGCATCTCCTAGGATGAAATGAATTCAGGAAATGGGGGATTTTTGTTTTGTATTTCTCAAAGGGAGACATGATTTTTAAAGGCTGTATAGCCGCGCCATTGTGAATGGCCCCCCACATGGGACCACCCATGTGGAACCATGTGTGCCATGAACAGAGAGGTCAAGCAGCATGAAGCTGAAAGCCACGGATGTGGGGTCATTGGAATGCCATGTTCCCTGACTGTGCCCACCCTCTGATCAGGGAGGCCTGGGTGTGGAACACAGAACGTTCTAGAGATGGCTGGCAATAGAGAATCACAGAATCTCAGTGCTCTAAGCCATCTTAACAGTTATCTGTTTAACCCTGTCACATTACACAAATAAACTGAGCCCAGAGAAGGCGGGACTTCCTGCTCTCACCCTCACCCAGCTGCTTTGTGGAGGAACTGAGACTAGCACACTGTCCCCCACCCCCTCCCCAGGGCAGAGCTTGTCCTGAGGACTGTTCCAGGCCCCATTCCACTCTCATTCCAGGAAGAGTTGACATATATGTACCTGTGAAATGAAAAATCAGAGGCAGCTTCATTTGGGTATCTTTGGAAGACTTTGCATATCAAAAATTTCACAAGTCAGGAAAATAAAATTCTTTCTCAAATCATGCACCCCTGACTAGGACTCAGAAAAGAGAGACACCTAATCACTTTAATCTCTGCTTAATGACTTAACTTAGTAAGCGTGCATGCCTGACACTCTCCCAAGCGTTGTGCACACTCCTGCATTTTATCTTCATTAGTGTGCTCATTTTATAGTTGGGGAAACTAAGGTTTTAAAGACACTAAGAAGACTTCCCGAAGGCTCACAGTTAGTAAGTGACAGAGCTGGTATCAGAACCCCTGTAGTCTGACCCAGAGCCCTGATGTAATAAACTTGGTCCCCAGAGCTGAGCTTCACCCCTACCCCCCTCACTCAACTCCCAAGCTTTCCAAGGTCCAGCTCCCAGAAAACCTCCCACGGGCCTGGCATCTAGAGTGCTGCCCCAGTCTCTTCTGCTAAACTCTACTCCGAGCCCATGTCATCACACGTTGTTGGTGGTTTGTTTTTTTCCCCCCCAGGCTCCAAAAATGTGGTCTTCCCTCATTATGCCAATTAGGAGGAACAGATGGTCTTCTCCTCAATAGCTAACCATTCAACATTTATGGAAGAAAATCCTGGAAGGAGTTTGTTTCGAATATGAAAAGTGTCAACCCAAAAGAAAAATTTTAAAGTAATTCCCCGGAGGGGAAGAGTTCTAGAGAAAGGCCTTCTGCAACTTTAACGGAAATGTCATGGAATGTGTACATGATAATGGCAGAATGTCTTGATCCCAGAAGAATACACATAAACAGAGGAGGTAATTGGATTCATCATTTTGACACCTGAAAGGATGACAAGAGACCTTTAACCCGCCGATAATCAGCCGAGTGTGCTGTCATTGTGTACCGTTCACCCAGACTATGGGATATCACATTAGCGAGCTGGCTGGCCTATTAGAGGCATGTAATTCTTTCATATACTTAGCGCGGAAGTGGATAGGATTCAAAACTGCTCCCTTCTCTCTGACATGCATCCAAATTTTTAATAGCAGCTAAGTACCTTACTAAGCAATTGAATAAAATAATGCATTCAGGCCCCAGAAAACCTTCTCAGACCTCTTTTTATCTCTGCATTTTACTGATGGAAAATGGATTGTAATTCAAATTTATATACTGGGCATACGCCAGGCAATAGATTTTTTTTTTTCTTTGTAAAACTCAAGCATTCCAAACTATTGGAGGAGTTAAGCAATTTTGATCATTTTGAAACTAGCTGTCAGATTTAATCTGTGCTAGAGAGACAGAGGGCAAATGTATTCTGAAGCTTGTTATATAATTTACAGATTATTTTTGCAATTTATATTCCATCAAATAGGATATATTAGGCTCTCAGAAAGCACGTAATGATCAATTAATTTCAGCAGAGCAATCCTGGTGGCACTTAAGGGACAGAAATGATTAGACCCTTTTCTAGCTGAGTCCCAAGGTCAAGTCATCAAATATGACTGATTATATTTTCTAATGGTTTCTCTATGCCCATTAAAGAGCACTCAACTATTCAGACTCTCCTCTGATCATGACATTCAAAATTTGCTCGGATGGCTCCTGACAAGCAAAAATGTATTCTCTAATCTTTAACCACATAAACAATAGCTAACCACTTGTAATTGAGTTTAAATTGATTTCAGGTGGCTTCAGAGAAAAGCAATTTCTACAAGAGATTAACCTCTTAATTAAAGTATATTAAGAATACTGTCAGGTGTAGGAATTCTGCTCCAGCAGAAAATTATACCTCATTGACATTCATTTACAAAAGAATTGCTGCTCTGTTCCCAGGTAACAGGTTACTTATTTGTGGTTCTTGCTTCACTAGGTCAGCTGAAGCCTGGTTCACTCTGTGGAACATCGGCCTTCCCGACGGCACAGAGGGGGGGAAGAAAAGTGCGTGACGTGAAACATTGTTTACGGCGTGATGCTGTCCTTCTACTTAGTTCTTCTGGAAGTTACCTCACTCACCGAATGGGACCCTTCTGCAAAAGCAACAGAGCCCCTTAATCTGAGAAAAGAGGGAAAGCATGTGTCAACCACCCCTTCCATGGTGACTGCACAGGCCCTGCCAGGTGCCATTCTCCAGAGCATTTAAGGTAGACCCATCCTGTCCTCTAAGTCCGTGCTACTCAAAAGTGGTCCTCAGATGAGCATCATGTAGTGGACTGTGAGAAATGCAGAGTCTCGGGCCCCTCCACCACCTCCCCCCACCCCACACACACACACACACACACACACACACACACACACACACACACACACGGCAGACCAAATGAATTAGAATCACCAGTTTAACAAGATCCCCAGGGAACTCCTTTGCACTATTCAAGTTTGAGGAGCGCTGCTCCAAGGGTCTGCTGTGTCTGCCTTCTCCTTATCTCAGGGATCTGTACAATGTCAGGAACATTTGGTCAGTTTGGTGAAGACAAAAACAAAAACAATGCAGCTGGTCCATGAGCATTATGTAGACAAAACAATCTCCTTGCCCCTTTTTAGTTTTCAAAATCCTGCCGCTTTCCTCTTTTTTATGGCCTGGTTGTGAAAACCCTAGGTGAATGTGGTCCCCCTCACCCAGGACATGGGACATGTGGAGCTCCCGACTTATGCTACAGTTGGTTCTAGAATCAAGCTTTTTCCCCATGCTGGCTCCAGGGGCCTGGGATAACCTGACCCTGGTAGTTTGCTCTCTTGGTACTGTAATCTTTGGCCCATGTTCCTGAATTGGTTCCAGCCTCTGTCACTCCCAGCCGGGGATTTTTTTTTTTTTTCCTGCCTTCAGAACTGGCCTTTTTTTTTTTTTTTTTTTTTTAATATTGCCACCTGTTCCTGAGGTACCTGCTTCCCATCGCCACCTGTCTAAACTCAGGGTTGTGGCATGGACTTCTACCCAACAGAGGGCAGCCTCCAGCCCTCCTTAAGGTGGCTTGTGGTTGGTAAAAGGAAGTTACACCAAAATGCAGCTGTGCTTAGCACTCTCGGTGTTGTTAAGAAAACTTGGTTTAGAACAGCAAATCTCAGGCTTGACTACACATTACAATACCCCGAGGAGATGCAAATTTTCCAATGCCGAGGATTCCATCCCAGATAAGGTTAAGTCAGAATCTCATGTCCTGAGTATTAGTATAAAAAGCTCCCAGGTGAGTCTATCACGCAGCCAGAGTTAAGAAACACCAGTATGGAGAAAACTTTTTGACCCACCCATACCCAATGCAGTCCATCCTCTATGCCTGAGTAATAATTTGCTTCTTATATTCTCCTCATCTTTCTCCCCACCACCAGAGCACTGAGAAAATTGTGACTAAAGAGTGAGGAGCTTCTGTGTGTCTCAATGAAGAGGGAATCGGAAGGAAGGGGAGCAGGGAGAGAAATCTCCCAGCATTATCCTTCATATTGCTAAGACCATGCAAGGGATGGAGAGTGAACTGGCCATCCAACTTTGTCCAGTTAAGGTGCACGACCAGTGCAGAAGAGACACAGAAAGCGAAAACATGTAATCGGGAAATCACAGCCTCTCGCAAGCCTTGAAGAAAGGCAGACAGAGCAGGAGGGAAGAGAACCAGCATGACACAGGAGACATTTGCCCACTTGCAAATATTCCAGAAAAGAAAAATGCTCCCAAACTGTGTTATGTCCGTAAGTGGTAGTCCTAAACTGTCCAGAGCATCCCTAAGTTTCGGGGCTAAAGCAGAGAGGGCCCCCAGATGCTCCAGCCAAGGATCTATCCCTGTCCAAGATTAAACAGAGGTAGAGAAAGCAGTAGCAGCAGCCCCCAGGCCAGGGCTGCCAGCCTGGTGTCACTACTGGGAGGGTCTGAGCCTGTGTCAGAGCCAAGTCAGAACACCTGCCACAGTCAGCAGGCTGCCAGGACCGTCCAGACATGCTTCCTCTGCTCGTTTCTTTCCTGCACCAGGAGTTTAGAGCGCCTGCCCCTATGTGCTCGTGTCTGTAAGTGTCACCCTTGGACCAGCAGATGCGCTGCACCTGGGAACTTGTTAGACATGCAAATGCTCTGGGCAAGGGCCCCACCCCAAACTTACTGACTCAGAAACTTGAGAGTGGGGCCCAGTGAGCTGTGGCTTAAGAAACAGTCCAGGTGATTCTGATGCGCATGACGGCTGGAGGGCCACTGCTCTGTTGTACACGTAGCTAGAGCTTGCTTCTGTGACTCTTGAGTCATCTCGCTCACCTGGTCTGGGAGGGGAGGTGATGTTGAAAAGGCCTGTTCTCCCTTCAGACTGCCTGCGCCCTGCACCTGCTGGGGTTACCTCCCGGTGCTTCGGCAGCCCCCTTTCTGAACGTCTGAGCCTCTGTTTTCCAGGCTCTGGACTGTGGTTCCTGATTTCTCTAGTGTGGCTCCGTGGACATAGGTTTTGCCTGTTGAACCTGAGGGAACTGTCCCTTCCTTCCCACCTCAGTTTCCCTCCCAGGCTCCAGACCCTGCTCCTCTGCCCAGTGCTCCCCTCTCTGCTTCCTTCTCTCCTACCAGGGAGGCCCAGCCTCACCCTCCAGACAGCAGAGATCCCCGGGTGATCTTGGCTCTGTTTGCTACCCTCCTGCCCGGCTACATTTAGTTAGAAACCAATATGTGGCTATCAGATACTTTTGAATGAAAGAAGTAAACACTTTTAAATTTCTGAACTCCTTTTCCCTGTATGATTTCATCAGATCATTGTGATAGAGAGTGAGCACAAGTATTAGCCATATTTAACAGTCAGGAACACTGAGACCAGCCCAGGCTGTAGTACAGTCAGTAGTAGAGCCAAGACTGGGATTCAGGTCTCTTAAGTTCTGACACAGTGCTCCGGACCCCGTGTCCCTTCTACGAACCAGTATTTCTGGCATTCCGAATTCATCTTTCCGATGGTACCTCCCACTCTGCCCAATAGCACGCCATTAACATCTCCTGCAAGGCTCAGATCTAAAATCAACACCCACCTACAGCAGCTACTGGTTGTAACTGGACAAACTGCAGTGAATGTCTTTTACCTTGTTGCACAGATGCACACCAAAGATTTAGCAGAAAACAGGGGGATGGGCCTTTGGACCCTGCAGAGAGGTCAACCGCCCCGGGGGTGAATGGTTCGCCTCTGGTGATTGACAGAGTTGATTAATGGGTCGAGAAATCCTGCAGTGGTGGAGAAATCAAGATTCTCAACCTGAAACCCTTACCAGCTTGCATTTGCCTCTTGTGCCTTAGGAACATCAAGAATAAACTTGGGCATTTGAGAGCTAAGGGGGTTCCCTTTGGAACCCTCCACTGTAAGCTCTAGCCTCTGAAGGCCAGTGCTTTGCCTGGAGGGGAAGCATTCAGGTCTATTAGCCTGGGTTTGCCCAGAGATGAGGGGGTAAAGGCCCTGAGCTGGGATATCCTCAGTGTGCGGTGGGTAAGTTGAGGGGCCCACCCACCTATTCCAGATTCTGAACGAATGTCTCAGCCTCTCAGTGCAAGCCTGTGTCTGGCTGCTTCCCTGTTAATGCCGAAACCATGCAGGTGTCCATTATCTCAGCCTCCATGCAACACCCACCTGCACTGGGTCTCTTCCTATGCTTGCTGCCCTGCGTAGACCTCTGAATTCCAATCTCATTCAGCCTATGGAGAGGCCAGACCATGGCCATGCCCTCCAGCTCAGCTGGATAACTTGGACTTTGATCACCAGTCTGCCTTTGAGGCTCACCTAAACGCCAATCCCATGTCTCATATCACGACCTGGTCCTCTGGTCCTCCAGTCCTCCATGCTCTCTACATGGTCCATCCCAAGCCCTGCCTGCCCTCCAGTCCAAAATTTTCCTGGTCAATTCTTTTTTCTCTTTCTTTCTTTCCTTTTTTTTTTTTTTTTTTAAGATTTTATTTATTTATTTGACAAGAGATCACAAGTAGTCAGAGAGGCAGGCTGAGAGAGAGAGAGAAGAGAAAGCAGGCTCCCTGCTGAGCAGAGAGCCCGATGTGGGACTCGATCCCAGGACCCTGGAATCATGACCTGAGCCGAAGTCAGAGGCTTTAACCCACTGAGCCACCCAGGTGCCCTTCCTGGTCATTTCTTGACCCAGGGTTTCCGTGACCTGGAAGCTTCTCTCTCCAGCTCAGTGGATGGTCATGTCTAGAAAGGTCAAGTCTCCTGTGCTTTGAATCTGAAGTGTGGGTTGAGGTTCAACAATGTTAGTAAGGGGGAAAAAATGTCTGAAGAATGGAATAGATGGCTAAATTGCATTTGGAGAAAGGGGAGAACAAACATGATCCGGCTGGCCTTAGTTTTCCAATATTAAGCTAAATAAAGAACATCTTCCCTACGTGTCAGCTGACCCCCAGTCTCTCCCATATTCCTATGCTTCCCCACAAGGGTCGGAATTCTTACTTGTTAAGACATGGCACCATGCTTCCCTGAGTAAATGGCAGGAGGATGACAACGAGAGGATGAAGTCAAAAGAAATAGGAAAAAGACATGACTAATGAAAACACAGTTTTTAATGAGCATTGACTGACTAAGCACTCTGTTAAATACTCAGCACACAGCTGCACACTCAGCCCTTTCAACAGTCTTATACGATGATAATACCAGATCTACAGGTGACAGAATTGTAATGGAGCCAGAGCGTGGTTCTAAACCTGTGTTCCTAACCACCTTGTTCAGCTCCTTCCCCAACAGGCTCTGGATTCTGTGAACTATGCCCTTTGACATAGTTCACTCCTTCGTTCTAGCTTCAAGACATGGCAGCTTGGTTGGCCAGCCTCCCTCATCGCCATATGTGATGGTTTGACCAACAGCGCTCTCTTTGACCCCAGGTAGCGTTAATATAATCCCCTGAAACACCAAAAAATTAGATGGACTAACTAGGCCAAGTAATTTCAACTCACATGTCTTGGGAAGAGGACTGAACTTGGGTCTTGGCCCTGGCTATATGACTTGAACATGGACAGACATCTCTGAATATACTACTGTCTAGCATTCTATTCCCCTATACTGCTGTTCAAAAATCAAATGAGCTATTGACGAAGGGGCACCCTATAAACTGGACGGTACCACCAGAAATAAAAATTATTCATATGTCAAAAGCAGTTCAACTCTTTTTTTCCGCTGAATTCACCACCCAAGACTCAGGGAGGGAGACAAGATCTTTTATGGCTGGGTTTGTTCCAACAACAATACTTTCCACAAACATCCATTAAAGGCTTAACATGAGCCAGGCACTTTTATAGGTATTTTCTTTTCTCAGAGACAAGAGACAAGACATTTATGACCAAGTTACTTCTGCGTCTTCTCATATTTTGGCAGGTCTCACACCTGTTGTGACCAAACACCTAGAGCCAGACCTGGATAGGTCAGTTAATTGGGATTTAGACATCATGGTTTGATTCCACAAGCACCCAGTTGTGCGCATCTTGCCTCGGCACCTTGCCACACACACGCACACATCTGGTGGCCTGTGGGACAAGGTCAAATTGCTTTTTCATGGAGGCCATTTGTCACATGGATTCCCCACCAGAGATGGTGAATGAATCACAGCAGGTCCATCACTGTTTAACAAACAGCTCAAAATGTGTGCCCTGCTGAGCATGAGTCAGGTTCGGTGTGGACTTACAGGCAGTCTCATTTCCAGCTTTCTACTTTTTTCCGTCTAGCTTCTCTTCCTGAGTTTGTTTTGCCTTTAGCTTTTTTTGTGATTAACTTTTTAAGGATTTTTTTTAAATGTTTTATTTATTTGACACAGAGATAGAGAGCACAAGTAGGCAGAGCAGCAGGCAGAGGGAGAGCAAGAAGCAGGCTCTCTGCTGAGCCGGGGTCCCGGCATGGGCTTTTGTTCCAGGACCCCAGGATCGTGACCTGAGCCAAAGGCAGCTGCTTAACCAACTGAGCCACCCAGGCGCCCTGGATTTTTTCTTTTTAATATGTTATTTATTTATTTGACACACAGAAAGAGAGAGCACAAGTAGGCAGAGAGGCAGGCGGTGGGTGGGTGGGGGGGAATGCAGGCTTCCCACTGAGCAGAGAGCCCGATGTGGGGCTTGATCCCAGGACCCTGAGCTGAAGGCAGAGGCTTAACCCACTGAGCCACCCAGACGGCCCTTTTGATAGACTTTTTTTGATCCTTTTGTCTAAGTGCCATGGCTAAGAAAGAGACAGTACTTTTTCTGAGAAATGCATCCAATATAAACATGATTGACTAAGATAGTTCTTAATTTCTTTTAAGTAAACAGATACCAGAAACTTATTTTTAACAGAAACTTTTTTATTGATATGTCATTCCAATACCGTATAGTTCACTCACTTAAAGTATGCAACTCAATGGTTTTTAGTATGTTCTCAGTGTTACGCAACCATCATCACAATCAACACTAGACTCTGTGTCACCCCAAAAAGAAACTCCATACCCATTAGTGATTACACTGCATTCCCCCTAAACCTCTCAGCCCTAGGCAATCAATGAAATTCTTTCTGTCCATATAGATTGCCTATTCTTTTTTTTTTTTTAATATTTTATTTATTTATTTGACAGAGAGATCACAGGTAGGAAGAGAGGCAGGCAGAGAGAGAGAGGAGGAAGCAGGCTCCCTGCTGAGCAGAGAGACCGATGCGGGATTCTATCCCAGGACCCTGGGATCATGACCTGAGCCGAAGGCAGCGGCTTAACCCACGGAGCCACCCAGGCGCCCCTAGATTTGCCTATTCTTGAATAGGCAACGAGAATGGAATCATTCTATATGTGGCCTTTTGTGAGTGGCTTCTTTCATTTGGTATAATGTTTTCAAGGTTCCTCCATGTCATAGTTCCTGGAAATTTCTGGAAACTTCGGTGTCTCTTCAGTTATGAACTCAGACTTATATTCTCCCTTCTCATGGCAATCTAAATTATCTTTGCATCACTTGGAACAATAATAAAAACCAACAATAAAAGTATCTTTTCGTGGGTGCTTATGCACATACTGTCTCATCCTCACCACAACTTATAAGGGAGTTATTCTGGCCACTATTTTCCATGATAAGAAACCTAGAAAGGTCACAGCGCTCAATAAGTGATAGAGCCAGTGATCTAACTCAGGTCTCTGAGTCCAAGTCTAGCAGGTCTGTCTTGGAAGATGAGGTCATAGTCATCACCAGCAGCATCATAAATACTTTATCGTGTTTCTCAGAAGCCCAGCACTGGCCCATGGCTGTGGTCTTGAGGTGTGCCAGAGAAGTAAAGCTCCTCCAACACGAAACACCCTAAGATATGGCCTAGACAGGAAGTGAGGTGGGATGCGTCATGTTCAGAAGTGTGGGACTCCAGAATCCTAAAGACCTGGCTTCAAATCCCAGATCTTCCAACTTTTAGTTGTGTGCACTTGGAGTACTTACTTTCTCATTTTTAATTTTCCAACATGGAAGATGAGAAGGATGGTTTCTACACTGTAGGGTTATTAAGGGGATGAAACAAAAGTGATGAGGACTTAGCACGGTGCCCAGGACAGAGTAAGTACTCAAGAAATTTTGCTACTATTAAGGAATATGGTCAATAAAACTGTAAAAGCAATGTATGGTAGCTATGCTTGTGAGGAGCATAGCATAATGCAGGGACTTGTCAAATCACTATTTTGCACTCCTGAAACTAATGGAACACTGTGTGTCACCTATACTTAAAAAAAAAAAAAGATTATTTGCCATATTATAACTGTTATTATTATAGCATCAGACAAAGATGAAGTGGCATTTCATCAGCCATCCTGGAAGCACATCTTCATGGTCTCTACCTACACACACACACACACACACACATACACCAATGGAGTTTGGGAAGTAAACCCCTCATTGGCCTTCTGTTATCATTTCTGAGGTAACTTATTAGAAGGGGAAATAATTAATTTTTTTTTAAATTTTATTTCTTTATTTGAGAGAGAGATGGGGGGTGGGGAGAGGGCACAGTGGGAGAGGGGAAAGCAGACTCCCTAATGAGCAGGGAGCCCAACATGGGGCTCAATCCCAGGAGCCTGAGATCATGACCTGAGCTGAAGGCAGACGCCCGACCGACTGAGCCACCCAGATGCCCCAGAAGGGGAAAGGGCTTAAATGCAAGCAGGAATGAAGAAGAAGCAAGGCCTACAGCACTGGGTGAGAGAACACTACAAGAACCCAAAAAAATGAACTCCACAGAAGCCTGAACTACAGGCCAGAGAGGACCGAGTCAAGGGGGAGAGAGGGAGCCATGCTGTCACAATTTTGATTCTGCAAACTATTGATGGAGAGTCAGCCTTTAGAAAGTTCACCGAATCTTGCAAAAACATGACTACCGTAGTAGGAAAACTTGCCAAATTATGCAATTTGGAACCAAATGCTCCTTTCCGCCTTTCCCCCCCCCCCCCACCCCCCCCACCCCCCCCCCCCCCCGCTCCATGATGTTCAGCTTCTGGCTATGCCAAAAGCAGTTACTGGCAAGGAAGTCATTTAAAAAAAAATTTTTTTTTTTTGGCATATGGCAAAAGGCAAGGAAGTAGAAAAAGAACCCCAGAGGAGTTTTCCCCTAGCCTTTTATTAAAATTATTTTCCGGATTTGGCAAAACTGCATTAATCAAAATCCATAATTCACAATGAAACTCATTTTCAAAGGTTTTAATTGGGGGAATAACTTTTTGTAGAGGTTTTAAATAAAAAAAATCTATCCTATGGATACATGCTCACACATACAACAAAAATGTACAAGGACGCTTAGTGCAACATTTTTTATTCCGGATCTTCCAGGATTTACAATGGTGTTATGTCCCCATTAAGCCCATCATTGTAGATGATATCACAAATTGAAAATGCATTTATCCATGTAACCCACCGAACACCATACCTTAGCCTAGCTGACCTTAAACACGCTCAGAACACTTATATTAGCTTACAGTTGGGCAAAAATCATCTAACGCGAAGCCTATTTTATAATAAAGGGTTGGCTATCACATGCAATTTGTTGACTACTACACTGACAGTACAGAACTGGAGTGGTCCTATGGATATAGAGTGCCTGCCTGTGTATCAGTATTTCACCTTCGTGGTCATGTGGCTGCCTGGGGGCTGTGGCCACTGCCCAGCAACAAAGGAGAGGGTCACATCGCATGTTGCTAACCCCAGGAAAACATCCACATGCAAATTCAAAGTGTGGTTTCTACTGAATGGGTATTCACACCATCATAAAGTCAAAAAAATCATTAAGTTGACGCCATCCTAAGTTGAGGATCTTCTATAATTATGAGAAACAACTGGAAGGTCTCCAGACAGGAGAATGGCTAAGCCACATATGGTATCAGCTTCTGACAGAATACCCCAGAACCATTAAAATTAATGGAAACTCAATGAGGGCAGAAATTTCATCTTTTTTGTTCACTGATATATTCCTACTGCCCGGAATAGTGGCTGGCACTTTGTAGAGTTCACATATCTGTCAATTAACTGGATGAGTGAATGTTTGTGAAATGCTTTTGTAATCAACAGTTCAATACATATGGATATGTATGTGTTTGTATATGCATATGTGTCTATATAAGTTTAAGTCTATGTTTGTGCATATGTCCGTGTTGTGTCTATGTTGTATATATGTAATAGATAAAATTGTGACAACTGTCAAACACAGGCATAAAGATATTGATGCTTGAACACCAGAGGAGGCTGTCTTGGGCACCGCACTCTTCCAAACTGCCTGGGACTCCTTTATCCCTCTCCTCTTATCTTCTTTCTTATCTTTTATTTGGGAGTAATTTTCCTCCATTTTCCCCCATGGTAATAGCATAGCACTCTGGTATTTACAAAACGTTACAAAACATTAGCACTCCAGTATTTACAAAATGCAAAAAGTCAATTAATAAAGTCATAGGCTACTTCGATATTTTAAGCTATTAGTGAAGGAAGGTGGTTGCTCTCTTGGCCTCAGAATCGATTGTACTAAGGCAACTTCGATTTGTGTAGGTAAGTATCACATGTAATAACTTTTTAACTAACTGCATCATCTGATGGTCCAGCCCAGCCAAGAAGCAAAAGAAGCTTTCGCTGGTCGTTCACAGAACTTCCATGGATGCAGCAGCACAGATGTACGAGGGAGGGCCATCTCCAGCGGGTGAGCTTTTGATACAAAACAAGTCTATGCCAGGGCTGTTAGTTATAAGTCTTTAATAGAAAAAAAAGTTATTTGTTAAATAAAATTTGGAAGAAAGAGCTGCAGCTCATGCAAGCCACGGCAGAGACCTGCAGAAGATACTGACGACTTTTGTTCTGAAAGTGCTTTGTCTTGGGGACCTGTCTGTATCTCCTCCCTGTTTGCAGTTGTACTGGGTCTTTGCCAGAGCTGACATCTCAAAATACCCCACCCAATGTGTGATGTGAGCTTTAAAATTAAAGCAAATCAGGAGCTCAGCCTGGCATATATTTCATGCTCCCTGCATGTACACGTGCACACACATGCGCGCGCATGCACAAACACACACACACCCCTTCTCAAGAAAGAAATGATGCTACCAGGCCAAAGGGTTGGTAGCAATTTCTATCCTCCGAATGGTTTCATGAGTTTGACTTGGTGGTCAAACTGATGGTGAACATTTAAGATGAAAACTGTCTGTCTCCCCCAGCCCCCAGAACCCTGCAGAAAGCATGGGGAGTTCCTGTCTCTGAATGTGCCTCTTACCCTCATTGAAGCCTCCATCCTCACAGTATAGTCTGTGAACCCTTCAACACAATCATTTTTTTATTGCTCCATCCCAACTAACATAGAGTGCACATAACACAGTTCAACATAGTGTGCCATTAGAATAAAATGTGAAAACCTTGCTTCATTCCCCAAGGTTGGGCTCTTGTCCACTACCCTGTGTCATGGCATGCCCCACTGCCCCTTGCAAGCTTGCAAGCTTTGCCTCCCACCACAAGACATATGCCCTTGCCACTCCTATGTTTTGGAAAGTGCTTTCCCCCACTTGTTATCATCATTTAGTTTCTCTTTTTATTTTTTTTTCAAAGATTTTATTTATTTATTTGACAGACAGAGATCACAGTAGACAGAGAGGCAGGCAGAGAGAGAGAGAGAGGGAAGCAGACTCCCTGCTGAGCAGAGAGCCTGATGCGGGACTCGATCCCAGGACCCTGAGATCATGACCTGAGCCGAAGGCAGCGGCTTAACCCACTGAGCCACCCAGGTGTCCCTAGTTTCTCTTTTTAAATCATACCTCCCCAGAGAGGTCGTTCCACTACCACTCTGTCTGCCTCCGGTCAGATACTCTCTAACGTAGCAATCTTTTCTCTTTTTAAATATTTTGCCTACTGATTTATTTATTTGGATATTATCACTCTTCCTTCACTAAAACTTAAGCTCCATGATGTCAGAGACCTTGTCTTGCTTACTGCTATATTTCCAGTGCTTAGCACATAGTAGGTGTTCAAGGAAGGAAGGAAGGAAGGAAGGAAAAGAAAAGAAAGGAAAGGAAGGGAAGAAGGAAAGGAAAGGAATAGAAAGGAAGACATGGAGGGAGGGAGGGAGGAAAGAAGGGAGGGCAGCTACTCCCAATGCTCACATAGTACGGAGCACGCAAAGGAATGGGCTTCGCACTAATAATTTAGAGCACAGAGTATACACAATGGTAAGTGAGAGAAAACCTCAGAGCCAACACATGGAGACAGAAGCAATTTCAGAAACCATAAATAATTAGATTCAGGATTTTTTTCAGAGAATGATGAAAAAAGTAGCTCCTCTAAACAAATAATGGATCCATTTGGAGGCAGCTGCTCCACAGAAGTTTTGCAGCCTGTCTTAGTTCCTGTCATTGAGCTTAAATTCAAAGAAAGGACTCAAATCTTTGGAGAAAGATCAGTAAAATGAGGCCAGACCCTGGGCTACGGGCCTATCCATGCATGAGTCTACGAGGACCAGGCCCAAGCCTTTCCAGGAGAAAGATCAAGTATATCCCAAACCAAACCAGAGCTCCTTTGAGACAATGTCAGTGCTTGGTCAGTGCTACGGGTCAGGGGGAGTTGAGTCTGTGGGCAGAGGTCAAACTGAGACATCAGCTCCACTCAGAAAGGGGCTGGGAAATAGGGACATTTGTCATCACGATGATGTCCAAAAGTGCCTTTGGGAACAAGAAATATAACCTCCCAAGGATACATGGTGTGAAGGGTACCAGCCCTGCCACATGGTGTTCTCTAGATCCCACACACAGACACACTTCCCTGCTCTGACACCTTTGTGTTTGCTATTTCCTGTTCTTTGGAATACCTTCTCCCACTTCCTATCTGGCAAACTCTCACTCACTATTCAGAAGCCAACTCAAATATCATCTCTACGGTGAGTTCACCCAGTGATGCTTACCTTGGATGCCCTAAATCTAGTTGCACCCACAACATTCAGGTCTGACTCACTGCCCTTGACAGTCTGGCCCACAACAGTCATGGACCCTGTGCCTGAGATAGGTCCTCGTGAACCAAGGCAGCCAGGAGGATCTTGCCCCGGCCCTGTCTCTCCGAGTTCCCACTCTGGGCTGAAACACTGGCATAGTGAGAAGCCAGTGCAGTCAGACCCACACCGCACTCATGCTTTCATCACTGACCTTCACCTTCAGAATGGACAATACTCACAGCCTGATGTGAGGTCCAGGCCAGGCACCCGACATGTGGCAGTCTTTTCCTTTCTGGGCTCCCAGGGGCCGCCGGCTGGTCTGCGAGAGCTGGCAATGTTTGCCAATTCTGCTGCTCTTCCCACCTGCTTCTGGGCTTCATGGTTCACCATCACTTTGACTCCAAAACAAAGTTCTCCACTTCCGGTTGCTGGCCGTGTCCGTCTGCCAGTAGCTTCTCTCAGCCACCACAGGGGTAGAACACAACCCAGCACTAGGTTTTGTGGAACTGGACAGGGAAGCAGCATGCGGGGCTCCAGCTCTGCCAACCCACTTCTGGGACTAATGACAGCAGGCCCACCCAAAAGACGGCAGAGAGACTCAGGGGATCAGAGGGGCTCTACAGAGGTAGGGGTGGGGAACTGAGCCTGGGGATGGTAAGACAAGGTACAAGACTTTCCAAGTTGAAGTATTACATCAGTAGTATGCATATTTTATTAAATACTACAATATTATAATAATGCTGAAATACTACATTTTAAAAGTTGAGGTTCCTCTTTCCCTCTGAGTGATGCCCTATGAAATATACGATTATATGGTGTTCCCACCAAAAGCACAACTGTATGATAGACATATGTGATAGATGTATTAGCAATATTTTAAAGATTTTATTTATGTATTTTGGAGAGAGAGAGTGTGTGTACACACAAGCCGGGGAAGGAACAGAGGGAGAGAATCTCCAGCAGACTCCACACTGAGCACAGAAATGGATGCAGGGCTCAGTCCTAGGATCCCAAGATCATGACCTGAGCCAAAACCAAGAGTGCGATGCTCAACTGACTGAGCCACCCAGGGACCCCATTATTAGCAATATTTTAGACATGTGATGATTACTGCTAGTGCGAAGTCCTTACATTTTGCAGTCTGGGAGGTCCAGATCTAAATTTGGCACCAATTACTCTGTAATCATTCCATCTCTCTGTCTGAGCTATATCAGCCATAAAACGAGTTTGTAGACAGAGCTATTAGGAGAATTGAATCAAAGTGATTGGCACCTACTTCACCTTTTTGAGACATCAAGGATACTGTTTCTCAAATGCACCCTATTATATTTCTCATGCTGATTCCTAAGCAAGGGTGAAGTTCATTCCAGCTAGACCAAAGAAGTCATAAAGTAGACACACATTTATTAATCAGCAGAAAACTTCCATCAAGTAGGAAAAGAGGGTGATCTGATATTAAGGGGAGCTCTTTCTATCCCAAAGGAGAAAAGGAGGAGACAGGAACAGAGGAGAGAACTGGGCATTGGTCAGCCCAAGGAGGGTCCCCACTACTCTTTGCCCATTACCATTCAAGTGAATCTGGAGAGGGACAGGGAGAGATGAAAGTCCTAGAAGCTCTCTATAGTTTGAGAAACTACCAGCACACTGAGGTTAGGGTCCTTCTTCCTTGGGCACAGGCTGAAAGACTGCATTGGAAGACAGCTATGCTAACCACTATACCACCAACGCGAAAGACTGCATTGGAATCCAGTGTACCCACTGTGATAGGGAGTGGGCAGAGAAGCACAGACAGAGCGAAAGGACAGGAGCAGACTCCTGGGGCCTCACACGCTAGAGGCAGGCAGAGAGAACATGCTGGAAAGCTTACCAGCCCCCAGGGATCTCAGCAGCGCTACAAAGACCAAAAGATCAGAAAGAAGACAGTCAGGAATAGGAGGCAACAGATCAAGGACTCCCTAGGTAGAGGCAAGGGCCCAGTCCATAGGCGTCCGCAGGAACCCACAGAAGCAGCACATGCAGGCTGTCCAGTAGCGGGTCAGAGGACTCCCAGCTCAGACAAGGCCAGCAAGGACCCAGGAACACCCTTGAGGACTCCTTCCCCTCGCCCTTGATGTTTCCTGAACTTCCCTTAGACTGTGGTACCATTCAATGAAGAGGAAGAGAAGAGAAGCAGGAAGAAATCCCAAAGGACCAATATTTTCTCAAAATGAACCATGTTAACATAAAAAAGGCTGTTTGAAATCAGAGAGCCAGAATTGCATTAAATCAGAAAATGAAAGCATGCTTTCCCTCCCTCATCCACCCGTCTGCTATCAATTAAGAAATGAGACCTTCAAAGAAAATAAGAACACATCACGATCCTTTGCAGATCCAAGTACTAATGAGTAAACATCAATGCCACTACTTGCTTGATTGTTAGCATCATTGCTGTTATTCTAATAATACTATCTTTAGCCCATTTAACCAATAAATATTGCAGTTTCCAATTGTGCAGGCGAATAGTTATCAATTGCTATTTTATACAACCAGCATGTGGGTAAGGAGGTTCCATCTGTCTGACCCAAAAGAAAGCATGTCTGAAGGTGGGGGCTCTGGCAGGTCTGAGAGACCAGCAGGTCTATGCTTGGTCTATTCTCTGCCCGGAACAATAATCTATCTGTGCCAGTCCCTGCCTCCCACTCTTTCTCTGCCTGGATTACCCAGTTCAGAACTGGGGAAGTCAAGCTTATCAGCTTGTAGTAGTTTCAGACAATTAAAAAGAAGCACTTTTTTTTTTTTTTTAAATACAGAAGACCCTTTCCTCATAACTGGGGTGCTTTTCACTGAGAAGTAGCTCAGGGCAGAAAATGTTGAAAAATGTGAGGTGAGTCATTGCCCATATCCGCTCTGAGGCCAGCATCTCAGTGCTTCCCATTTGATTTTCCCCAGGTTTGAGGTCTGTAAAAGAGAATAGAAAACATACCTATAGGCTCTCACTGGAACACAGTGGCAAATATACAGAATATATCTGAGCAGACAAGCCTATGCCTTTGCTGGGCCCTCCACCTCTTCAGCTGGGAATAAGCCGACTCACGGCTCCCTAGCTCCTGAACCGTTGTGATATCTCAGGGTTGGAAGAGGATTTGAACATCATGTAGCCACATCTCTGCCCACAAATCTTCCTGAGGAATGACATCATCTCAGCTTGAGCACCTCCAACCACAAGGAGCTCACACATCCACCTTCCATTATTTGAGAATGTTTTTCCTTGTGTTAAGGCACAAGGTGACACCATGCATTGATTAGCAGCATGGGTTTGGGAGTCAGCCAGATCAAAGGTCTAATCCTAGCTCTCCATGTTGCTAGCTGTGTGACCATAGGCTGAGGCTTAACTAAGCTCATGTGCCTGAGTTAAGCTTTTCCTAATGGGTAAAGGGGTCACAGGTACTACTTATTTCAACCCCACCAGTGTGGATTGGTCAAAGAACTCCTTGTAGAGCATAGCCAGTTCCTAGTATATAGGATCCACTCAATTCTTGCCACACAGGAGTGTGTCACTGCTATTATTGGTGCCGTTCTTCCTTCCATGGTGGCAAAGAACAAATCTAACACTCTTTTCCACTGTAAGTATTTGAAGACTGTTGTCATGGGCTTCTGACTGTCCTATACCAGTTCTTTCAATTGCATCCAGAAATATTCAGAGTTCCATTCTTTCTCCTCCAATCCTTTAGAGGTCTCTGTGCCCCCAGGAGTCCTCTCCAATCCCAGTCTGCCCACTGTGGTACTGGGTGGGACAGGTGTCCTGTGTCAGAGGATTATTTTCTGTCTGCTGAGAAGTTTGAGAGCCCATTGCATTCTTCTTTGAGCTTCTCTCACCCAGTGCATCCCAGTCCCTCCTCCACTGTTAGCTAGGGTGAAGCATCTTTTGACTGATGGTTTGTGTAGCCATTGACAGGCACATCCATGGAGGCAGTGTAGACTTCAGTAGATGCTCAGAAACTAGCTTTAGTGAGTGGCCAGTGGAAACCCATGAATGCCTCTTGGGGGGGGGGGAGTTGGCACCATCATCAGAGTCCCATCAAAATGTCCCTCTTGAGTGTGTCTCTAGACTGCATGTAGATCTAGTTTGCTTATAGTTTCCTCCTGAATGAAACTGGGTAGATTCTTGAGCTAACCTCCTCTTATCTTTGAACAGTGATAAGCTCAGATTTCATAGAGAGGCCGAGCTTGTGAACAGCATCTGAGGAAGTTTGGTACATTCTAGAAGAGGCCCCTGACTCCACGAGAAGACCGCAGCCTCTATTTCTGATCTGGAACCACACAAGGACCTGAGGGCCCTAAGCACCATGCTTGCGACATAGCCATGGGTGACCTAGGGCTACCCAATGATGGAACTCTGCACTCTGCCAGTTCCGAGCAGAAAAGAAGAGGACTGTATTTCCGAGAGCCAGAGTTGTTGTCTAGAGTGGTCATGCATCACTATGCTGCTCCTTGACGTTAACAGTACCGTTAAACACAGACCTCTCTCTGTATGTACATGTGTGCAAAGTAAACAAAGCTGCAAGAGTTAGTCTCTGTCTCAACATAGTGTATCATTAACCAGAGCAATGTTGGGGCACTGGCATGCATGACTCTGAAATGCCCACTGTGACCTGATTCATGGACATTGGGGGCTTAGATGAGTAAATCTCTGTTGTCCTTTTCCTCTATCTCAGCCCGAAGACAAAGTACAACTTAAGAGAGTTTTACCAAAACCCATCAGGTGAAGAGGAAGCTGGTATGGAATATCTGCCAGTGGTCTAGAAAGGAGACCAGAACTCACAAGAAAATCCTACGGAAATATTTTTAGTTAGTCATCTTTTATGGATTGACTGAAAAAAATTATTTGGCGGGGGCAGGTAGGTAGGAACACTGAGGGTCTTATGAGATGTAGTCCCTGCCCACCCCTCTGACTTTATCTTACTTCCCTTCCCCACGCTCAGCATGCCGAACCATGTTGGCCTTTGTCCTGTGTCTTTAACTCCCCCACTCTTACCTGTGGGGGTCTTTGCACGTGTCCCTTTCTAGAATGTTCTCCCCTTACTCAACTTAACTGACTTTCCTTGACCACTTTACACAAAGTCACCCTCACTTCCCAGTTTGTCTCTATTTCTTCCATCTTGCTCCATTGTTTCATAGCACTTCCTCAATCTGAAATAAGTTTGTTTATTTGTTTATTTATTTTCTGTCTTCCTTGACCAGAACATTATCCCCAAGAAAGTGGAAACTTGGTCTCTTTCATACTCCAGTGCCTTGCATATAGAAGGCACTCAATAAATATTAAATGAATGAATAACACTATCACAGTCTTTCAGCATTCTTAATGAGAAGGAAAAACCTTCGATGAATTCCAAGTATGGAGAGAAGAGGAAATAAAGCAGAAAATGGAAGAATTGTTAACTGTCACATTAGCCTGAGATTAGAACAACTAGAAAAGTGAAATCTGAATGCCTAATTATAAAATGCGAGCAAAAGCAGTTTTCAAATAGGAACAGGATTGTGTCCTCAGGAAGCAGATGGATTGTAAAATGCCAAGGATGGCTACTTCACACCCCCTCAAGACCTGTGCCCAGTTCCTTACTGGAAGGACAGCATGGTTTTTCGCCCTTCCCAAGAACCTTTCAACCAGCAACACTTCAAATAAAAGCACAAAAGAAGCAGAGGATCCTTGCCATGTACAGCATCTGGGCAGAAATAAGAACATCTGTTCTCAGCATGAACTCTATTAGCTTCATCATTTGGCTTTCACGGGAAAAAATGCACAATTATGATACATGGGTGTAATTGGTGGTAAGGTAGCAACTCGCTCTGCAGTAGGCTGTGTGCTCGGGGCGGACGTGGCTGCTGGGTTGGAGGGACATGTGCCAAGGGACACATGCCACGCCAGCAGCCATGGCCAGCTAACTTGGAATCAGCAGTCCCAGCTTCTAGTGTCAGGGGCCATCTGGGGACTGGAAGAAAGGGAGTGAATTAAGGGAGGAGATGGGAGGAAGGGGTGGGAGGAAGGAGGAGATAAGCAGGGAGAGTGGAGAGAAGGAGGGCAAGGGATGGGGGTGGCACAAGACAGCAGGTGCCTAGACCTGAGCTGGACAGAAGGACACAGGGTGAGGGAGGGGCACAGAGGGAGAGAAAGGCCCACTTCACCTGGCAGGTGACAACAGTGGCCACGTCCCTGCACTAAACCAAGATGGCCTCTCCTTGTACCGCAGCAACCCCACTTCCCAGTTGGGTGGCCTCGGGCACCCTGCCTAAGTACTTTGTGCCTCCATCTTCTCAGTCTGTGAGAGGTAAAAGGTGTGGCACCTACAGCAGAGGTCAAAGTGAGGGGAAGGAGTTAATGTGCATGAAGGACTCAGAGCAGCACTGGATGCCAAGTGAGCCATCAGAAAATGTCCACCACCATTAATGCTATTATTGCTACCACCATCATCATCATTGACAAGATCGCATTGACTCCTGACAGCATGAGGAGCTAAGTACTGGTCTTACTCCCAAGTCGCAGAGCAACTGTGTTTAGATGAAGGACTTGGCCTCAGCTCTGTTTCCAGAGCCCGAGCTCCCCACCAGCTATCATGCAGGACTCTGCTACCTCCCTCATCCCCCTTGAGCTTCCTGCTGCTCTAGTGCAAACAAGCCAAAACCACCGTAGGCTACAACTATGTCTCAATTGTTATGTGGCAGGCCAGAAACAGACTTTTCTCCTAGGCCCAGTTATTACAAATGGCACTACCTGCCCTTTAAGGAAACAGGGTTGAAAAGAGATAGACATGAGTTCATATCCCAGCTCCACACTCAAAAACAGTGAGCATGGAGAGGCAAATGGCCTCCTGGCTAAGCCAGTGCTCTGTGCTAGAAGCCGAACCCAAGATGTCCCCAGGATGGTGGTGAGGGCGAATGAGGACCTTGTAAAAACTTCACAGCCTCTGGCATTTGGCACATAGCAGCTCTTCGCTCCATTAAAAGCCAACACGCTTCCCGTGGAAGCCGAGCACCGAGGTGATGGGAAAGGAAGTTGGGGAGACAAACATGGAGAGGACAAGGGAAGCGTCCGGCAGATGGCAGGCCCTGGAAGCAGGGACCGGGGTGGCAGACGGGCAGGCGGTGATGGAACGGGGCCGCTCCAGGGAGATGGAGAACTCTGTTCACCTTGGCACCCCAAGAGTCTCTCCGAATGATAGGTGGATGCTCCCAACTGCCAAAGGAAGCTTCAGCCCAAAGTTAAACAATGTACAGAATATTCTACATCAGAGACCAGAGATTGACAGACTTCTTACCAAGTTGTTAAAGTTTTATAAAAGGTGTGTAAAAGGGACAATGTTTCTAATATCCCAAAAAAACCACACTACACAGAAAGATTCATACTCAATGACTGTAATAAAATTGAGGAGTTGCCATTTATATTTAGTGTATATTTAGTGAGGCCCCTCATCTTGGAAAGTGCCCTCCTAATGTTTTAGCCACATGGGTGCCAGCATATGAAAAGCTGTTCAATCTCCAGCAAGTTGCCTAATATCTTTGAGCCTCCATTTTCTCATCTGCAAAGGAAATGTAACAGTAGAACCTTCGTCATAGGTGGCTGTACAACTTAAAATGAGATGACACATGTCAAAACGTCAGCATGGTGCCTCACACGTGGAGGGAACTCAGTCAATGTGAGCCAAGATTCTGACCGCCATTTGCATTATTGTGGGACAGTTACAATAGACAGTGTCACCAGAAGGCTCAAGACTCAAACAAACTTGATTTCTGGAAATTACCCAAGGAAAGTAGTCAAAAAATATCAACTCTGTCCTCTGCCTCTTGTTCTACATCCACTGGTTTCCAAGACCTCTCAGCTCCACACTGTAAGAACATCTGTTCTCTGCTCTGTCCTGTCTTCATTGGGTTTTCTTCATCTCTCACAGGATCGACCTCAACCAGCTGCAGGGGCCCCCTCAGAGCAGCCTGCTGCTAGCCCACTTAATCCATCCCACAAACAGAGGCTGAATACTAGCCCATCTTCAAAGTGTTAGCTTGTATTAACATTTGATGCATGCACATTTTTTCCTTCTACTACATAGTATAACTGCATCTGCTTTCATTTAAAAAATCATTTCAATCACTAACTGTTTGGTTAAATGGATATTCCCAAAACTTCCCAAACCTGCTACAGCAGCCTTGGTAACTAGTGCATGGTAGGGAATCAGCAAATGGTTCTGGACTTGAACCACAGATGCGGGGGTGGGGAGGGGGATGAAGCCTAGATAAAAAGATGAGGTATTGGTGTGCAAAGTTGTCAATAATTGGCAAATGAGGATGGTGAGATTATGGCTGTATTTTTGTCTCAATTTCCCAAGCATAGGGACAAATATTTTCTCTGATCTTAATCATTGAAAACGTATTGTTAAGACACAAAGGTGCGTGGAAGTGTTGCGTAGACACCACCTAGCACAGCATCCTTTGGTTGCTGCCTGTGAGCACTGTTTGCAAAGCCCATTGTGGTTTTTGATCAGTGTTTCTGCCTCGGGAAAGAACAGGTGCCCAAAATTGGACAGATCGCATGCCACCTGAGTATACAACCTTCAAGAACAATAACCTCTGAAGTCAGAAAAAGACACAACCATGCATGCCCCAGTATCCAGCAATGGCCACCCCCCACACCTCCCACCCAGGCCAAAGGGGATTAGTGCAGGACACACTGCGCCTCTGGCCTTCCTTGTGGATGTGTATCAGAATCTGTGCTTGCCCTGGCTTCCTCCTCAATAACATGGAAGGGAGACCACCACTCCTGACTTACTCAACACAGCGGACTGGCTCATCAGTGATAATCTGGCAATTTCCAAACACAAAATAATATTCCTGGGACTTGCGGCCAAGAAGCGGTTTATCCTGTATCCCTTCTCACTTGTGGGTGAGGAAAGACAGCATCAGATTGGTGGAGCCCAGTGTTGCAAGCCATGATTTATTTGCTCTTAGCAACCACGGCTGCAGCTTAGTGACATGTGCAAGCCGAACATTCTCATCAAGGATGTGTTTTCTTCAACTGTTTGCCCTCTGGGTGCTGTAGGCTGGGTTGGCATGCCGCCGGAAGCTGACAGCTCCTACTGGCACCGTCCGCCAACAAGAGGCCTCAGCCTCAGCCAGTCACAGGCACCAACGACCCTGCCTGTTCTGCATCGGGCTCTGTAGCTCCTGTCACCATTGCCAGGGAACCACCTCCCCCAAATCTTAGTCATCGCTCCCCTTCGCAGAGCCCCACCAGCAGAAGGAAGATGCTTTTCCTTTTTCTGTAAAGCCTCACTTTCGTCTTTTTCAGTTTCATTTCCTGTTTGCATGAAAAGCCAATGAGGCAGACAGAAGAGGACCCATCCCAGGCGTTCATTGCCTAGAGCCTGCGGTGGGACCGGGACCCGTGCGGACAACCATGGACGTGCGTGGCCTCAGCCTGAGCCCCTGGTACCTGAAGCTAGCGACACATGGTGCATGCGGTGAGGTCCAGGCCCCCACCGCCAGGAGCCATGACCTTGAATAAGAGAGGCACAAGATCTTCTGAATTCCGGTGGACCCTTTGCAGGATCCGGGACCACAGGACTCTTCCATAGGACTCAACAATGAACAAAAAGAAAAGAAACAAGCAATCCAAAGTAAGGAAAGAATGAAATGACATTTAGGGGAAAGGCACTGGACTTGGATGGGTAGGCATGGATTTATATCCCAGTTCCTGCACTAATTAGCTGAGAGGTCCTGGGCAAGTTACTTGATCCCTTTGAGCTTTAGTTTTCTCCTCTGGGGGGCAGGGTGGGGGAGGAAAAGGAGGGATAACTTCATGAACTTCATGAATCTCATAGAATTTATGCTAAGAATTAAATGAGATAATTCATAAAACTCCTATCTGATAGTACATGCTTAATAGCAGATGTCATTCATATTTGTGTTCTTGCTTTAAATTTTTCAGTGAAGAAATGCACATGGATAGGACATTATTTCAGATCACTTTTGTTGCCTCCCAACTTTTGCCTAATGTCACTACTTCCATGAAAAGAGCCCTTAGCCCTTCCCCATCTTCCCTCCTCAACTCACAACTTAATGTGCCCATCCTCACCCTTGGTGCCTGCCGCTGTCTGTACTAAGCCTATAGACGTGTAGGTCCTTGTCTTTGTTTCTCCTCAGACTGCTCCTCAAAGACTGGGCCTGTGCTCTCCCTAGCTCCATGGCATCTCCAGTGTCTGGGATACTGCTCCCCACATACGAGGTCCTCAACATGGCGCTCGCTGAGTGGAATTCTTGCCTTAACTCTGGTTACTTGAAACATGAACTATTGATTTCACAGGCTGAGATCTTTGAAGATTTTCAAAGTCTCAGAATCACTACCCAGTCAGAGAAGTTCAAAGAATGAATTTATTGACCGTCTTATTCTGCTCTCAAAAGTCATTTGCACTTCAGTCAGGAGAGGCCAGGGGAAAGGTTGTTCACTGGGGAGCTTTTGCCTCTTCACAGACTGTCTGTTATCAGAGGAAAGGAACATCCCTGGTCTGCACACGGATCATATGAACACCATGAACATAAAACTAGCCCTTCCTACAGGCACCCAGTATACTCAATTCTTGCTCCCTACAGCAAGGGACTGTGCAGCATTGGAACAGCAAAGCTGGCCCACTCCATTGAGCCCCATGTGAGAAAGCTTAGTGTCCCATCCTGGGGCCTCAGTCTCCTTTCTGTACTGAGAGGTTTGGAATACTGGTATACCTGCAAGCCAAAACTTGCAAAGATTAAGTCAGTATTTCTAGAGAGGCCTCACTCACTATGCTCCCCAACTCCTTCCAGATTCTCTCTCTCTCTTTTTTTTTTTTTTTTTTAAAGATTCTATCCATTTACTTGACAGAGAGAGATCACAAGTAGGCAGAGAGGCAGGCAGAGAGAGAGGAAGGGAAGCAGGCTCCCTGCTGAGCCGAGAGCCCGACGCGGGACTCGATCGCAGGACCCTGAGATCATGACCCAAGCCGAAGGCAGCGGCTCAACCCACTGAGCCACCCAGGCGCCCCAGATTCTCTCTTTTTGTACGTAACTAGTTATAATTGACTTTCGGGTTAAGATGGAATTTGGTGCTCCCTGTAAAGTAATACTATTAATGTCAATTAGCGATGATACAAAGTCCTAACACACATGTGTGCACGCGCACACACACACACACACACACACGAGTTAAGAACACCCTCTATGCAGTGCATTAATTGAGAAAGCCACATTATGTACACGCTTTTCAAAAGAAGCCATTTACTATAGTGACCTAAAATTTCATGGCCTGTTCCTGGCTTCCAAATAGGACCCGCCTGATACCACTGCTGTGCCAAACCAGCCAGAAGATAGGGAGATGAGAGAGTCATGGGTCAGAACCTAAAGAGATAGAAATCAAAAACCTTAGAATGTCTGCTCCTAGATTCTGATGGCATTGGTGACAGGCAGCCCATTGCAGACAGAGAAGCTGTCCATCATATGTTGCTAAATGGAGAAGATACAGCTTCCTTTCCTTCCAGGCCATATAAAATCCTAATTCTTTACAAATTTTCCTGAGATTCACATTAAAAAAAAAAAAAAAACATCAGGTGGCACTCCAAAGCCAGATACTTGTAGATCTTAGAAATGAGCTAGAAACTGGCCTCAGGGCCGCTCAGAAAATGAGGGTATTTAGGCAAGGCCCAGGGCTGGGGACTTCAGCAGTGGGGGGTTAGACCCCAGGAAATCAACAACTTGCCCCAGGGGCTCGAGACTGGGAGGGACCCAAGTTCCCAGAAAGGGCAGTGCTGCTCCAGTCGGACAACCCAGGCAGTTTGCTCTCAATTATCCACCCCTTGTGTAATTTCAGGAAAACTTCTTTTGTAAATTGCAGATTTTTTGACACTTAACTCAGGCAAAATGAGTTGTCCAACAGTGATTTCATGCCCAAGTAAACCTGTCATCTTCACTCCTAGCCTTTTTCCTTCCCTTCTTACAGAGAAAAAGGATCCAGACATTTTCCAAGAGAAAATAAACTCCTAAAGCTGAAAGATTGGAGTTTTTAAGTTGGCTTAAAACACTGAACCTAAGAAGGGGGTTCTCGAGTTGGCAAAACGCTTCCCTCCCACATCCCTACTAAATCACCACAACTCCAGAGGCTCTGACTCAAAGAATGTGTAAGCCTGAGCCTCATCTCATAAACACACCATTTCCATGCCCCACGTTCTAGATTCCTTGTTAGCACAGTGCAACTCAGGGTCAGGGCAAATAAGGTAAGGAGACCATTCAAGTTCAACTTCTGAAGCTGTTTTTTTCTCTGCTCAAGTTTAGGTAGAGGCCAAGAGGGCTGTTTTTACTATTGTTTCAAACTAAACTGCTGACAACTAAGAAGTATGAACACTTGGCAGAATTTCAAACTCCAACAATAAGCAAACGACATGGCGAGATTGTTTTGTGTTGCTTTTCTATGGAAGAATGCCTTTCTACCTTGTGATAGTCCAGAAAGCTATGCGCACTCGGGTGGTCTCCCCAGTGGCCCTAGGTTCAGCCTGCTCAGGCAGGTTAACCCCAGGGGTCCAGAGGCACTTGGTATAGGGGACCACTGGCAGCCCAAGGGGCGTGCTGGGGAACAGGTGTCCTCCTTCCTCTGGAGCGGGGGACAGGGGCCCACTGCTAGCCTGGCTGCTAACAGGAAATATGATTGGAACAGATTACCAAAACTGTCACGAGAGCCGAGGATGATTGAAAATCTTGGCTAACTGGAGAGCACCAAGCAGATTCCAGAAGGGTTATCTCCCTTCTCCTCCTTAACCCCCACTTGTCCCCATGTTCAAGATTGATACAGTTAGCCTCCACCTGCATTCACTCATTCACTCTATACCACACCCTCCCCCACCTCCCTCGTCCGTTTCACCCATGCTCCAGATCTTTCCCAGTCCCCTCTTCTTTCAAAACCCCTAATTGTGTGTACTAGTTCCTCTAGACTCTGTCATCACTCAGTAGAAGCTGAGTTATCTGATAAAGTCATTTCAATTAAGGTGCCAAGTCTCACAGGGGATATATGTATTCACTGGGCTCTTTTTAGAGAAGATGCATTAGCCAGAGAAGTGACGTTAGGTATGGGAGACCAGGGACTGGAATTTTGAGGGGCATGAATTAATCAGAAGTCTTTCAATGACAAGTAGCAAAAAGCCAGCTGAAACCAGTTTGAACTGGTTTCAAGAAGAAGTTAAGTGGCTTATGTGACGGGGAAGGGCAGGGGTGGAGGTGGCCTCTATCCCAGCTGGAGAGGAGCCCTGTCAGGACCTGCATTGATTCCCATCACAACCCTTGCCTCGTGCTAGCCCAGTTTTGATCAGCTTCTCCACTTGGCACGGGCCATGCATGTGTATAGCTTCCATCAAGAGAAAAAACTTCTTGGCATCTTGGGAGAAGGATTCTGATTGGCTCAGCCTGAATCATGTGCCCGTCTCTGGGCTAATCGCTGTGGCCAGGAGATTTGACCAGAGTTCTTATTTTCTGTTGCCACACCAAGGGGCTTTAAAAAAGTCACATTTATTAATTTCTGGTTCTGGGGCTCAGAAGTCCAGCAGAGGTTCCCCCTGACTAAAATCCAGATGCTAAAAGGATCCATTCCTTTATGTAGACTCTAGGGGAGAATCTACCCTCTTGTTTATTCAGTTTTTTGCTAGAATTTATTCCCCATGTTTATCCATCTGCAGTCCCTGTTTCCCATTTCTTTCCTCATCTGTGGGCCATCCTCAGCTTCTAGAGGCCACTTGGAAGGGTCCATGTGATTACTTTGGACACACCTGGATAATCCCAGATAAACTCAACATCCTAAAGTCCACAACCCTAATTCCACCAGTGAAATGCTCTTCCCATGTCATGGCAGTGTGTATTAAAGAGCAAACTCAGGTTCTGAGAATAGAACATCACCAACTTTTGGGAAAGGGGAGCAGCATTATTTAACTCTCACAGCCAGGTTTTGGTCATATCTCCACCTGTGTAACCAGAGCATGGGCTAGTGTGACGGATAGCTCCTACACAACGTCGTGGAAGGAAGAATAAGTTCCCTAGTGAAGAATAGGATGCTGTTAGCAGTGGGAGGAAAAAGAGAGAAATGCCCACTATGAGGCAGAATGGGCCTTATTCCACATTTATGTCACCACTCCAAAGTGTTGGTGGGCTTTAATATTTCCAACGGCAAGTACCTAAAACATGTTTTCATGAATAAATGAATGGAGGAGAGGGGAGGCAGATCAGAGGCAGAGAATTAATCTGTTATCAAGTTTATCCATCCTGAAGTGCTAGAACTTTGTTGGGCTTGACTATGAGAGACACAGAGGAAACAGAAACTACTCATAGGAATTTGGCCCAAAGCATCATGCTCACATATGGCAATAGAAGACAGCCAAGAAGTAAGGGGGGACTGGGATCTGGCCCAAGACTCATGTGTTCAAGTAGACCAGGGGCTGGAACTGAGGAGGTTTAGCCAGGGAAACTAAATACAGCAACCATGGGATGTCAGATTCTGGACTGTTAGTTGAGACATATTGGCTATGGTTCAAATTCCTAATACCAGCCATACAACCTTGGAGAAGTCTGACCCTGGGTCAGTTTCATCCCCAGTGAAAAAAGAGAGTAGGACTATCAAGGATATCAGTGTAGTGCTCACCACCAGTCCCCATCCCACATCCACCCCCGACATCCATAACCAAACACAGTACTCTGCAAATGAGCCCTGGCCATCCTCAGAATCCTCAAGGCAGCTCTCCAACAACCCCTACTAATTAATCCAAGTCACAACATGTATTAAAACGCCTTGGCCATTCTAGAGTTAGATAATTTCTAAGCTTTCCAGCTTCACATTTTATATTCTAAAGTTCTAATATAGATCGATTGCTTAGAACAAAGGGAGACCTAGACTCCCCCTTCCAAACTCCTATGGCTAGATAAGGACAAAAACCTCCTGGTGGAAAAGGCAGACGGAGCTGAACAACCTTGATGACTTAACCCCAGTGGTCAACAACAATTTCATCAAGAATTCAAATCAGAAATAAAATAAATCGGGGGCGCCTGGGTGGCTCAGTTGGTTGGATGATTGCCTTCGGCTCAGGTCGTGATCCTGGAGTCCTGGGATCAAGTCCCACATCGGGATCCCGGTTCCATGGGGAGTCTGCTTCTCCCTCTGACCTTCTCCTCGCTCATGTTCTCTCTCACTGTCTCTCTCTCAAATAAATAAATAAAATCTTTAAAAAAAAAAAAAAAGAAGAAGAAATAAAATAAATCTTCCTCCTCACCCGAAGTCAAGACCCACCATCTGAGTGCATTACAGATGTTTCGCAGGGTTGTTTCATGATCCTGGATGTACAGGTGATTGTCCTGAGATTACATGCATAAGCAATCTGAGCTTGGGGCAGGAAGAGATGGTGCAGATAAACTGAGAAATGCTGTAGGTCACTGCCCTAGAGTCTCTGCAATAGGGATTAGCAAATAGGAAATTTATTAGGGTGTGGTCTCTGGGTTCATTTTTGTCAGGAAGGAAGAAAGGAGGGTTGACTAGAGGGTGGTGTGGATTATGGACTCAGCAAAGATCTCAGCTGACTGTGTGGTGAGTTCTGAAGCTGGGCTGGACTTTCAGAGATGTCCCCCGTTGAGACAAGGAGGTCAGACCTTTCTCTGCCTCCATTTGTCTGCCAGGCATCTGATGGAGGCTGCCCCCAGGAAGGCTGCAGTTCCTTGGGGAAGAGGCCGTCTTCGCAGACTTCTTACCATTATGCAATAATTTTTTTTAAGGCTTGTTAATCATGTACTATAAATATTCTGTATTCCCTATTGCAGAGAGGGCTGATAGAAGAGCACACTCAGAGTTGGGGGAATATTTCAATCTGGAAGAAGCCACATACATAAGAAAAGAAGAAATGGGGTCTCCTACTTGCATTGCCTCTTTCGGTGACCAGTGTGCCCATGGATACTACTTTGTATCTTTTACTAGCACTGTAGAGACTATCTTCTGTGCCTTAAACAGTCTGTAGTTTCTTTAGATGTTGACCAATGGCCAATGTTCTGGTTGCACTCGTAAAAATTACATGAGTAATATGGTATAATGACATAACTGGTACTGAAATTTCACTTTGGTGGACAAGTGTCATGAGCAAGTGTCATGACAAGTGTCATGAATAATTTTAACGTTAATTTTGTAATAAAAACATTGGTGGACAAGTTATATTATCCACGTCATATAAGTGATGTAAAGATAGTATATTCGTTTTCTAGGGCTGCCATAACAAAATGCCACAGACTGAGGGATCTGAACAACAGAAGTTTACTTTCGCACGGTTCTGGAGCCTGGTAGTTCAAGATCAAGGTGTTGGCAGGTTTGGTTTCTCCTGAGGCCTCTCTTCTTGGATTTGCAGATAGCCACCTTCTCCCTGTGTCTTTACATTCTTTTCTCTGTGTGTGCACATCTCTGGTGTCTCCTCATCTTCTTATAAGGACACGAGTCCTTTCGGATTACGATCCTATCCTTACAACCTCACTCAACCTTAATTACCTCTTTAAAGACCCCATCTCTACATACAGTCACATCGCCAGGTAGGGCTTCAACATATGAATTTGGGGAGAAACACTTCGGTCCATACATATGGACTAGCAAAATCATTTGAACACACTCTACCCATTAGCCTATGGATGAATGAATGGTAGAATGTAAGATTTATATGCGGAGGCAATTGAAAATACATTTTGAGATGTTGGGGGGTCTCCCTTTGTTCTTGCTTCATTGTGGAGATTTTATTAGTTAGATTAGGATTTGGAATACATAAAAAATTTCAAATTAAAAATAAAAATCACCCATGTTCCTATCTCCCATTTAAAAAAATATGACATTTGACATATTTCCTTCTAGTCGTTTTTCTCTGCTACATATGAATTTCTTTTATGGATTGGATCATATTATATATACATCTTATATCTACATTTTTACCACATATCATCATTTTATCATTGCTCAATTTTAAGACTATATACTCCCAATTTAATTGTCTGATGTTTTATTTTATGAACTACTGCACCAAATATTTGCATGTGAATAGTTTCTGGCTTCCTAACATATGTATTTTTTAATCATTTTTTTTCTTTCCTTCCTTGCTATGCAAATTTTCAACATTCTTTTAGGCCCATTTCAAGCCCTTCCTCCTTGAGTAAAGTCTTCCCCAGCATGTTTGGGGCATAATAACTTGGTCTTCCTTTGGATTTACATAATATGTGTTCTATATTATTTGTTCAATCCTATTCTTCTTGTGATAGCTCTTGAGCTACTGTCACATGGTATTTTTGTTTTAAAGCTTGCTTCCTCAATGATTGTAAGCCTCTTGAGTACAAAAATTGCACCTTAAATGCTCACTATGCTATAGGCAATCGCTTCTCACCGACTGTTGGGCTGACTGATTAGTTTGCGGCTGACTTTGGTGCTTTCTGGAAATGAAGACTCAATCTCCAGTTGTCCATGGAAATAACTTTTCCCCCTACTTATCCTTTGGAGGGTATGTGGCATTTCCACAGCAGGACTAAATTGGATGCATTGTGTTCCTTTGTGTTATCCTGATTTTCCTGCTCTGTGCGCCTTGACAGCAGGATAGTTCTATTATGCTATATCCTATTGTGTTATTATAATGGCTTAATTACTGTGTATGGGCTCCTAACTGAGAACTGGGGAGAGGGTAAATTCTATAAATAAAATGTGCTATTGGTGACAGTAATATGCCTCCGGGTTTAGTTGTGTCTCCATTGCACAGGGTCACATTAAGATTCCAAGTGTTGCCAAATATATGTTACAGGTAAAGAATCTATTTTAAATTCCTTTAGAGGGTGAATTAAGCTTCAGTCAAAACATGGTCCAGAAAGAGGAATTTGGATGTTGGGATGCCGTATGGCAATCTATCCAAACATGTTTTCTCTCTGTGCAGTAGAAGACAGCACTGTTCAATGCCTAGAAACATCTAGAAGAAGGTATTCTTTATGCCTAATCCGGCCGCCCCCAAAATCCTTAGATTATCATTGCTAAACCAAATTTATCACTATTTAAAATGTATACACACTGTATCTGGCTCGATAGGATGGGCATAACACATTGCTGTAAATCACTAATAGGCCAAACCCAAATGACTTTCAATATTTAAAACTGAAGGGTCCGGAGGAATGAAGGAAGTGGGGGAAGACAGGAGGGAGGGAAGGAGGGGGAGGAGGACGCAGGGAGGGAGGGACGGGCCTCTCTGTGTGTATATCCATAACGTCAGAGAAATCTGCCATTTTGTTACCTTTGCTTTTGAAGCTTTGTTAAATTTAAATCTCAGGTCACGTGAACCATTGTAAGTATAAGTAGAGCGCGTACAATCCGCCGAGTGGAGGGCATCATTTTTGACATTGCTTCTTTGATACAAGGGATACGGTGAAAGAATATCGCGTCGGGTTTTAAAATAATTCAGCTTTCATTTAAAAAAGCGAATGGGAAAGCAGATAACTTCATCCCTCCCAAGGGACCCTCCACTCTGAAAACCTTGATATTCAGATCCCCACGCCTACGCGAAGGGATGAAGGAGGTTCAGGAAGGGGACGAGTCTTTAAAAAAAAAATGATTCTTATCCTTGACCGGACCATTCTGAGGCATCCAATGCCATCCTTCCATGCAAGTCATACTGGAGCGTCATGTCTGGACTCCAGCCTGAACAGGAACAATGAAATGATTGCTCTGATAATTCATGGAAAGGACAAAACATCATTTGACTAACCTACATCCATCCTGAGAGTCACATGTGCTGGATTTTTGTCCAGTTGGTGGCTTTCGCCCTTCACCTCCTGCTCCAGGTGCAGACTCCACCAGAAGTTCTGGTGTTTTCATGGAGTGGGCCTTCACGAGGGTGAGAAAAAGGTGACGGTGCAGAGGAGCAGGAGGGCTGGGACCAGAATGACACCATGTATCTGCACCTCTTCTCCCTAAACAAGAGCTGAAAGGAGAGTACATCCACGAGGAAATGCGCCTGTGGTCCCGCCAGGGAGAGGTGAGGAAGACACCTGCCTTGGGCACAAAATGTAAGGGGTGCCCCAAAACTCAGCAATCAAGACAAAAGCCTTTCTCAACAATGTTTTTTAAAAATCAAATCCGTGCTAAAACTCCATGATAAACAGATTATCAACATTTTAGATAGATCCAACTCTGCATTTATAGGACCCTGCCTCATTGGCTTCATTCTAACTCCAGCCCTGGGTGTACTGGACCATCTGCCACAAATTTAAAGATGTTCTCTCAGTTATAAGAAGAAGAAGAAGAGGAAGAAGAAGAAGAAGAAGAAGAAGAAGAAGAAGAAGAAGAAGAAGAAGAAGAAGAAGAAGAAGGAGGAGAGGAGGAGGAGGAGGAGAAGGAGGAAAAGAAAAAGGAGGAGGGGGGAGGGAAAACATCGAGGGGGAGGGGGGAGGGAAAACATGGAGGGGGAGGGGGAGAGGGAAAAGGAGGAGAAGGAAGAGGAGAAAAAGAAGGAGGAGGAGGCGGAGGAGAAGAAGAAAGAAATGAAAAACTCTGAAAGGTCATCTTTGCAGCACTCACATGGACTATCCTTGCCTCTGTGCCTGAGGGAAAGGCTCCAATGGTGGGGGAAAGAGGTAGAAACAGAGAAAGAAGACCTCAGTGAGAGTTGGCAGGAGATGAGGGAATTGGTAGACCCAAGGACCTAAGCACAGATTAATATCTGATTTGGGGAACAGAACGGATTGGTGCTAAATGGACACTCCAGAAGCAGGAATGTGCAGAGTGGGGACGGTAGTCTTCCGGACTCTTCAAATTTATGAACCTCTTATGGGGCTCCGTTCACATCTCAAGTTACCCAGCTCTTTGGGGTTTTGCTAATCCCCTGTGCCCTAGGCCATATGATTGACAAACCTGTCCTGGGGAAAATGTAATAATGAAAGGACAGAGAAAGAAGTACGAGAAAATTAGTACAGGTGGAAAGTAAGCATAGGTGCCTGCCACCACCAACAGTAACTTGGAAATTAGGTCAGTAATATGAAGATCAATATAAATGATATCCAAAGTCAATCATAAAGTGAAAATACATCTCAGGAGAGCAAAATTTGATTGCAACTCTAGTATATTAAAAAAAAAAAGTTTATGAGTGACAAACATTCTCTCCTTGACCAAACTCTACTCAGGCTCCTCTGAGTAAATTTTCAGTGAGGCCTGACTTTTGGACTTCCAGGCTCCTCTATGCATTTTTCGGTTTTAGCAAGAATCCCGATAAGTCATTTTAACCAGAACCCCCCACCCTCGATATCTGATCACCTCAATATGGGATCAGGTTCTTCATGCTCCACCACTCCCCAGCTGATGTCTGCTCACTTGGCCTAGCCTTCAGCAAGAACCCCATTAGATCAGCTTAGCCAGAACTTCCCCTGATCCCTGATGTTCCCTTTTAGAAATTTTCCATCCATTGACAGCCACCCCGATCCTTGGCTATAAATTCCCACTTGCCCAGGCTGTATTCAGGAGTTGAGTGCAACCTCTCTCCCCCGGTGCCAGACCCCATTTTCGTGGGTCCCATACCCGTTGCCATGGAACCACTACTTGAATAAAGTTTTTAGCAAGTGTCACTGAGCATGAACTTGGACTGGTCTACATGGAAAAGACAGTTTTATTAGAGGTCATAAAAGACAGAATGTTGGTTCTTTACATCCTATCACACAGTAAGCAGGTAGAAAGCATTTATGGGTCTCAATGGCAAGTCTGGGCAAGTAAATTAGAAGTTTTGTTTAGTTTGTTTCTTCTATCTTAGATTTTTATTTTTATCGTAACAGTATTTTAGTAAGAGTGACACATATGTCAATAATAAGAAGGCTTATTAGCAATGGAAGCATAGAATAAGGAGATTAACACAGTAAAAAAAAAAAAAAAAATGGGTGGCAGCCAACTGGAAAGAGTTTCCTAGTCATTCTTGCCGCATAATAAATAAACTAACCCATAAAAAATAAACTAACCCCAAACTGAATGGCCTAAAATAACACCTATGTTATCATGCTCATGGATTCTGTGGGTCAAGAATTTGGACTGAGCACAGCAGGGACACTTGTCTTTGTCCCATGGTGTGTGGAACGTCAGTTGGGAAGACCAGAAGGTCGGGTTGCCTCCACAGCTGGGAGCTCAAATTGTCCAGAGACTCCTTTTCATGCACTTTGCCTACAAGGATCAACATCGCTGGACACCCGTGTGAGTGAATTTTTTTTTTTTTTTTTTCCCTTCAGAAGCCAAGAACGTAGGGAAGGGTTAAACATCAAAACAGAGGTGAGGGAGCCATGAATCAAAACTGAAAACTACGGAAAAGGGAGGGAGGCATTGCCTGGAAGGAAAAAGGCAGCAAAGAATAAATGAATACAAGATCTTAGAGATGAGATTGCTCATGAGGTTTTCCGCAGCACAGCCCACGCTGACATACTTCTCCCCAGCTAGCCTTGGCGGGGTGAAGCACTCCCAACCCCAGCTTTGCCTCCGTGCACCGTCCTGATGTCATACCTGAAGGTCTCAGCAAGGAGTGAAGCTCCAGGATAGAGCGCATTGCCTGTGCCGTCAGACAGACCCCAGTACAACCCCTGCAGGGTCTCCAGCCAGTGGGTTTACCGCACAGGGACCCTCGCCTTCCTCCACAGGATTACTTATTTAACCAAACACTGACACAGGGCTTATTCCAAGCTGGGCAGTGGCCAGAGTGCTTCGCAAATATTAGCTCAGTTAATCCTTGCAACCAGGCTGGGAGGGAGGCACTCTTGTTACCTGTATCTTACAGATGAGGAAACAAAGATGATGGAGATAATTTATTGCCCAGATGGGCCCGGCCAGTAAGCAGAAAGGCCAGGATTCAAACCCGAGCCAGCGGCTCCCAATGCCTCGTTTACGGCCCCTGGGCTGTGTGAGAGGTTGGGGAGCTGGGGCACTGAGGAGCAGAGCAATAAGGACGCAGGGCGAGGAGAGGAAGTGAGCCCATGGGCTCACCTGGACCGGCAAGGCTGGAGCAAGAGGCCACCAGATGCCCTGGAGGACTTCTGGGGCGGTTCTCTCTGCCCCCTGCAGCCCATGCATCTGTCCCCCCTCCACCGTCTGCCTCGTAGATGCCTGCTTGTAAGTCCTGGGAGAAAGCACCCAGGGCCGCTGTAACAGTTTACAGACTTTGCTAGGTGACTAGAACCCTTTATGCTGTGTTCTTAAGACTCCAGTCATCAGAGATGACCATGACCTCTGGGTGTGGGGGTGCAGGTGAGATGGGGATGGGGTAGGAATAGGGCTGCTAGATAAAATACACAATGCCAAGTTCACTTTGAAATCAGACTGACAACAAATACTTTTTTGTGTATAAGTCCTGTTCCATGCAATATTTGAGACATTTTTAAACTAAAAAGAAAAATTCGTTATTTACATTCTGATTTAACTGGGCATTTTGTGTTTTTATTTTCTAAATCTGGCAATCCTAAGTGGGTGCTTCTGCAAATCTCTGAAATGCCGGGTGGGGACATGACTGGGAGGGCAGACGGGCTCAGCATTGGGGTCCAGGTGGTGGCAAGCCCTCTCGGGAGCCAGGGGCGCTGACCCCCCCGCCGCCCCGTGCTAAGAGAAGCAGCTTCCCGTGGCCTGCACAGGGGCAGTCCTCTGGCCATGAAAGAGCACAGGAGGAATATCGAAACGAACTCCCATGTCCCACTGTGCTGTTTCACGGGCTTGTATCCCACACTTTGCAAGCAGCTCCTCACCCCACAATTTTTTATTTTGAAAATGTCAGACCTGCAGCAAAGTTTCAATTATAATATACCAAATAACTCATTTTGTTACATCTTCATGTACGTGAGTACACACGTTCACATCAGCATACATGTGTCTATTCATTTCTCTAATGAACCATTTGAGTTTGGGTCAGATGTTGGGACATTTCATCCCTAAATACTTCCGTACGTGTGTCATAGGAACAAGGGCATTCTCCTACAGACTCATAATACCATGACCACCCTCAGGACATGTGATGTTAATACCATGCCATTAGCTAATATAAAATCCACACTCAAATTCCTCCAGTTGTCCCAATAATATGTGTGTTCGTATATATACACAACTATATGTACACAATTTACATATAATTAATGTCACATTAATATATATGTCACAAATACATGCTTGTGTATATATACACTATATATTGTTTGTGTGCATACGTATTGGTGTGTATATATACATACGCATGGTGTATAAAGACACACAGTTGGAGGAATTTGCATATGGACTTATATATGTGTATGTTCGCATACACACATTATTAATATACATCACTAATCTAATATAACACAATTTTATTTATTTTTATTTTTGATCCAAGATCTGATCAAGGATCCCAGAGACACTCAACTGTGTGTTCCTTGAGTTTCCTTTAATCCAGACAACCTCTTCCGAGTGCCCATCGCATGGCATACCAAGTGCAAATGGCTTGGCAGATCTTGTCTCATTTCATCCGTGTGGAGTAAAGGGTGATCTCCTTTTACAAATAAGAAAGCTGCACCTTACTCAAGTTAAGTAACTTACCCAGGGTCACATGGCTAGTTAACACCGTGGCCAATATGTGAACCCAACCCTGACTCCCAAGGCCAACCCCTTTCCTTCACATGGTGGCGCTGAGCTCCGTCTTCAGGAGCCGATACCGGAAGAGAGACACTGAGGTTGGAACCTGAGAACTATCCCAGGTGGGGAGAGAAAGGAATTTCCAAAAAATGCACAGGATTTTAAGAGACAGGCTGATCAGGAGAGCTAGAGAGGCAGTGCAGTGTCTAGGTCAGGAAGAGACAGAGACCCGGGTTCAAGTTTGGACTCCTCTGTCTCCAAGCTCTGTTCCCTGCACTTTCTAGAACCTCACTCTCCCATCCATCACATGAGAGGGACAGGAGTGACCTCATCGGACTGCTGTGGGACTCTATTAAATATTCACATTTTGTTCTTAGCACGTAGCTGACCGAGCACATGCCAGGGGCTCAATAAATGCCACTTACTGCTCTCATAAGGTGAGCGGCTGCCTGTGGGGGCTGCCCACGGGAGCTACCGCCAAGAGCAGCTGTGCCAACCACTATGAGTCACCGAGACAAAGAGGAAAGGGCTCACTGATTTTTAACATTCACGCTCATGTGTGCCCTCCTCAGGAGGAGGGGGGTGGCTGTGCAGGATTGGGGGACTCAGTCCATATTGCTGGAAAGGGTGAGATGAGCCCCCCTTCCTGACAAGAGTTCCCTTCCAGAGAACAGACAGAAAGGAAGCCTGGGGGGATTGCCTGGCACAGGGGGACGGCTGCCCAGGCTCACGAGAGATGCAGGCAAGGGGCATGGCTCCTCCTCCATGTTACCAGTGTCACTAGTGACCTGAGTGTTTGGAGGCCCGGTATCTCCAGGGCAGGTGGGAGTGGGCTTTCGAAGGTGGAAGCTGGTTGTAATGGGCTGAATTGTATTCCTGTCAAAATTCCTTTGTCGGAGACCTAGCCTCAGGACCTCGGAATGTGACTACATTTGGAGAAGGGGCCTTTAAAGTGGTGATGAAGTTACAATGGGGCCTTTCGGGTGAGCTCTAATGCGGTCTGATTTGCGTCCTTCCAAGAAGAGATTGGCCCGGCCCACCGGGAAGACCATGTGAGGACCTGGGGCAAAGACTGTCCCCTGCAAGCAAAGACGAGGGGCCCTGGAAGAAACCAAACCCACCAGCACCTTGACCTTGCACGTCTGGCCTGCAGAGCTGTGAGAAAATACATTTCCATCGTTTAAGCACCCAGTCTGTGGTACTTTGTTCCAGCAGCCCTGGCAAACTGATACACAGGCCCCCCATGTCCCCAGAGGCAGGGGTGACCTACTGAAGGAAAGAGACAGCTAGACAGAGATTGGGCATGGCCTTCCGGGAGGAATACGCAGGGCTTCTGCTCTGCGGAAGGGCAGGGAGCATGGCTAGCGCCAGGTTCCGGAATCAAGACTCAAGAATCCAAGTTTTTTATCCCTCTCTGCCACCCCAGTCCTTCCTGAACAGCAGCCAGGGAGAGGCCAGTTTGCACACTGTCTGCGGGCAAGTTGTTAGCCCGGCTCCGGACTCAGCTCTGAAATGAGAGCTTGGGATTCACTGATGTTTAAGGTTTCTTTCTCATCTGAACTTCCTGCAGCAGGGAAGGGCGCAAGTCGGATGAAAGAGGGCGCGGGGCTGATTGTTCTGTTGACAAGCCGTTCAATGGTTCGAACGCTCCATAACTTCTGTGGGGAACCTGGCATGTGTTGCATAAAGGCCAGTGAGCGGGAGAACCAGAGCCAGGCTCAGCATACGGGGCACGTCGGCCTTTTCTTTCTCCGTGGAAAAAGGTTGCTTGACCAGTCAGGGTGGTACCAGGGCCAACAGCGAGGGGGTGGCCGTTCTCTGGGAGGCTGGGCCTGTCTACTTGTGTGACTTTGGCAGCGTGGGGTGACCTCTTCTTTGTTTCGGAGAGCTGCATGGCCTCAGGGGACGGGGGGAGGCTGGCCTCTCCAGGGACGCTGCCAGGCCACACAGGAAGCCAGAACGTTACAAAGCTGCAAAGAGACCCAGAAAGCGATGGCCGCTCCAGCCACACACACTTCAGGGCTTGAGACCAGCTCCTCAAAGCCCTTGAGGGGGGCAGTGATGGGATAGGGCCCTAGCCTCCTGCCCGTGCCCACTTTATGGAGGAGGCACTCCCTCCACCCATCGCAGAGCTCGCCCTGGCCCCATGCCCATCTGGCTGGTCATGGACCAGGGGCTCAGAGTTGGAGGACCAACAGCGTTTCTGCAATTCTCTGGCAAGAAACCAATCACTGATTTTTATTTAAACAGACCTACCATCAGGCTTTAAAACAGGCATGAAGCCACACATGTGAACCACTGATTTCCCTCACTCCTCTGATAGTCCTTGTGTCAAGGTGGTGTGACCTCGGTAGAATTAGTCTCCATGGAGGGTCAGGAAAATGAATCACTGAACATTTATCCAATGACGCAGGGCACAACAGAACCCAAGCAAGACCCAAAGGGCATCTCCAGACCTCAGAATCAAGGTTGCAACTCCTAGGAGGCCCACGTTCGGCCTATTTTGTCCTGAATTTCTTATTATATTATTGCATTTTTGTCCTTTGTGATTTTATCATTCAACACCTTTTTACTATATTTTATAAAATATGCTGTATTATTTTTTTATTTTATTTATCCAAAAACATTGTTCTCGGTTCCCCGTCACCAAAAAATGTAAATGTTCAAATAACTGATGAATTATTTTCGATTTTTTTCTTGTGCTTTTGATGCACATCTGGATGGTGGCACCGGGCACATTTAAAATAAGGAGAAATAAATAGCTCTGAGATGTGACAACATATGTATTTGCTCAAGAGTGAATGGCGCAGATCTGCATTTCATTTTAGAGCATTTCATTAGACATATGGTAAACCATGCTAGGTGATTTTTATTTATTTAAAAAGTCAGCCATGCCAAACACAGAACTTAAAGGCACAAACAGGGAGTCCAACATCCTGCGCTCCATGGGAACAAGAGCGTTCCTGCTCCTCGGGATGTCATTACTGATCTCTGAAGGGCACTGAAATTTTGCGAGCGGTTGCCAGTTTCCGACAGGAGACTCCTGAGTGTGGTGAAGACCCCAGGTTCCAGCTGCCTCCGTTTCACACCCCGCCTCGTAGAGCTCAGGGCGGCAGGTGAAATGATCCCAGGTCGAGAGCCCCGAAGGGCCCTTCCGCTCACACCCCTCCCCACGGCCCTGTGCCTCCCCACCCACATCCCTTTTTCATAATCTGCCTTTGCCAAGGAAACCGAGAGTCGGTGTCCCAGGTGGATAATTGACGATTTTAGCCTCTTTCCCGACTCCTCATTTTCCCTTTTAGTTTCCTGATGAGGTCTCAGATGAGTAGGCTTGCCTGCGGGGCTGCGGGGCTGCCGACTTGTCTGTGAAGCAAGGGTGGGAAGGGGGAGGCCCTGCGGGGACCGGCCCTGCGGGGACCTTCCCTGCGCAGACCAGAGACGACACCTGCCTTCTCCCCCACTGGAAACCCTGGAGGTTGGGAAATGCAGCGTCGTTCAGAACAGCAAAGGGCCTGGGCGCGCATCTACCTTCTGTGATTAAACTATGGTCGATCAGCACGAAGGAGACATGGAGGCCAGAAAGGGGGGAGGCAGGATAGTCATTTAGTATAAAGCCGTCAGCATTCCCTCCGTATTATTGTATGCGTTATTCAACATTTATACAAGAGAATTACTGGGCAGTTTATGCGTGCCAACGACACATACTGCCGTCTACATTTGGACAATATGGGGGGCTTTCCGTAGGGATTCTGAGTGGACTTGATCTTGGCTTCCTATGCTAACTGTGGGATTTAATCTCCTAAAAAGATGCACTCACATTTTTATAAATATGAAAGGTAGATTCATGATGTTAATTGACTAGAGTGGTTAACTCAAGAATTGTTAAACCCAAGGACCCAAGGCTGGGGTGAGTAGTGGATGTTAGGTACCCAAGGGTCTGAGCCCCAGACATAAAACAAAGAAGAAAAGGACAGAAGGGTGAGTCAGGGACTCCAGCAGGAGCCGGATCTGAAGTTGTACCTGCTATCCCAGGAAACAAGGAGCTTACTGGGTGCGTCCTTACCTCTGCCGAGGGCTGGGGCAGGGCCCGAGTAAGAATCCGGGGGGCACAGCGGGATCTCAGAACTTGGCATCTAAAGCGACTGTTCCCGCACACCCCCACGAGCCTCCTGATCCTCACTGCCATTGTCATCGACATTTACTGAGTGGCTTCTCACGCCTGACGGAGGAGACTATGGGCTAGTGTCCAAGGCAAGAGTCATGTGGTTTCAAGGAACTAAACGGCTCAAATCACAAGAGGGTTTATTACAGAAAATCAGCAAGCTGTGCAGCCAGGCCTCGGGCCAACTGGGAGGTCAGCCGGCAGAGCCCTCCGGCTTCCCTTAGGCCACATCGTCTCTCACCTCTGACTGACATCCCCTCTCTGCAGACCAGCTGCAGAGGCCACTGACCTAGGCCTGCACAGCCCGTCTGGAAATGGAAGCCCCGGCCAGCACATCCAGATGACCTTCCCGCTTCGGAGGTCACATCGAGTGAATCCTGGCCCGAGGTGTCTCTTCGTTGACATTGCTCCAAGGAAGAGTAAGGGAGAGCACAAGGAGAAGCAGGCCGTCCCAGCAGGTCGGGGTGCGCGCCACCCTGTGATCCGTTAGGAGCTGCGGCCGGTGGGACAAGAACAGCCGCCTTGCGTCCCCGTTCAGATGGAGACGCGGATGGGAGGGAGTCAGGGGTAGCCTGGAAGGGGAATTTGGGCATGGCAGGGCAGTGACAACAACACAGCCACTAGAGTCCAGAACAGAGGCCCTTTAGTGAATCGACAGAAGGGACCAAGAGGAAGCAGGTTCTAAGGCACCTCCTGAAATGAACAAATTGACACTCTCTACCTGCTCACTAATAATAGCTAATATTTATTGACTTTTTCCTAAGCACAAATAGCTGTGTCTTTTAATCTAATCCCATGTTCTAAGCACTGTGTAAATGCTGATAGGCATTATTAGATTTAATCCCCACAGTCCAATGAAGTGAGCATTATTACCCCCAATTTATAGTTAAGGGAACCGAGTCTCAGAGAGGCTAATGATCTTGCCCAAATTTATAGACTCTGTAAGTGGCAGAGCAGGAACATAAACCAGGACCCGATTATCTACCTCCATGAGTTTTAACACCAGTTTCCTTTTATTTGGCCCCGATTCTTCGAGGGCTTAACTAAGAGGGAGTAAAATAAACCTTACAGTGTTTCTACTGTATTCTCTGAAAATATCCTAAAAGAAGATGTTATCATTCATATTTCAGGTTCTCTAATATTTAGTGTCACAGAGATTTTTATAACGTTCAACCTAATCCAGAAGGAATTTAAAACTGACATCACCAACATCCTTAGCAGCCAGTGACCCGGACACCTGATAGGGGCAGACACCTGACCAGTCAGAGAAGTTAGGGGATATTGGAAGGGTCAGGATCCTGTCCTCCACACATCCCTTCGGGCGTCAGAATTATTGGGCTCCCCGCCTGCCTTCCTTTCTACAAGAGAGACTGAAGGACTGTAGATCCTTCCAGCCTGCCTTCCAGTCACTGAATCATTTTAATTTGCTTCTCTGGATTTTCTCCAAATCCTTTCTTGACCATTTCATCTTATTAAGAGGTGAGGCCAGAGAGAATGTAGAACTCTTAAGAGAGGCCTGACAGTGGAGGCTGGTCAGAGTGGGATGGTCAGCTTAAAGTTCCTCATGCTCAATGCTTGTTTACAAATTCCAAGGCTACGACTGACTGCCTTTTTCTTTTTCTTTTCTTTTTTTTTTAAGATTTTATTTATTTTATTTGACAGGTAGAGATTACAAGTAGGCAGAGAGGCAGGCAGAGAGAGAGGAGGAAACAGGCTCCCTGCTGAGCAGAGTCTGATGCGGGACTAGATCCCAGGATGCTGGAATCGTGACCGGAGCCGCAGGCTGAGCCATCCAGGCGTCCCTGCCTTTTTCTTAATGAGGGCAAAACACAACTGGCTTCATGGTTAGTGTGTGTACCACTATGGCTCCTGGTTTTTTCTCTTCCATACTTTACATTGCCAGCTCCCGCCTGGCCTATTTTTCCGGTTTCCTCTTCATTCCCACATAAACTTGCCAGCCCTGTCTCTATTAGGCAGCATCCTGTTTTACATCTTTCACCTTCAGCAACTGCCCAGAAACACTTCCAATTTTAATTCTCCATTTTATGTTTTTTCTCTTTCTTTTTTGCCATAGACTCTCTAGATTTTGAAGAACTTTTAGAAATGATTTAGTTCCATCTCATCCTTGGCCTTATTTGGGACTTGGGGTTGCCCATTTCATCTTTACAAAGCAGCAAGGTTGGAGTAACCACAATTTCTTCCAGTAAGGGGTAAGCAATGTTTAGGAGAGGGAAACCTGTTATGTGCCAAGCACCAGATTCAGTACTTTAAATACATTTTTAATTTTTTTAAGATTTTACTCATTTATCAGAGAGAACATGAGAGAGTGAGAGAAAGAGGGCAAGCACGAACGGGGGGGGGGGAGGGGGGGGGAGGGCAGAGGGAGAGGGAGAAGCAGGCTCCTCGATGAGCTGGCAAGACTCCAGCCAAGGACCCTGGGATCATGACCCGAGCTGAAGATAGACGCTTAACAGACTGAGCCACCCACACGCCCTGAATACATTTTTACATTAATTTCTTGAAATGTCCTGGTGATCTGTGTTTCATCATTAGGATTTCACAGATGAGGAAGCTAAAGGACAGATAGAGAGATTTAAGTCACTTGTCTAAGGCTTCAATATTAACAAGAAGTACACTGGGAATTCAAACCCAGTTCCGGCGGCCTCCAAAGTCCATGCTTCTTAATCCTTTTCTCCATTTACTTTTTCTCACTATCAAAACATTTCCCTTGGCCAGACTTAGGGTGTTTTTTGTTTTTTGTTTTTTTTAATCCTAGGTCAATTATAATTGTGTCATTAGATGCAGCAGGTAAGTCATTCTCCCTCCTTGTGTTTGCTCTCTCATCTTGGAGGGGGAAAAAAAAAGGGTAATAATAATATTCATCTTACCTGCCTTGCAAGGGTCAATGTAAAAGTACGTTGGAAAATTTATAGCTTAAACAAGTGTGAGTTTGTTATGATGGTTGTTATTACTAATCTGAGCATGGCCTAATGTGGGGTTCAGAAGACCACTCCAAAGGACTCGAGGCTCCTAATACGTGCCAAGAAATGGATTTGTTATATATTTTTTTAAGATTTTATTTATTTATTTGACAGACAGAGATCACAAGTAGACAGAAAGGCAGACAGAGAGAGAGGAGAAAGCAGGCTCCCTGCTGAGCAGAGAGCCTGATGCCGGGCTTGATCCCAGGACCCTGGGATCCTGACCCAAGCCAAAGGCAGAGGCTTTAACCCACTGAGCCACCCAGGTGCCCCGAAATGGGTTTGTTATAAAAGATATGTAACTTTTCTAATAAAGTACTGCTTCAGCTGGGATGTTTTTTCATCTGCCAGGACAAAGACACCCCTGACTCAACTGCCATAAACAACCAGGGAGGTATTCACACAGTAAAAAGTTCCAATGCAGGGCAGCTCCAAGGTCAGTTAATTCATGGGCTCCCTGACTTCATCCATCAGCAAAGTTCCTCCTGTCGTTCAGCTCTGCCTTCCTTCAGAGATTGGCCTGTATTCAAGCTAGCTCATTTCACGGAAGCAAGATGGCGGCCCCTAGCACCACAGGCAAGCATTTACATCCAGCTGGAGCTAAAGGTGCCTGCCTCTTCCTGGTGGTCTCATTTTATAAACAAAAAACAAAAATACAAAAAACAAAAAACAAAAACCTTTGCCAGGTGCTTTCATCTCCCAGCAGACATTCTTTCACATCTTACCAGGCAAAACTGCACCACATGCTCTTGCCTAAGCCAGCCCCTGGAAGGGACATGGGATGACCATGACTGATTTACTGAAACACCTGGCTGTGGTCGGGAGGGTGGATTATCCAAATAAAACAAGGGTTCTGTTAATAAGCACGAAAGGGAGAAGAGCTGTGGGTAAGCCACCAACAATTTCTGTTCTCGAAGATGAATGAAATCCATTGGGTAGAATTGATCCTGGTCTCACCAAGTGTCAGGGGATGTCTAAAAGAGAAGCAGGCTCAGTATTCTCCCCTCCTCCCTAGCCAACACCCCCCGCCCCCTGCTTCTTTGTAACCCGGTTCTAAAGTATTCAGTTTCATTCCACATTCACAGACTTAAAGATCCTTCTTCTGTCTCCCTGGGTCTCTCACTTTCTCTTTATTTTGGATACAGCTTGTAGTAATCAGTGCCAGAATGCTGAAGGGCTGCTAACATTTTCTTTTCTAGGCTTTCCCAAGTGAGACAGAGAAAAGAGCTCTAGGACGGGAAGGCTCTTCAAGTGGCCTTCATTAAACTAAGCTCAAAGTTTCTGTGTCTCTTTCCAAATCCCATCACTTTCAGCAACACAAAGATCGACCACGCTGCATGGTGCTTACCTTCCCAACAGATTTAGTCTCTAATGAACAATATCCCTCCTGTATTCCAGAAAGAGGAGACACTTGTTCTGAAACGAGCAGCGTGGAGTCACTTGGTGTGCGGGCATTTCTGGATTTAGTTCAGTGGTCTATGAATCACAGCGATTGGTGTGTTCCAGGAGGAAAGCTCTAGCCGTCCAGATGGACCTCGAGGTTAATTATGTAACAACAGGTAATCACTGCTCAGAAGTAATTATCAGGTTGTACACCCATAGATGCTGAGTCTCAACTCAAGAATATTTTTAGCTTTGGAGTCCACTGGCTTTTCCTGTCTTCCTCTCCCTCTGTTTACCCTAAAATTAACATTAATCAACATTTGGCTCCAAGCACACTGTGCTTCCAACCATGTAATTATAACAAGTCTGATTTTAAATATATATATGTATATATATATATATACATATACATATATAAAGTTTGACCTTAAATCCCCAGCGTCTATCTCCAAGTCAAGATCAGTGTTTGCAGCGATGACTTTATCAGGTGCTAGAACCCAGGGATCCTTGAAGAGAGCACCCCCCTCCGATCCGGCGTGGTCAGAGACACAGAGCCTGCCATAGCCCACACTTGCAGCAACCGTCTTCCAATGGACCTGAGGGGAATATATTTAGGCATTGTGTTATGGGGAAATTATATGGCACAAAAGCAATAATATTTCAATTATTGCCACTTAGAGACCACCAAAATAGTTATAAGCAAGGACAGACGAGCTTGGGTATCTAGTCATTTTCTAAACGTTTTAAAAACCACACTGAAACCTCAGACTGGATGCCATTCCTCGTTTTTCTGATGCTAATTCTTGTGACTGTGGTTAGGAGCGTCTCAAAACACTGGTAAGAAAATTTCTTCTTCTTAAGTCCCTGACCAAGAGAAGAAAATGGAGACATTGTGTAACCTCTACTATCGGGTGGACATGGCTCCTCCTCGCACCAAAAGACAAATCCAGTAATGGCTTTGGCTCCACAGGCATATAAGGGCTAGGACGATAATAATGAGGCAGTTTACCTGTAATCCAAAATTGGAGCTCTTAGAGCTTGTTTGCAGGGTTGAGCACTATTAAGGAGGGCTAACTCTCAGGGCTCCTTTTAAAAAATAATTCATTTAATTTGGAAAAAAAAATACAGATCACTAAAAATACTACTTGCAGATTCCTTTCTCTCCAATGTTTTTATTTTTTCTGGTTCTATTGAGATATACTGGACATATGACATTATATTAGTTTTAGGTGCACAATAATTTAATATATGTAAATATCGTGAAATGATCACAGCACATCTAGTTCTCATCCATCACCACACATAGTTATAATTTTTCTCTTGTGATGAGAACTTCTAAGATCTCTCTCAGCAACTTTAAAACAGACAATAGAGTTGCCCATAGTCACACAGTAATAGCCATGTACGAGACGGATATCCCCAGGACTTAGTATTTTCTAAGTGGCATTTTGTAACTTTTGACCCCCTTCACCCCTTTTACCCACATTTGAGATCCTTCTTGAATATCCAGAAACAACCTATACATTTGTGAAGTGATTCCTTCTTTTTTTTTTTTTTTAAAGATTTTATTTATTTATTTGACAGAGAGAGATCACAAGTAGACAGAGAGGCAGGCAGAGAGAGAGAGGGAAGCAGGTTCCCTGCTGAGCAGAGAGCCCGATGTGGGGCTCCACCCTAGGACCCTGGGATCATGACCTGAGCCGAAGGCAGCAGCTTAACCCACTGAGCCACCCAGGCACCCATGATTCCTTATTTTCAAAACACTTCCCACATTTATTATCTCCTTGAGCCTCACATCCTTGTGAGACAGACAGGATGGGTGTTTCTTGTTTTAAAATTGACAAAACTAGGGCGCCTGGGTGGCTCATTCAGTTAAGTGTCTGTCTTCAGCTCAGGTCATGATTCCGGGGTACTGGAAATTGAACCCCACTCCCTGCTCAGCAGGGAGTCTGTTTCTCCCTCTCTGTTTGCCCCTCCCTGCTGCTTGTGTCCTCTCTCATGTTCTTTCTGTCAAATAAATAAATAAAATCTTTTAAAAAAATAATAAAATAAAACTGACAAAACTAAGGCCAAAGAAGTTAAATGACTTACCCGAAACCAATGCAGTAGGGGTGTCGGGGTGGTGGCGGGAGGGGGGCACCATGCACCAGTTTGCCTACGACAGTTGTGTTTCCACACATAGTTACACAATAATTATTAAAAGGCTCCCTTGCACTCTCAAAAGTGTCCTCGTTTGAATAACAAAGTATCTCATTACCCTAACTGTAGGCCAAGGTCAGAACACAATCTTCCAAGTCTTGGTCCAAGGCTGTTGGAGACACAGTTAATGGAAGAGTAGGCCATCTATCAGCAAAACGGAGTCCATCCGCCTCTGATTCACCCATGAAGTATAGCAAGTGACAGACTGAGTGACACTAATTTTATGAGTTCGGCTCCCTTCATTTTTCTGCACTCAGCCTAATCTCGAATGGCTTTCTCTCCACCTGACTCCCTCTGGGAAGAATGGAGTTAAAATCAAACTTCAGAGGGACTTGGTCCTGCTCCGAAGGGCAGGGCCCTCCTCACCCTCAGTGTGTGCTTCTTTGGTTCATTTTCCTATGGAATGTTGGCAAATGTGCTCGTAACCAAGGAATTACATCGTGGATGGGATGATTTGGGGATTCTGTCCATTGGGAAAATGATTGTACCCTTCCCCTCAGGAATCATCTACCCCTCCGGAGAGGGAGCTCCCTAAGGCGAGCCATGTTCTGCCATCTGTGTGGCCTCTTCACAAAGCCGGCCCTATTCTCTTCCTGATCTACCCGCCCGTGGAAAGCTTCCCACTCACTGCTTGGCAACTCCTTCCCTGCAGCTCCTAGGCTGTGCTGGTGACAGAGGCAAACAAGCCTGGGCGTGCCTCTTGCTGCACTCCACAGAGAACGGCAGGCCACGTCTCCTCAGAGCCGCGTGGAGGCCCTTCCACAGGACCAGGGCCAGCAAGGGTCCCCAGAGTCTCCTAGTCCAGCCAGAGGAGCACCCAGACGAGAAGACCTGTGTTCCGCCATCTACCAGTTCCGGTGCTGCGGGGCCGGAAGTCATTGCTGGGGATGAAATTCCCTCGGGGGCAGCAAATGTCTACTACCCGTCTGCCTACAACTACGACTTGATTGAGTCCCAGGCCAGAGTGGCTCTCGTGGATGAGCTCATGTAGTCTCGGCCCCTCCAGCCACTTTGCAGGGGGGACAATGTTAGCTCCACTTAACGCAGGAGGAAACAGACCCACGGGCCTTGTCACCCCCCGAGGCCACACACAGCACTTGGGTTTGACCCCATCTAGTCTTTCAGGCTCCAGATCCAGGCTCCATCCCTTGGAACCCAGGGCTTCCTCTCAGAGGGTCAGTGGGAAGATCAATAAAAGAACCCAGGGTAACTGTGCCTAGGAAACTCCCCCTGGGCCAGAGCTGCCTTTGGTAATTAATCCGCTTTGGCTCAGTCGCCATCCCTCTTGCCCACATCCCATTCTCCCGGCTGGCCCCAGGCGCCTGACAGCCTGAAGACCAGGGCAGGGCACCACAGACCGTGTTTTGTGCCATGTTTTCCTGAGAGGCCACAGTTCGATGCTCTGCAAAAGCAGTGGGGGTCAATGAAGCCAGAAATTCTCTGAGCATAATTGCTTCCCAGGTCAGTCAGAGATGCCAACCAAACCACTCCACTGCAGGTGTCGCCGATTCATTAGGTCCTGTCTCCCTGTCCCGTGCTCCAGCCCAGCCAAGCAAGACATGCCCTCACCCAGTTACTTTCCCGACTTTAATCCCTGTTATCTCAATTACCATCCCAAAAGAGGTTCCACAAATGAAGAAGGGGTTGGAACCACAATGGTCAACATCATACTTAATAATAACAATTATATAATTATATCTCTCTCATATAATAATATGTAATTACCCAATAATTACTATTAAACAGTGCAGTGGTGACCACTGGGACTCCAGAGCCCTTTAATTATTGTTATCGCTGATAATGAAGCAGAAGATCATTCTCTAACATTGTCTCTCTCTACCACGGACACTTCTCTTCTGAGCTTCTGAACATCTATTTCTTTCTGCTCTCACAGCCCAGGCCTCACAGCTCAGGCCCGAGAACTCCGGTCTGCCATGCACGTCAAAGGCAAATTCAAGTATTTACTTTCCCCTTCATCTCTGAGTCCCAGACGGTATCTGGAGAAGCTCCTTATCTGTGGTGATTGATGGGGAAATCTCACATCAAAATAGGTAGAACGAGAATGTGCTCCAGCGTCTTACCAGCTTGCTTGGAGATGCTCAGAAAGCAAGTAAATCCAGATAATGCTGGGGTAGAATGAAAACCAAGTCCTCAGTTATACTGACATTATAGTTTCAGATGATTCCATCTCTCCAATCCGGTGATGCCTTCCTGTGGGAGCAAATACTGGATTTCATCTTTCCTTTGTTGGACTCCAACTTTGATATGTCTTTTTAGGAGGTGGGTGGATGGAGAGGATACCAAAACAGCCTAAGAATTCCTTTTTGTAAAAATGTTTATGCTAAAATTGACATAAGGAAACTGAGTTATTTGGCTAAAAACTGCACAGCTGACTTCTAAGCTCCATTTTTCTATTTTCTACACGGCAAGTAGATCCCCAGAAAATTTATCGGAAGGTCTACAAGCGAATACAAGAAAGATTTCTGTTTCCTGGTTGACACTTGACCCTTCTCATTCCTTAGCCACGTCTAGTTTTGTTTTTTTTTTTTTTAATTTTTATTTATTTGACAGACAGATCAGAAGTAGGCAGAGAGGCAGGCAGAGAGAGAGAGGAGAGGAGGCAGGCTCCCTGCTGAGCAGAGAGCCCGATGTGAGGCTCGATCCCAGGACCCTGGGATCATGACCTGAGCTGAAGGCAGCGGCTTAACCCACTGAGCCACCCAGGTGCCCAGCCACGTCTAGTTTTTAAAGCAAGGCAAGAGCTAAAATCAGCCCCCTATCTAGGGGCTGAGAGACGATGGATAAATGAGACCAAGACGACAAAGGCAAATGAAAATAGCGTGAATTCATTTCCTTCAAACGAAATATGTCATAAAAGGACTTTTGAAAAAAACACAAAGCAAGTGATTTTTCTGCTCATCACGGTAAACCATAAAACAACACATGTTTTTCCAGCTTCATCTACCAGCTTCCACTAAGAGGCTGATCCTTTTAGCAGATAATCATCTAAATTATCCCCCAGACCTGAGGGAATACTACACGTAGGTGACAGAATTTGGAACATAAAACAGCTTTTGAGGTCTTTTCAGCGCTCCCCTCATTACTCCCGGAAGAAGGTGTTGTAAGCACAGAACATAATTAATGACAAGAGCCCGCGTGTTCTGGGTGGGCCTCACTCCTACTCCAAGCGAGGGGAGGAACGACACTGGCAGCTCTTCTCTCCCATGAGTTCCACACGTGCGTGCCGCCCCTCTTCTCTGTCATACAGCCAGCCTGTGCCTCCCAGGTTGGGGAGTGACACAGACTCTCAGTGTCCACCCGGGTGGGGGGCTTTAGTCTGTGTCACTGGCCATCCGAACCTCCCTGATCCAAACCCAAGCCTCAGTCTCAGGGTTGAGGGTTGGAACAGCCTGAGCTCCAGAGCCAACAAAGATGCATTCCTGCTCAAAGTCTTTTGTCAGATTTCCACTGTAGATAGGAGGGAACGTGAGCCTACCATAGCCCAGAGAGCCATCTGCAAACAGTCTCCAGTGTCAGCAGACACCTGCCAACACTAACCTTCAAGCTTTCCTACCTTAGTGCCCCCGGAATGCTCTTCCCCTCACCGTTTGTCAGCTGACTCCCACTCATCCTCAGTTTCAGCTTGAAAGTCATTTCCTTAGAACTTCCGGGAGCCTTCCCACCAGAGAATGCCTCAGGCTATACGTCCTTATAAAAGACCCTTCCCCTGGGAACTCTTTGACAAGTTATCAGAAAGACGCATAAAAAAATTACAAACTTGGCTACCTTTTCCCCCACTTGACTGCAAGCTCCGTGAGAAGAGAAAGGTAGTTGTTTTGTCCCTTTTGATTTACTCAGTGTTGGGCAGGTAGTAATTTACAAATAATGGTGGGAGGGTGAGTGAATTCAGTCATTGCAATGTCCAGAATTTTTAGACCCATTGTATGAGCTGCCTTAGGAAATTACTGAGGAAGAGCTACTGTGATGGGATAAAGAAAGCACATGTGGGCACAGGAGGTTCAGCTCTGGACCACCTAGCCCCAGTGTGCAGGACAACACATCAGGTCTTCCTTCCGCACCCCGACACTACCAGGATGACCGGGAACTCGCCCCAATGTGGTGTCTGAAAGGAAGGTCCATAGATCCTGGATTCACTGGTACAGTACTCACTTCAAGTGTACTGCAAACATTTAGCACTTTGTTCTCAGAAACCATCACAAAGCCCTTCAAAATGCTACTGCTCTAGCATCTCCATAGCGTATTTCAGTATCTCTACACCAAGTGACCGGAAGGGCTGGGGTGGGGGGAGGTGGGTGGGGGACGGGGTGGAAGGAATCCTTTGTGAATCATTGATCTCTATTTTGGGTTCAGAAACTATGAACACAGAGCTCACATGTGTGTCAACCTCAAAAGTTAGGGAGCTGCTCCAACGTACCCTCCCTTCCCTCGGTAACCTACTGCAAGTATGTAATTTACTACTTTATTTATAGCATTGTCATAACTATATTTTTAATCTTTACTAAAGCTTAGGGATAATGACTACCATACGTTTGCTACCTGCTGTTATGAAGTTGTAATTTTACAAACTTCCCTGAAACTCCTGTTCCTTAAAGCTTCAGGCCACTTGTGTCTCTGATCATCTGTTTATCGGGCAGGGAAGGGCCGACTTGTTCTTTCCACCTTGCCAGCTCCCTGTCCCTGCCCCCCATCCTTCTGCCATACTCATCATCTTAGCACCGTTTCTTTGACTCTCCTGTGTCCTGTGGCTTCTTTATGGCCAGCTCCTTTCCTTTTTTTTTTTAACTGTTTTTTTTTTATTTTTTTTTTAAGATTTTATTTATTTATTTGACAGACGGAGATCACAGGTAGGCAGAGAGGCAGGCAAAGAGAGGAAGGGAAGCAGGGTCCCCACTGAGCAGAGAGCCCGATGAGATGCGGGGCTCCATCCCAGGACCCTAAGATCGAGCCACCCAGGCACCCCTGCCAGCTCCTTTCTTAATTGATTTACTTTACAAAGAAATGCCGAGGGTAACGTTTTTCTCTCCAGCGAAGCGCTAGCTAGGTAAAGCGGTGTTTGGATTGGCGGCAGCCAAGTTATTTGGAGTGTGTTAGAAATGCAGAATTCCAGGCCCAACCCAGATTCTGAATCACAACCTGTGTTTTAACAAGAATAGCACGTGTTAAAATTCAAGGAGCTGCTCTAGAGAGCATTCAACTCAAGCTCCAAGAGCCATGGCTCAGGGACCCCTTCCCTGAAGGGACCTGCCCCACCCCCCTCCCAACTCCTGCCCTCCCCCCACTCCCCACAGACACTTCCTTTACCCAGTTGCTGACCCAGCCTCCTCCCAGCTTGGATTCAACAGGGAGCCTCAGGCCTCTGAAACCCCAGGAGATGAGGGTAACATGTCCCATAGTGAACATCAGCTGCTTTATGTGCTCCCTAGAGTTTTGTGAGCTAGCGCATGATCTGTTAAGAGGTTCTCCGCCTACACACAGGTGCGGTACGTGTAATATAACATACACAGTGACATGCATGATCATTCATATCTCACGGCAGTTTTTCTGGAACACACCCTCCACATTCTAAGCATATGTAATATGCTGTAGCGAAAACAGCTCTGGATTAGCAGACCCGGGCTTTCATTGTCCTCTGCCGTGACCAATGGCAAGACCGTGGCCAGAATCGAGGGAACCTGTCTGAACATCTACAAAATGTGGGTAATTCCTGCCTTGTATCTGTGGGATTATAAATTGGGTATAATCTGTGTTGGCCACAGCTCCTGGCACTCGCCACGTGCATAACAATTTGACAGTGGTTATCTGACATTTCTGTAACGCAGGCAGCTTGTGGTTTTGCTCACTCTCAGATACACAGTTATATCTAACTCCGTTCTCAGCTGATCTCTACATCACCTTTTGCATAAAATGGTCCTAGCCAGTATTTGAATCCAGTCCTAAAACCACCTTTATAAGTCGCCCTGCATCGCGGTCCAAAGTTTGCTCTTTAGCTGTAAACCAATCTCTGCACGTTTTTGGTCAACTTTGTCAGTCCCTCGGGATCTTAGACAGAAGCTGCTCGCCCATCTAACCAATGCCGTAACTCCCAAGCCTTGTAGCTCCTTCTTCACTCTTTGACAGTGGATCTCATCAGAGGGGACAGGGGCCAAAAATCTCGACCGTGAACAGTTAGCAATGTCCGGGGACATTTTTTGTTGTCACGATTGGGGGTGGGAGGATACCACTGGTATCTAGTAGGTGGAGGCCAGAGATGCTGCTAAGCCCCCTACAATGCACAGGACAGCTCCCCCCTCCAACAACAAAGAAGCTTCCAGCCTCCAATGTTCATGGTACTGAAGGGCAGAAACCCCACCCTAGATTAAAGCTGGTAGGGTAGTAACCTCAATAGCCTCTTCACCACAAACCAGTATCTCCCACTCTTCTCATGGTCTTCCATCCATGCCTCATGGGGAGTTTCTTTCTTTTTTTTTTTAAGTTTTCTTTTTTCTTAAATTTATTTTAATTCAATTAATTTATAAAGTACTATTGGTTTCAAAGATACAGGTCAGTGACTCATCAGTCTTATATAACACCTAGTGCTGATCACATCACATGCCCTCCTTAATGTCCATCACCCAGTTACCCCATCACTCTAACCCCCCCAATCCAGCAACTGTCAGTTTGTTTCCTATGACTAAGAGTTTCTCACGGTTTGTCTCTCTCTCTGGTTTTCTCTTGTTTTCTTTTTTTCCTCTCTTCCCCTCTGGCCCTCTGTTTTGTTTCCTAAATTCCACATATCAGTGAGATCGTGTAATTGTCTTTCTCTGACTGACTTATTTTCTTGGCACAATACCCTCTAGTTCCATCCATGCCCTTGCAAATGGCAAGATTTCATTTTTGATGGCTACATAATATTCTGTTATGCATATATACACCACATCTTCTTTATCCATTCATATGTTGATGGACATCTGGGCTCTTTCCATAGTTTGGCTGTTGTGGACATTGCTGCTATAAACATTAGGGTACATGTGCCCCTTCAGATCACTACATTTGTATCTTTAGGGTAAATACCCAGTAGTGCGATTGCTGGGTCATAGGGTAGCTCTATTTTCAGTGTTTCTTTTTTTAAGATTTTATACATTTATTTATTCAACAGAGAGAGCACAAGTAGGCTGAGAGGCAGGCAGAGAGAGAGGGGGAAGCAGGCTCCCCACCAAGCAGAGAGCCTGATGTGGGGCTCGATTCCAGGATCCTGAGATCACAACCCGAGCAGAGGCTTAACCCACTGAGCTTCCCAGGCACCCCTATTGTCAACTTTTTGAGGAACCTCCATACTATTTTCCAGAGTGGCTGCACCAGTTTGCATTCCCACCAACAGTGTAGGAGGGTTCCCCTTTCTCCGCATCCTCACCAACATCTGTCATTTCCTGACTTGTTAATTTTAGCCATTCTGACATGTGAGGTGGTATCTCACTGTGGTTTTGATTTGTATTTCCCTGATGCTGAGTAATGTTGAGCACTCTTTCATGTGTCTGTTGGCCATTTGGATGTCTTCTTTACAGAAATGTCTGTTCATGTCCTCCGCCCATTTTTTGATTGGATTATTTGTTCCTAGCATGTTGAGTGTAATAAGTTCTTTATAGATTTTGGCTACTAGCCCTTTATCTGATATGTCATTTGCAAATATCTTCTTGCACCATGGGGAGTTTCAAGCCTCTCAGGAATGGCCTGGCTGTTCATTTCCTGAGGACTGCAGTGTTGTAGAGTTTATGCTATGGCTGAAAGAACACGGTGGTTCTGGGGACAGCCACACAGGCAGGTTTGCACCGACACAGCAGGTGGGCTCTCATTTTAGAGAAAGGAAGATGTACAAGGATTCTGGCCATGAGCCTTTTGGATTCTCTGTCTTTCCTCTAAGTTGTTCTCAGGGATGTGAGCCCCTGATTTTACTCTCTGGGTAGCTTATTATTCAGCCACTCTGCACACCCAGCACTAGAAGGCAAGCTCTTTCTTACTTCTCACATGGATGGCTCTCTCTTCCCTATCACTGTCTTTCTCTGATCCCAAGTTTCAAGCCTCTATTTTCATAGGACCCCTGTGTGTCTCTTGCTGGACATGGGTTGGTTCAAGCTTATTCCATTTGGATGCACCAAGTGACACTACACATATTCCGCTCTTCTGGGACATCTGTCATCAACTCCACAGCTACTTAAAATTTTTACACTACCATCACAAACATCAGATAATCTGGGGGGAAGTAGCTCTTTCCTCATACCTAATCTCCAGTAAAGAAAGAGGACACCAATCTATTATTCCCAAAGGGTGAACCGAAGAGTACATAGCAAGGACAATTATGAAACATTTCTGCATAATTAAAAGGAATAAAAGAATGCTTGAATAATGTCATAAAAATTAAGGAAATGCATGAAGGAGTCTAGGACTGCTGGAGAGGTGGTTTTACGAAGCAAGAGGGCACTGTTGTGAATCATGGAGACCCGGCACCCATTTTTTACTCTTTCTTCTTGCTGGATATTGAAAGTCCACGGAGTCCCATGGATGACAGAGTATGCCAAGCCCTATCTTTCTAAGTGCTTCTGGGATATGGTAGAGGGCACAACCTGACGGAGCCAGCACACGGAGTCTCCCACACACATGCCCACCCCTCTTAATAGCTGAGTTCTCAGAGCTGCTTTCTGTTTTCTGGTTTCATTTCCATTTTTCTTCTCTTTTTTTTTTTGCAGGGCTCATAAAACACCTGAGCAAGGGCCTGGTCTCAGATCATTAAAGGAGGGCTATCTAGTCTTGCTCTACCTCTGGGGTCAGTAGACTTCAGTTGAGATGCTTACCTTCATGGTGGTGGTGTCAACCCTCTAAAGTAGGACGGCCCATACTGCTACTCTATTCATTTCTTCTTTGTTCCTACAGAACCGCGCTTTCCCCACATAGTCCACGTGTCTCCCAGAAAGCTCACCCCATTATCAGCCCCAAGAGTAGGCACTGATTGGTCTAGCATAGACCAGGTAACCCCCACACCTCTTGCCAGTGACTGGTCCTGTTGCTCAGACTTCAGTCGACAGCTCATGACATTGCCTTGGTAATAGTTATTAGTGTGAGGGTGGGGTGAGCCCTGGAGTGGCCCAATCAGGCTGAAGTGAAGGAAGAGAGCCTCTCCCTTGCCCAGTCCCAGAGTGGTGAGGCAAGAAGCACAGAGCTCCATTTCTTGCTGGTAGCCATCATTCAACCATAAGGAAAACAAATTTAAAAATGAAAACCAATGCTAAGGATATAGGGCAAAAAGATACAAACAACTGGATCCTTGTACACAAGGATGACACAGATGACACAGAGTCACTGGTAGAACGGTCCTGAGATGCACTCAATGTTCATGCTGGGGGAGATGACAGACTGATTGTTTGCATCAGGTTTTCTCTTAGAGTCCAGAGCATCTTAACTGATCATTTCTCCACCTCAGCAGAACATGGGGCTCTATAAAGAATGCACTGCCCCCTCTTTCCAGGAGGCTCAGAAATCCATGGACATCATCTCTCTTGCCTCAAACTCCATCCTGAAACATCCTCCTAGCCCACCACAGCAATCAAGAGACCTTCTCCTTGAAGTGTTTGAAATTGCCGTTTGCCAACTCAAGACCCTCAGCAAAGCCTCCCGGACCCCCTGCCACACCACTGCCTTCTTTGTCTTTCTCTCCTCCCTTCCTCGTGGCTGTCAGCCAGGCTCTCTTTCCCTCTCCATTCCTGTCAGAGCTCTGTGGCCTTTCTTGTACAGTTTACCCAAGATGGCTTCAGGTACAAGTGTTTTTGACGCCCATGACAACTGCTTGCTAATCTCTTATAAGCCATCGGGCATGTGGAACCCTGCAGTGGACCTGGGTGATCAAACTATTTCATTTTTTAATTATTCTTAGTTGCTATCAGTGCCTTAGAACAGAATTTGGATCCGTGCTTTGCCTAAAAAGAAAGAGCTGACAGGGCTTGCAACTGGCAATGCATCAGTTCCACCTCAAGGAAATCAACAGGGAGAAGCTAATGAAACGGAACAGTTCTCATATTAACCAGTTAGCTATTCAGCTTAGGACAGATGTGGAAAATAAGCCCATATGAGACAAATTCATTAAAGTGAAATTATCCGTTCAACACCTTGATATCTGAGCAGACTGATGTTTCAAAATTATTATAATTATGATCATGGGGATAAAGAGAGCCAAACTTTCAAAGGAAAACTTGAAAAAAATTAAAAATTCTAGTACTACCCTGTGAGATGCAAATAATGAGCTGGCCACAGATCCCCAGGATATCAGCAATTGCTCTAAATCCTTCTTGATGAGGAATCTGTGACTCTGAACTCAACATTAATTCAAATGCAAATAATATCTCTTCCCCCTGAGAATCATTATTCCTGATTCGGCAGGCAGTTTAATGGGAATCTGCAGGTGCGCCGCAGCCTGAACCAGAGAAGTCGCCCCAGCTCCAGGACTCCTGAAGATGTGGGATCTGAGAGTCGGAGGCTGGGGATCTAAATTCCCTCACGGGCTCTGAGCTTGGGTCTCTGGTTAAAGCAAGTGAAACTCACTTGTGTGTCAATGAGGGGCCTGCAGCCTGGAGAGAACTGCAGACCTCTTCTGCTTCTCTCAAGCACAAACCACACTCTTCCGTCTCCGTGAACTCCCATGGCCCTTCCCATGGAGGTTCTTTGGAAACACTACCTGTGGAGGAGAGTCGGTTTCCAGCACTGGCACTATTAGGAGACCACATGGGAGAAAGAACTAAAAGCCCCTGGAGGGGTCCCTGGGTGGCCTAGTCAGTTAGGCATCTGCCTTCAGTTCAGGTCATGATCTCAGGGTCCTGGGATAGAGTCCTGCTGGGGGCTCCCCAGTCAGTGCGGGGAGTCTGCTTCTCCCTCTCCCTCTGTCTGTTCCCTCTGCTTGGGCTCTCAATCTTTCTCTCTCAAATAAATAAAATATTTTTTTAAAAAAATTATAAAAACTTCTGATATTGGATGGCTTGGGTTTGAATGTATGATGCTGGGAAATTTACATGGCCTCATCTGTGACTCAGTGTCTCCATCAGCAAAATGAGGATATGAATAGATCTGCTTTGTAGGACCATGATATGGTTTAAGAGTTAGAACACTTTTCATAGGCAACATAAGGAAACAGTTAAGAGCATGAACTCTGGAGCCAGACTTGACTAGGTTTCAATCTAATCTCTACCCCTTGCTTACAGATAACCTTGGCAAGGTAACAAATCTTCTCTTTACATCAGTTGACTCAGATGTAAATCGGGATGATGATATTAATAGCCTCCCATAGTTCTTGTCAAGATTAACGTTTTAAAATAATTTAATAACTAACTTAATGTCTGGCTTACATAACAAGTACTGTATGTGCACCGTGTCCAGTATTTGGCCCACAGTGAGAGCTCCATACCTGTTACCTACTGATATTACTGATAACATTTGCGTGACTGGTAGAAACATCGCGGATGAGCAGAAGAATGAATCGTGTTTCTCAGGATAGAACAGGAGAGGACAAGATACTTTCGGCTAGAAGAAACTGCCTTCTCAGCAAGGCCTTCTGAGGTGGCACCCCATCATAGCCGAAATGCGATGTGACACTTTGGTATATCCTGGTGACATGCAATCGCCAACCAGAAAAAATACACCTGCCACACAGACGCCATTCTCAACAAGAAGTCTGAAAGCCTCTGAGGTCAGCAGACAGGAGATAGGTGGGGCCAGGGTGGGAAGCTATTACGTGTGGTCCTCACGGGTCTGAGTGACTACAGACACATGAAGTACGTGCTACTTAAAGAACCAAGTCCTAGATTATGTTCCAGAGTCACACACAGCATATCCAGTGGATAAGCTGTACTTGCCCAAGAAATGTAAGTAACAACAGTCCTTGGCTTTCAATCTCGTAGGGTCACGAAGACCCGCCTGGTGTCGATGCTCATTTTTCTTTTAAGCCACAGCTGTAAAAGTGATACCTGTTTATTCAAAGAACAGAGTTGTAGGAGACGTACTGACGCAACAAACGGGTAATACGATATACTTGGCTTGTTTCATGTGCTAAATGTATCTCTAAAAACTGTGTATAGTTAAAAAAAAAATGGAGAGGTAAATCATGACGAATATTTGGTTAAAACAACACTGTGGCCAATCTGAAAAATATATTAGATACAAAAAATTACCCCTCATTTTTGTTTTCTGGAGGGTTTCTTTTAAATTTTTATTATAATTTGTTAGACACATATTGAGTTTTCTTAAGCCAGGACTTCTGTTTTTGTTTTGTTTATTATTAGAGTCTCTTGCTTATTTTTTTTTTTTTATCCTAGATTGTATTGGCAATAACTTAAATGTATTACAAGGTAAGTGAGAGTTTGGATACCTTCTTTTTTTTTTTTTTTAAAGATTTTATTTATTTGACACAGAGAGCGAGATCACAAGTAGGCAGAGAGGCAGGCAGAGAGAGAGAGAGGGGAGGAAGCAGGCTCCCCGCTGAGCAGAGAGCCTGACACAGGGCCCAATCCCAGGACCTTGAGATCATGGCCTGAGCCAAAGGCAGAGGCTTTAACCCACTGAGCCAACCAGGCGCCCCTTGGATACTGTTCTTAAACAGACTTTCTCTCAGTCACTTTGTGGCGACTAAGTTGTACAGTACTTACACAGGAAATAGTAATCATTGCATCCTGCCATGTCTTGCAGATCTGTCATTGTCAAAGGTTATAATCACATTGTAACAGTCTTGCAGTGTGATTAGAATCCTGAATGAGCTAAAGCCATTTCATGTTCAAGGACAAAACTTAAAGCAAAATATCATATTCATATCTATATGAAAAAAAGGAGAAATAATTTGTTACCTTCACCTTTTGTGTTGGGGGAAATGGCTAGAAAAATACTCACAATAATTTCTTCCTTTGCTTCTAGGTCATTTCGGTCTCAAGGCTTTTCTATCTCATTATCAATTTCGAAAAGTAAAAAAGTAAATTAAACGAAAATAGATCACAGCTCCTTATTCATCAGAGACACAACCCGTAAGCTTCTCTTTAGCCACCTGACAACATATATGTTCCTTCCTGCCTTTGGTTTCAAAGGTAAGAGAAATGTCAGAGTCAATCTTCTACTATGCATTAATGGTTCTTGTCTTCTTGTGGATAGACCATTATTTTGAAAAGGGTGTAACCTCCAAGTCTTTTTATCCCTAGATGGGTCTGTCATGGTACCTGAGTCACCCACCAGGAAAGCTCCCCAGTGAGGGAACAGCCATCTCTGTCCCCTCTGTCTCCACCAGCATGAGATCCAAAGCCCTCCCTCTCCGTGATCATGGAAGCACAATTCATCCCAGGGGCAGCAGGGCAGGAAGCAGGCTGGAAGTAGTTCAGCCCCTCACAAAAGGAGACCCAGATCTGGAAAAGCCCAGCTGGTGTCCTGAGACCCCTTTATCTCTTGTTTTTAGACACTGGTCTCCCCCACCTGCATGCACCAGAGCCACCACATCTCAAATTCCTTCTCATCGTCTCCAACCTGAGGACAGTCTCCAGTCTCAAGAAAGCTGTCTAGTTAGGAGGCTGCAGCTCATTTCCATGAATTTACAACGTACTCTTTGGAACCAGAAAGAGCTGCTCTCCCTGGTCATGCGTATAGCCTTTGTTCCAATATCCAAGTAAGACAATATGATGCTCTGAAAGTCTTGGTCCTATTCCTTGTTTTATCAATGCTTCAAAAGCCATGGAATGAAGGCAACAGAAGAGATGTCTAATTTTGCAGTTGAGATGCCCTCCTATCATCATAGGTATGCAGGTTTATTCAAGCAGTTTCAGCCTTGCTGAGAATTCTGAAACCATAAAAACTGCCTTAGTGCATATATCCTGGCTCAATCTCCCTTCTATCCTATGTCTACCACTATCATGTTGACGTGAGACTCTGCCCAGGTCAGGAAATCTTGAGCTTGAGGGTGGATCAGAATCACCAGGGGATTTCCAGGTCCCACCCGCCAGCAGTTTGATTTGGGAGATACACCTCAGGTGTTCAGAAATCTGAATGTTCAGTGGGCAGACCAGTTGACTGTGAAGCAGGAAGTCCGAGACCACATTTACACATTGGCTGAGGTCAAAGCCACCACCACTCTTTCAATGCTCAAGAGGGTCCCATCTTTTTCAGCAGTCAAAGGATGGAGTCTTTTATTTCTTTCATACTAAGTACTCGAGGTTAGATGTTGTCTCCAGGCCCCTAAAATATCTAAATGTCTTGTTGCGGCCAACAGCATAATGTTTTGGATTCCTAGGACTGTTCTTCAATTCAGAAATGCTTTTCTGATCCATATGGTGTGCCAGGCTCTGAGGACATAGGATGACAGCAGCAGTTCTTGCCCTCAGAAGCACATAAGCATGTGGGTAAGCTGTTCTATTAAATTAGCAATTACAACGCGGCAGAAGAGCACGATTATAAAGATAGGCATAGGTTGGCATGCAAGAACAGGAGAGGGGCACGCTACCTGAGATGGGAGGTCAGAACGCCTTCTTGGAGCAGGTGACATCAGAACAAGGTTTTGGAGGGACACCTAGGTGGCTCAGGTCATGATCCCAGGGGCCTGGGATCGAGTCTTGCATCGGGCTCCCTGCTCAGAGGGGACTTTGCTTCTCCCTCTGCCCCTCTGCTCCTGTGTGTGCACTCTCTCTTTCTCTCTCTCTCTCTCCCCTGACAAATAAATAAATAAAATCTTTTTAAAAAAAAATAGGTTTTTTTTTTATCCAAAACATTTACTTAGCCAAGAAGGTAGAGAGAGAAAGCACAGCAGGCACATAACATGGGTCCAGCATCTGCAAGAAGTTAAATATGGCCAGGGCAGAGGGCGTGGAAGAGGAAGGACCAGGGAAGGGGCCACCCGGGTCAAGCAGACACGAACCACGCCTAGCATTTCGGAAACAACTCACCGGGTGATGAGGAGCCATTGGAAGTTTCAGTGGTGGATCACAAATGGGTCAGATGGGGGAAAGACTGCTGTTTGGATGATTTCCTCACTTAGCCAGGCTCAAATACCAAAGCTCAATAACACCAAGTCTGTGGCTTTGGCACCGGGTTCCTTTTTTTAAGTAATAAAAAAGTTTAAAGTTTCTATTGCACATGGAAATCTGTTGACAATTTTAATCTGATGGCCGTGGCCACGGTGCTGTGACTTAATGACAGAGTCTTCTGCCAGTAGAAACAAAGAAGGTGCTGTTGCCGGCACGATTCAACTCTGTTTTATTCCCTTATTTCACAGATCCTCTTCGTTTTGTTAAGCTCAACTTCATACAAGTTAGGATCTTCCCGATGGATTCTTCGAGTCATTCTAGGACAATGTATTTTTAGCTCCAAAGTGCAGTTGGCTGCACACCCCTTACCAGCCTAACCACCTCCCACCGCAGCCCCAGGCTGCCTCCCCACTGCAGCCCTCCGTGCCTGCCGCACTCCCATCACCAAAGTTAGACTGCAGACCTGTCACGTGGCTGCCCCCGTCCATGCATAGGCTCCTCATGCTTCCCGGAAGAAAGTCCTTCATCCAGCCTCATCTCCCATTCTATGGTTTTCTGATTCTCCAGGCTCAAGTAGCTGAGCTTGAACATACCTTCTCTGCTGGAAGAACGGTCTCCCCTCTGAGCATCCAGGTAAGTGTCCTCTCTTGGATTGTCCTCTAGAGTTTTGCTTGTGTTAGCGCCACCTGGGCACAAATCGGTGTGAACTCCTTCAATTTGGTCTCCCATATTTCTAGATTAGTGACTACACAATACTGTATTACACTGAATAGGGTTGCTTTTCTGTGTTCCAGAAAGTGTGCTCTAATAAGCACAGACCACAAGGAACCCCCAGCTCATAAGACCCGCTGGGGCTAGAGCTGCCATTGGGAGTCACCGTGGGTGCTTATTGTGGACCAGGTGCTGAGTCAAGATTTTTCATGTATATATTTATATGTATGTGTATATACGTACACACACACACACAGACATTAATGTACACACAGATATATGTCTGTGTACATGTATGTGCTTACATATGTGTGTGTATTGTTATATACGGTTGAGAATATCTCTATAGGTACACAGTCAACTAATTCCATGTAGACAGTATTAACCTCTAAAAGGGAGCCACAGAGAGGTCAGGGGAAGGCCGCAGAGTGGGGGAGGCCATCGGAACCCCTCTCTCGCCAGCAAGGAAGCCCGCGCATGCGCACACACGAAGCACCACCTAGCATCGCGCCCCCGCTCCCAGGATGACTCGGATTAAGCAGGCATGAAGCCTTCCGCTCCCCTTGAGCCTTCGCTGCCAGCTCTGATGGAAAGCTGGAACGGGTGTGCGGGGGCAGGGGAAGAAGCAACCTTAGAATCTTGTGGAGTCCCTGCTTTGTGGCAGAGAAAAGAAAGACGAGTCAGTGACAGAGGCAGGGCAAGAAAGGTGGACGAATCTGGGAGACAGCGCCCTAGCAAGGTTGTCGGAAACACGGGGGTTGTTGGCGGGGGGAGTACTTGCCGTGTTAATGCCAGTGGGCGGTCTCCCATACAGGCCAGCGAGCTCCGTGAGGGAAACAGCCATGCCTGCGGGGTTCACAGCATCTAATCCTAATATTAACAGTACCCTGTATTTGTTGAGCACCTGCACATGCCCCGGCATTGTTCCAAAACATGTGCTCCACATTACGTTAGCACATCTTCGCAACAACTTAGGAGGTAGGTAATATCAATCCCATTTAACAGGTGAAGAAACTGAGCCCCTGAGAAGCTGTAGAACTTTACCTGGTCAGGGCTGGATGTGAACATAGATGTTAAGACCCTGGAAATGCCTTTAACCTTCATAGTGCACCTTCCCATGGTATAGGAATCAGCCACATAAAAATATCCACTGAATAAATCATGACTAAAGAAGGGCGATCAACAGGACCAGAGCTGGAGAAGGGTAAAGAAGTAGAGAATGGAAAATGACCTTTGGATTTGGTGGATAAAATGGTGTTGCTGGCCTTCGAGAGAGCATGGTGGGAGCCCTCTCTCTGTCCTGAGGCAGACTAGAGCGCCCAAGATGAGGGTCTCTGCTGGACTGGCCTCTGGGGTCCTCAGTTCCTAGCACATGCCTGGCACCTGGTCTGCACTCAGGGTTGTCAGGTGGCCCCCATCCCTGACCCTGGCTCCCTCCCATGTGTTCCACTGCCCCCATTTACAAGCAAAGGACGTAATGAGAGTTGAAGCTACTGAGAGTGACAGAAAGTTACATTCTTGGCCCCACAGGGATGTCAAAGAGAGGAAATGTTAAAGACAGAAACCCAAAACTCTCGGTGTGTAACTTTTGAACTGGGGCTGGGGGAGAGGTGAGAGTTGGGGGGGGGGGGGGACTCGCTTTCATTGGCTGCGGCTACCACATCAAAAATAAGTAAAACATGAGAACTGCAAACCACATGAAGGGAGAGAGGGCCAACCTCAGTGAGCCTCTTAACACTGAAGAAGCTTCTTCTTAGACCTGAAGCCTCCCAAATGAAAAACAAGCACCATTTGTCTTGATGGTTTAAATCACTTCAAAAGAGACTCACAAGCCCAAAGAGATAAAGCCTGGCTTCGATGAGTACCCCACCCCACTTCCTTGCCGGCTTCTTCCACCACACTTGGCAGGAACTAGACCCCACTGAGCAGCAGGCCTGGGGCGGAAGGAGGCAGAAAAAGGGAAGACCCTGGCCTCTCTCTCCACACGTTACTCTGATTTGCATGTTGTAGGACCTGGCCCCAGATGGTGAGCAGGGAGGTGCCACCGTGCCCCATATCTGTGTGGCCAGCCAGCTGGACCACTGGGCTCTGCCACACTCACCTCAGTGAGCAGCGCCGCCATCTGCTATCCCAGAATGAAATTTGATATTGGACCTAATGGATTTTCTGTGTGCTCCTTTCTAACCATGGAGAGACCTCCCATGAAGAGCAGATATGTCCACAAGAAGGTCACACCTCTTGCAGGCAAAAAAAAAAAAAAAAGAAAAAGAAAAAAAGTGATCCCAGGACAACCCTGGTTCCTGGTGGCAGAGAGTTAAAGGAAAGCACTAGAAACAAGGTAAGCTAGCCGGAAGCAGACTAGCCAGAGCTCGGTATGTTGGCACTGATGGAAGCAAGCCGTGTATAGGCAGCACAAATCGAGAAAGAGCATTTCAAAGTCACTTACACTTGGCATTCAAGAGCATTTTGGTGCGTATATTTAATTGTGGGTGTGTTTGGTATTTCTGTAATTCACAACACATGAGGCCACAGTGTGAGAACCCGAAGCAGTAGGAGGCAAAGAGCCGTCCAGTTTTCCCATCGGCTCCTGCTCCATTAGCGCTTGCCCAGGACTCGACGCTGGGAGGTGATGGCCCAGATTCCCAGCTGGTGAAAAGCAGCCCAGACATCTGCTTTAAGGGAGCAGTTTTGGCTGAGCTCAGAGCTCTCCTGCTTTCTACCAGGAGGAAAGGGAGCAAGGAATCAATGGACTGGCCCCAAAGCCCCTGTTTCCTTGGAGTGAGCCAGTATAGAGGAGAAGCTATGGCTGAGACCAGGAGAGGGTCGGAAGCCCCCTAGACACCCCGTGCAAAGTGGGTCCACGGGAGGGGGAAAGGCCAGAAGCCTCCCTTGCTTTCTGTATCTGCGGCACTCTGCTTGGAAGAGGCAGTAGAGCTGGGCAACCCTGAAATGCTGGCCATTGACAAGCTCTTGCCCTGGAGGTGGGCTCGGGGTAACTAAGGACACTACGAAGGACGGTCACTTCAAGTGGGGGGGTGGGAAGGGTACAGAAACGGAACTGAACGTCACAGAACAGAAACGTGTGACACCTGCAAAGCATTTTGGTCACTCCTGGAAACCTCAAAGGAGACGGGGTAAGCTACAGCAACATAAATGAAATGCATGTGTTTGCGTACAGACAGGTAGGGAGATGAGAGAGAAAAGTACAAAGGGAACATAAGTAAAATAGCCAAAGTCAGTTTCCGCAAACACATAAAGGTACAGAAGGAAGCTAAAGTGATTCCTGAAGGCAGTGTTTTCCCAAAATCAGCCCCCTATTAATGGCAGAATGGGACAAACTGCCCCTCCCCGACAGTGAATTACAGACAGAAGGAAGAGGGAGGAAAATATTCACGTGCATCTTATGTATAACAAAAATACACGTGTGACATATATCTGTCCATTTAATAAGGACAAATGTCCCTTCTTAGTAAAGATGGTCATCATGGCTTTTATTTTTTGAAATGATGGTCAAAGTAGATGAGAACTGTTTTTTAACCAACTTTCTTGGCCAAAATTAAAAAGCGGACAACCTTGCCACCAATCCTATTTTTTTTTTTTTCCAACTTCATTTGTCTCTGAAATGAAATGTCCAGGACCTGCTAACCCAAGACACGGACGTACTTTATAACTTGTTTTTAAATTTCAAGACTCTTGGACTACTGCAGGTTTTTATCAAGTACTTTTTTCTTCTGACAGTGACCATGACATAGGTTACAAGAAAAGCTGACGTTTAGAAGGGCATACTGTGTGCCAACAATCACACCGGACTCTTTCTGGTAATTCAGGTCATTAAACTCACACTACATAATTGTCCGGTAGAAATTATTTAACCGAAACAGAAGCCTGATCGCTGGAACAAAACCGCATGATGGTGAGGTCAGGATTCCAACTGAGGCCTGTCTGACTTGGAAGCCCGTGGTGTTTCCTATCCCCATGTCCTTGGTTACTACGGAGAGGCACACATCGCTGAGCCTGAAAGAGACCTTGAGTAGCCTCTCCCCAGCCTCTGATTTCACAAAAGAGGAGGCCAAGCAGAGGTTAGGTGACTTTCTTGCCCCAGGCTTGCTCAGTGAACTTGGCAATGGATCTGAGTTGCAGCTCTGTGGTTCAACACTCTCCCTCAGCCCTGAGCTCACTCTCTGTCTGCAGCCCCCAGGCTTTCACAAGCACCGCTGTGCCCTTCTCCTGAGCCCCAGGGCACTCGCCCATGGCGGGCAGGGACAGCTACCCTCAGGGCCACCCAGACCCAGGCTAAGAATAGCGGATGCCTTTGGCCCATCAGCTCTAGATGTGACTCCAAGCCTGCCCGGGCCCACAGGCCTACCCAGCACAGCACAACCACTGTGAAGGGAAGATGCTGGGAGCCAAGGCTTGGGGCAGCGGCCTCCACCCAGCTCAGGCCATGCCCTGAGGGACGGGAGCCACAGGACAAAAGGGCATTGTGTGTGGAGAGGGAGGGAGCCTGGGGAGGAATGTAGTGGGCAGTTTCTTCCTCTCACAGAGCAGGCCTCAGCCAGCTGTCTAGCACTCAGAAAAGGGACCTCCATCAAGGGGCTGGACGACCACCGTCTAGGACAGGAGACCTACGCTGATTGATTGAGTTATTAGATTTCCCCGACGGTTGAAGAGCTTCACTTAGCCCACAGAGTGTCACTTAATACAATGCCCCTGAGTCTAGGGACGCTGCCTTATCACACATTCTCTTTGATTCCCTTCAAATAGGGACATTGAAAAAGAGTCCGATAACATTTTTCTGAAAGGAACCCCACCTCCTTTTTTTTTCTTTTTTTTCACTTTTTTCCTAAGAAGAGGATGCGAATCATTTGTCTCCAAAAGGGGGCCGTCCTAAAGAAGCTGCCGGAGGAGCAGAAACCATTTTAATAGCATCTTCTCTTTGCTGAATTGTGTCTTCATTTTACACTGCGGCTTTATTCTCTGCCCCTTTGACACAGCCAGCTGCCTTTCCCATTCCAGCTCAGAAACAGGCTGGCTTCAGGCTGTAACAGGCACCAGCTTCCAAAGCCCTTTCTCTGGATGACTCACGTTAGCCTGTGTGAGCCTGCGAGCCCGTAGCAGCAATTCCTAAACCTTTGTTTCCTTTGCGAAGCACGTTTGTGTGTGCGCAACGCCAAGTACAAAAACAATGTCTACCTAAGGACCCGGCCTTAAAATGGAGTAAAATAATTAATTACACAGTGGAATGTCTGGTTCATATCTCGTTCAGGTTCATCCTGTTATCAACTCAACAGACAGAGGAAGTGACATCATGCGCCCCAGCTCCCCTTTGAAGCTGGAGGTGCATACCAAGACATTGTGTGTCGCGCTGCACTCCGGGCAGGAAGCACCACGCTTGGACTTTCTGTTAAACTGTTTGAGGGGAAAAAAAAAAAAAAATAGGTTGGGCCATCAGTTTCTTAACTGGAATTTTGAATTCCATTGCTCGAATGGTGAGAAAGGCCTTTTGTGAATTGCGCTCTTAGCCAGGAAGGTTACAAAAGAGGGGAGATATGTTCTCCCAAGTGTCTTGAAATTTAAATCGTTTTGTACAAAGCACAAATATGCAGGGGGGAAAATGCTCAATTGAGCAGGCTTTCATGGAACCAGTGAAGCAAATCTGTCTAACATTAGCCACCCGTGTCTGTCTTTGCCCGAGTATTCCAAACCCCCTGGTCTGCTGGCTGGCGGCTTCTCCACTCCTGTGTAAACGTGTTGTATAAGCTGGTTATCTTGGGTTTTTGTCCATGAGTGACGGCTCTGGGAACTCTCAGTGTGGATCTGAACAGCATGCAAAATCATTTTACTTTGAAGACAAAAGCCATTAGCTTCCCGTAGCTTTCCTAGCCATCTCGATTTCTCTTCCGTTCCCATCCTGCCCTCCCTCCTCCTCTCCCCTCCCCACGGCACTAAATAAAATGCTTAGAAAATGAAGGGCACAGCTGCCCTTTCTTCCCATTAAAACAATCAAGAATGATGGTGAATTTAATATATTTGATTAGAGAAACTCCAATTTGGTGCACTTGAATCAGCTGCCTTTGTCTTCAGCGCCGATGGCCCGATTTCAGTGGAATGTCCTCTGCTGTCCACTGCCAGCTCACTGGGGTTGGGGAGAAAATTCAGCCTCTGAAAGCATTTGCTTGGCATGCTCAGTGACAGGCTATTTATGCTGCGGAAGATGCCAGGTCCATTTCTTCCTAATCAGTGGGATCACCACTTCATTAAATCGTGGACACTTACTGGTGACCCTCGGGGTTGTAACCCCTGGGGGCCTGGGGGCCTCTTTAGCAATGTTAATTTTTCATGGATTTTATTGCTTTGGGGTTGATATTTGCCATTAAAATTCCAGCCTGAATCCTGCGCAAACAGCCCAGGAGATTCTGGTACCCCACTTGCAGAGAAGAAATTCAGAGAATAATCATCAAATTTACATGTGGAGTCCCTTTCATCAGAAGAACAAGTATAAGCCTAATAGGAAATAAGATGTGTCATAATTTCCCCACTAGGTATTATTAAGCGAGCCTGAAATACTGCCCAGGCAGCCCAACCTTGCAAGGTGCTTAAAAAGGAATCAGTCTCATGGGGAGTTTCCAGGTTTGAGAATGCTGCTTATTTGCACTTAAGGTTTACGGAGATTTTTATGAAGGGCTCTCATTAAGGATTCTAAATAAATGTATGCTCAACAAATAAGTACAACAGTGAATTAAGGGTGAGAATTTAAATTACTCTCAAAAACATATTAAAACTCGATGGAGTTCACAGAGTTTCCTTGAATAGAGACTGTCCTTGGGATGGTCCAGGTCACGGGGACTATTAAGTTCATTCTGTACACTTCTCTGAAGACAAAGTCCCAGATCTCCTGGTATCCACCCCAAATCGAATGCCCTGCTGAGAGCCCAGTGACTTCTCCACCCAGACTCCATCGTAGGCAACCAAAGCTGGGGACCAGAGCCAAGCTAGAAATAGCATCCAGGTTTCTGGGTTCCAACAACCGTGCCCACTCTGTGACTCAGCCTGTCAACAACACTGACAGGGTACGCACAGGGCTCCGCTAGGCCCAGGGAGAATGGAACAGGAAGGAGGGCACCCTGTCCCTGCCAGCCCTGGGTCAGTGTCGTGCCAAGTCCTCGGGGGTGGGGGGGGTCGGGTGTCAGAGGTGAACATTTTGCTCTGAGACCAATGTGTGCACCACCAGCATGGTGGGCACTGCAAGCACGAGTCCTCTGAGGAGGACCGCGCGTGCCTTGGCTCCCCACTCCATGGCCCTCTAGTCATGGGCAAGAAGAACGAGCCCGGCCTTCCAGTTGGGCCAGTTTCCCAGGCTGAGAGCCACACAGGGAAGGAAGTCCCCCTAGAAGAAGGTTCGTTGCTCATTGGTGTGTGTGAGCCTCACACTCCTCCACAGGACCCTGGCATTTTCTAGAATAGAGTCCAGCAGCTAAGACCCACATGGGAGTCACCAAGATGAATAAGATAACTGTGGTTGCAAAAACACAACCAAGGGCTGCCTTTTACCTCCCTTTTCAGTATAAAAGTCAAGTTTTAAGATTCCTATTGTATAAGAATTAATATGAAAGGAATTTTATGTCCTATTACGGCATTGTGTTATAATGATGGAATGCTCTCCCCGCCCAATCTGGCTTTCTGTCCCCCAGATCGTGCCAACAATTATTCAGTCCCTCAGCCTGTGAGTGTCGCAGTGGGGACAGCCTCAGGAGACTGAGGGAAAGGGAAGTGAGTGCTTCCAGCCGGGAAGAAGGGCATCATCGGCCCCCAGGGCCGGGCCCGTGGGCCTCCACACTTACACCGGGACACACCCAGACACACCCAGACACACGTGAGACACGCCTCCTCCTCCCCTCCTCGGGTCATGCTACCCTCTTTCTGAACACTCCCGGGGACCTGCCTGGGAAGTTTGCTACATCAATAACTACAGCTGTATGGACACATTGTCTTTGATGCGACACACAATGGGTTCCAGAAAAGGAAAACAAAATACCCTTTAAACAGTGGGCTGCATTCTGCTTGGAAATTGAGAGGGGGGGCGGGGCAAGGAGCTCTCCTTGATGGGCCAGGCCTGGGGGGCTTGTTTCTGCCCCTCTGCTTTGCTTGGTGACTAGAGCTTGTTCCCCTGAGCATAAAGGTCCGACCGGGACTCCGCAAAGTGTACCACCCAGGAAAGAAGCCGTGAAGGACCGAGGGCAAAGCCAATGTATTTCTCAGTCATCCCAGTCTGAGGGATTCTGAAGAAGATAATGGCAGCAGGTTCTTGCCTGTCATCCCGCAGGAGGGAGTCGAAGGAGAGGAACTTGAGCTGCAGCATGAAGGATTTAGCTTAGACCTGAGCGAGTTTTCCAGACTGAGTGTTCCACCCTGGAAGAGATCACTGAAAGAGGAGGGGGAAACATTGCTGAAGAGTGAATGCGCCTGCTTCCTACATGGGGGGAGGAGGAGAACCCTGAAATCTGAGGGAGCCCTTGGCTGCTTTCCTGGTGATAACAGTGTTTTGTATTGTTGGGAAACTCCTCGTCATGAGTCTCCTGGCTTGACATCTTTTCCTCAGCTCAACTCCCTCGGAGTCGCCCTGTGGAGGGAGATGGCTGTGTTTTCATTTCCTTTTGACCAATTCCAGTCTCGCGGGCTCTTTCTAATCTGCGCTTAGGAAATGCCTCCAGGGTCGTCTCTTCCCTTCCTGCCCTGGCACAGAACCATGAATTCTGAGGCGGGAACAATGGTCATTCAAGGTGTGTCTGGTGGAGCTCGTGGTGTTGTTCTTTTCCTTTTTCTTAATAGAATTCATTCAGTTCCAAGTATGTTTGCAGCCGCCAGGCCAGTCCTCCTCCACAGGAGGGTGATGTCAGCAAACCCAGGAAGTTTTCAGAGCCAAGGAAGCCTCGGCCCCAGGAGGACGCAGGTTGGGATCTCTGTGGCCACAGGGTTTGTGTGCACAGGACGGGAGCAAGGGAAGGGTTCCTGCCAGAGAATGAAGAATGCCGGGAGGGGGTGGGAGCAGGAGGAGCTGGCCTGAGGCAAAAGGCCACCACAGCCAGCCACAGCTCTCCCAGATGTCAGCTTCTTGAAAGCCACATTGGTTACCAAAAAATGGCTATGCGTTTTTGGAGGTACTTTGGGGGCACAGGCTAAACAGTCATCCCTGCCCTGCCTAGAGTGAAGCCAAATCTGAGGGAGGCAAGCCACCTTTCCTTGGATCGTACCCCTGGCCTGAACCCCGATTTGTGAACAAGTTCCCGTACCTTTCTCAGTACTCACCCACGGACTCCCAAACCCTGCCCTGGAACAATATACTCCACCGAACTTGAACCTCGAAACAATCCTAGATGTCTCCCGATGCCCTCTGTCTGCAATGTGCCTCCTTTCTTCTCCATCGTCAATTATCTCTTCCAAAGTATCTTCCGCTGCTCAGACTCAGGCCAGCCTGAGCGCGCCTCCACGTACCCCTTCCCTTATGGGTGACATTCTACAATAATTCCATTACATTTACAAATAGAAGAGTTATTCCGATGAGTGTAAATATTAGTTTTCATATGTATCTGCATAGCTTTTGCATTATTGACACAGCATTATAGGTCATAAAGGAGGGAATGACTTACATTAGTATATCCAAATCAGTAATGGGTAGTGTTGAATTAGGTACTGTTCAAATGGAATAGTGGAATGTAGAAACAGTTTCTTACTCCAAGAAGTCTTTTATTGCCTGGTAAAATTCTTGTTTCATTGATAACAAAATTCATTGTTTCCTTGATAAATGCTAGCTGCTGAATCTACACACAGATCATTTCTTCCAGGCCTCCAACATCAGAAATCCATCAGAGAATTCCAAGAAGGCGAATAGAAATAAGGGTGTGTTGGTGTCTCTGGTAAGAAGCCCACTTTGCTGGTGGATGAATGGATAGGATTGGGTCCCAAAGATATGGGGCAAACCCAGGTAAAAAAAAAATTCATTGTGAATGTACCTTTATTGTTCAGTACCTGTACTGCCCATTGTGTATGATCAAAAGACTCTCCCAGCCACTGCCTAGGATAAGGAGACCCAGGAGACCCAGCTAATATAAGAAGGATACACACCAACACAGAGTAACTGGATGGGTAAGCAGCTCACAGAATGTGACTTTCTCCTCCACCTTTTATCTCAGAATTGTAGCCCTTTTGGATCAAGGGAATTGTGCTGAGGCTAAAGCTATAAGCTGAGCTCCCATACCATTCTGGGGGTGAGGCACGCACGTGTGTGCCCCATGTAACCATACCGGTGTCTCCAGGTACCTTCCTGCTCCACACCTGTCGACACAGCACCTATTGGGAGAACTGGCCCAGTGCGTATCACTGCTATACTGAGTGCCATCCCCACGCCCGGCACTCCGTGGTGTACCTAGTAATTGAACTGAATGATAACCATCGAGAAATGTTCAGTAGTCACGGTCCCATAAGACAGACAGAAAGAACAATATGGATGTATACAGAAAAAAATAAACGAACAGCTGCCTTGGATTGACAGGCCTTTACCAGTGTTAACAAGAAATTGATGGTATGGTGTTAGATGCTCCATTGGAGGCACACTTAATCTATATCAAATACACATAGACCTTGCTTCAAGCAACTCTGTTCCAAAACTAAAGGCATATAATTGGAACCACTGAAATATATGCAGAAATTTAAAAATCATATTGAATTGTATAAATTATATATATATATATATATATATATTTTAAAAGATGGCTAAAAATGCCTATGGCCAGGACGACAGCACCCCAAACCCTTTCTCCATAACCACATCTTGGCCAGTTGATACTTTTGTGCTCCCAGGGCGGGTGTGGGCAAGTCTGGAAAAGCAGCCAGGCTACACAGTAGCTTCAAAAGACATAGTGAGACCACATTTGTAAGGGACAGAACATGAGGGAAAGAGACAGGATGAGGAAAAGTGTACAAACGGGATTGTGTCTCAGTGCAGCGTCTGAAGTTTCCCACCCTCACACCGCCGGAATCCCCAGCAAGCTGATAACGATGAGCCCCTAATGCCTTCACCGCCTCTGACTTGTGCCGGCCCAGCATGCAGTCATCTAAATGATACCACAACAATGCTAGAGCACACATTAAGCACTTATTGTAATAGCTGGACTGCTGAGCGGGAGCCATGGAAGGAGACAGAGCAGCAAAGACAAAAGGTATCTTTGACGGCACAGGCACATTTCTAGCAAGTCATGGTTTGGGCTGCACTGGGCTACAGAGTGACCACAGCAGGGAAACATACCAAAAGGCTGCTGAGGGGATCTCTCTATTTTGAGGTTAAATATACATTAGACCAAGAGTAACATATTAGACCAAAGTAAACAATAGACTTTGGGCAATAATGAGATACCAAGATAGGGTCAGTAACTGAAGTGTGGGTTGTTGATAGTGGGGGAGGAGATATAGGGGAAATCTCTGTACCTTCTACACAATTTGGCTGCAGGACCTAAAATTACTCTGAAATACAAAGTCTATTTATAAATTAATAAAGTTCCAAAGGAAGAAAAGATGGATTATAATCCCTGCAGTAAATACAATGATCTTAACTATCAATCAGCCTCATCCCGTGAAGGGTGAAAATCACGTAGTGTCAAAAGGCAGTTTCCTAAGTCAGAAATCGGGTATAAGTCTCAGCAGACAGAAGCCAAGGTATTGGTGGGCTTCATTCCTTTCTGCGGCTCTAGAAGAGAATTCATTTCTTACTCACTCAGGTCAGCTGTAGGACCAAGGTCCCCATTTTCTTCATGCATGTAAACTGAGAAGTGTCCAGCTTCTAGAGGTCACCTTATTCCTTGACTCAGAGGCCCTTCTTCCACCTTTGAAACCAGCAATAGTGGATCGAGTGGTCACACGGTATCTTTCGGAGCCACGAACTGGCCTCCTCTTTTACTTGTAAGAATTCGTGTGATTAGATTGGGCCCATCTGGATTATCTCCCCAACTCAAAGTCCATACTTTAGTCACAATGGTGACGTCTCTTCACCATGTCAGATAGCACATTCCCAGGTGCCAAGGATTCAGTAGGGGCATCTTTGGGAGGCCATGATTCTGCCTACCACACTCTCCTTACCTTCTTGATATATAGCCCTACATCCATAATGCTTTTGGAACTCCCTTCACTAAATTCTCTTGAACACTTCCAAGCTCAATGGACCTTGCCCTTCTGTGAGCATTCGGCAGGGTTTGACCTTGATGTGACCTATTTCTGAAAGCACCTGGCTTCTACTTGCTGCAATACTACCTGATGTTCTCCTCCTCCCCCTTGGGCCATCCCTTACTGAACCCCCATTCATTTCTCTGCTTCACCTGTACATCTCAGGATGGTATCCTGCTCTCCTCAGCCTTGGTTCTGAATCATAACTGCCTTCTGAGCAGCTTTGCTTGGATGATCCGTGCACTCCTTTTTGTCCCAAACCTGACCACTTCCTCTTTCTGCATTATATACCCCCTCATGACAGCACCAAACCCCATTCTTCCATAAGCGATTCTTTTTTTTTTTTAAGATTTTTATTTATTTAGACAGAGATCACAAGTAGGCAGAGAAGCAGGCAGAGAGAGAGGAGGAAGCAGGCTCCCTGCTGAGCAGAGAGCCCGATACGGGGCTCGATCCCAGGACCCTGGGATCATGTCCCGAGCTGAAGGCAGAGGCTTTAACCCACTGAGCCACCCAGGCGCCCCCCATAAGCCATTCTTAAGAGTCATTCTTTCCTCCTTCTGCCTTGCCTCACACCCTCAACCCAGTCCATCATCAGGCCCTGTCTGTCCTGAATCCTGAGTAGCTCTTGAACCCACCCCAACCACTCTGTTGCAGCTGCTACTGGGAATGTTCAGACTCCCCGAAACAGTCCCTAGTTTATTGCCTGGCCTCCTATCTTTGCGCCCTGTCCTACCCACTCCCAGCCATTCTTTATTTTGTCACTAGACACAGACCAGATCTTGTCATCTCTCTCTTTAAAAGCATTGGCTGCTGCCCATTGATGAACAGCATCGAATCTAGCCCACAATAGACATGGGCACACAGTCACATACCAACACCCCCCGCCAAAGCCTCAAACTGAGCGCTAGGCTTATCACCCTAATTACCCTTCTCCCACTTGTTCCTATCCCCAGAGTGGTCTACAGGCCAGCAACCAAAGCATTCAGTTAGAAGCAGGTTAGAAACAGAATCTTGGGATGCTTGAGTGGCTCAGTCAGTTAAGCACCTGCCTTGGGCTCAGGTCATGATCCCAGGGTCCTGGGATTGAGTCCTCCCTCTGCCCCCTGCATGTGCTTGCTCTTTCTCTCTCTCTCTCTCTCTCTCTCTGAAAACTAAATTTTAAAAACTTAAAAAAAAAAAGAAAAGAAAAACATAGAACCTCCAGCCCCACTTCAAATCTACTTAATTGGAATCCGTATTTTAGTGAGATCCCTATTCAAATTCTAGGCACAGTAAAGTTTGAGAGACATCACTCTAGACTGTGCTCTCCAGAGTGGTAACCTTTTGAGTATGAAAATATCTTTTAGAAATTTTCTTTATTTTCATGAGTAATCTCCTCCATCTTAATTTGGATCTTTGCATGTTTTATGAATCACTGGCTATTTCAGCAAACCCTCCTTACTTGTCACATCTCTGTGCTCTTGGTTTCCTCTGCCTGGAATAGTTTTCCCTCTCTCCACTGACTGAAACTAGCTTCGTCACTCTCCAGTATCACCTCCTCCAGGAAACCTTCCCCATCTCTTCAAAATATGTTATTGCTCCCACACCACACTCTCATAGACGTTCTTATTGAATTATTTTTGCTTGCATGTTCATCTTCCCCATTGGCTTATGGGCTGCACGAGGATAAAAACCATGCCATCTCTATCTCTGTGTCCCCAGTGTACAGCAGTCATACATCTTAGCTAAGTAAATGAATATCTAACTTGAAAAACTGCTACACGTTAAATATTTTACTATTTTTCATATCTCTGTTTAAAACAAGAGACTCGGCTTCTCATTTCCTTCCTCAGATCGCATGTTCTGGCTGATTTCTTATTGGCATCAAGTCAACTAGACAGAGAGCTGAAAGTAGACAGGGCTTCATCCTCACACACCTATGACCAGCCCAGAGGATGTCAGATCGGCACCCCATGTTCTCTCAGCTCTGTGTTTATTTCATGTGGATTTACACTACAAGAAAGAGACAAAGACAGATGCCTGGAATCAAATGTTTAGCATCTTTCACTTTGTACAGACTTTGATCCTCATAAACAAGACCATGACAACATCGTAACCCATATGAGCAAAGCCCTCATTTCAAAGAAAAACATCTTGTTTTTCTGTCTGCTCCAGGATAGCATTAGCGGACTCTGACCCTAACTAGTAAGTTACTAAAGGGAATTAAACTCATTAGCAATGTAGTCTGATATCTTAAAACAAAATGGCAGCTAAAAATTTTCAGAAAGGAGTATTTCTCTAACTCACAACGAAATTTGGTATGTACAAAAAGGTCAAAGAGGCACACCGTTGGACTAAATCCATTTCTTCACGTGCAAACATGGGTCCTATCTGCCACACGGAGTTACTGTGAAGGTCTAATGAGATACAAAATGCAAAAAAATAGATGCTTTGCAACTCTCTATAAACATGTGTTTGGCATTGTCACTAATAGCGCTAATTTTTTTCAAATGACTTTCAGATTTCACTTCTTCAGGTAAGTGTTTGCAAACCTTCTACACTTTAAAAAAAATAGTTTATCTATTTATTCCAGAGTGAGAGAGAGAGCCCAAGCATGAGCAGAGGGAGGGTGAGAGGGAGAAGCAGACTCCCCGCTGAGCAGAGAGCCTGATGGTCCAAGGACCTTGAGGTCATGACCCGAGCCGAAGGGAGATGCTCAACCGACTGAGCCACCCCGGCATCCCCCTTCTACACTTTCTTAAGTATCTCTTTTTCTTGTCTTTTTGTTGTTCTTCTCACCCTCTTCTTGAATTTGAGGGGGTACATACATCCCCTAAAATAGTAATTCGATAGTTAGGCAGGGCAACTGCTTATAGAATGCACCTAGGCACGTCACTTATTCCATCTAATAGGGTTTTAAATAAATTTTATACTTTTTCCTCTCTGACATTTCATGTACCTGGCACTGTAAGAAAGTAAACTTAAAGCCAAATGTGATAGGATTCCCTGTGGTCCTAATATCCTTTGCCTACTGTAGCATATGATCTGCTTCAGATAATATGGGTGTACACTTGTTCGTGTGGCCAAGGGAGGTAGGTAGAAGCTAGGAAAAGGGCAGGAAATAATTGGAAAGTTGGAGACGGAGTATTGCTTCTCATTGCAGGCTCTACCAGTATCCACTCCATGGTTATCTTCTTTCAGCTACTCAATACAGAGAAATGTCTGTCGGATCCATTCAGGATTGAATTTGGCCAACTCTATTCCCTATCAATGCCATGCTGCACCAGCTCCCATGAACAAAAATAGTTAACTAAAATGCATAAATATTTTACGCTTGTCTATTGAGATAACTTAAAAAATCACAAAATGACACCAAAACTCATAAGGGACAGAAAAATGGTGCATATTAGAGGTAACACAGGTGAATAAAGAGGACAGTAGAGAGGGGTTCATTTAGACTTTGAAAATCAAAAATACCTTCTCAGAGCAGGTGGCCTCTGAGCAGGTTCCTGAAGATGCTGGGGCTCAGGTAGGCCAAGAGGGGCAGGGATGCCCAGGAGGAGAAACAGGAGAAGAAGGCAGGTACAGGTGTGGCAAGGAACAATCATCTGCAGGGGACTGAATGACAGCGTGCTCCGCAGGGCTCCCTTGTGCTCCACAAACAGGCTTTGCTAAGCATGGAGAAAGTAATTAACTGCTCTTTATTTCTGCTTCTCTCTTTATATTTGGTAGGCTGAACTGATACATAACTTACATAAAGCAAAATTTTCCTTAATGTCCTATTTTAACATCTAGCACAAGGCCCAGTGCCTAGCAGAAAGCCTCGCACGCCGCAGATCTTCCACAAACAGCAGAAAGGGACTGATAGTAGCTGTCCACAAGGTATTCTTTGACTTTATAAGCCATCTTTTTTTCCCCATAGAACTTTTTTTTTTTTCGTGAACCACTGAGTTCACGTGCTAGATAATACTGTTGTCCATCTTTATAGCTGTCTGATGTTGAGAGGTCCCTGATTTCACCAATTTTCCACTTATTCATTTAGAAATTATTGCACACATGCCAACTCTCTCTCCAGGATCTCAGGGCATCTGGTTTGCAAATAGCCACAGGGAATCTGAACATAACATGTGACAGGACATTTGATACTATTTCTCACTTTCTGATGAAGAGACATTTTCTAATTGAAAATTCGATTGTGAGAGGAAAGATCAGGCTTCTTGGGGAAGCCTGAGGAGAACGGCTGAGGAGAAAAGGTAGCAGTCACTTTATTGCTGGAACCCCATTTTCAAATTCATTCTCCCCACTTAGGCTCCCACATGCAAAGCAGGTATTATTCGCCTAATTTGATAGATAAGGAAAAGGACTTGAGAGCTGAGTGATTGTTCAAGGTCACGGGCACAACAGACACAGGAAGAAAACTCAAGTTCTAGTTTAAGGCTCTAAAGAGAGGAACCTCACAAGACACTTTTTCATTAAGCTAAAAGAGTTGAAATTCTCTTTCAGACACTGCCTTTGATCAATGTACCCGTCAAGGCTCGGTTTTAGGAAACAGAAAGTACTCTAGCTATTTTAAAGCAAAAAGGGATTTGATACACGGAATTCTGTGCTTACAACGTCAGTGAAAGGGCTGCAGGAATAGGCTGCAGAGTGGACCTCCAGGAATGACTCCCCAGTCTACACAGCCAGCCTGGCCACTAAGGGGAGCTGCCCTCTCCACCCCCAAACAGAAGGGGGAGAGTTGGCAGGCTGCCACAGGAACAGCTGAGTTCCTGCGTGGAGCTGTAGAATCTGGAAACTATCAGCATGCTGCTACGATTGCCTTTCTACTTACAGGCGGCCGGTGACTATGGGATAGAATTTTGCTACAGAAAAGCATGGCATCTTTAAGATCCTGGTGGCCAGAAACAGTAGCCAAAGCTGCAGATCAGACCTTTTGTCAAATTTCCCCCTTTCATATCATGCATGGATGCAACTAATTGGGAAAGTGCTTTGCATCCATAACCGTAGCTTCAAGGGATTCTGGGAGATATGCAGCTGGAATAGATGGCCAGGTACTCATCCTCTAGACCCATGACCCCTCAATTCTGACACACTGACAGGCTCTCCCAGGACAGATGAGAACCAGGATTCTTGGGCTGTGCTTCAGGGACAGACACCACAGGCCACCGATGTGCAGTTACAACATAGGGTCCCATGGGCTTGCACCTTCAGGTTTTGCTTTATTCAGAGAGACTGTGGGCCAGATGGTCACCCTGGAGCTGTCTGTGCCAGCCTTCTCCAGGGTTGTCCCCGTAACAGCAGAGTTTGGTTGGGGCTTGCTTTGACATGGAGGGAAAGCCATGGGTAGGACTAGATTAGAAAGTTACTTAGAAATGGAGGGTCACCCAAGGTACTGAGGCCATAGTTGAGGGTAGAAGGTCAAATAAAGATCAAGATGGACTTGAAGGGCTGATGGCCATGGGACCAGCCTGGAGAAGGAGGTTGGATATCTTCATCACACTCTCTTAATGAGACTTCAGCATAAACACTCATTCCAGAGAATGAAACTGTAAGTTATCACCTAAGACAGTCAAAATCAATTATGGTATACTGAAAAGTCTTTGAACTGATTTTGCATTCTGTAAAATTAAAAATAAAAATATATTGTTTTTCCCTACCCATGCATTAAACACACATACACACACACACACACACACACACACACACACACACACACTGCCAGGCTCTTTTTCATTTTATTAAATCCATCATTCCTCTTTTACTTGTCTGTCTGTCCAGCCAAACCCAGAATATTGTATTGGGTTTTCACTCTCTGACTTCAATAAAGACATTAAGAAACTAGAATATAGGAGCACCTGGGTGGCTCAGTCCATTAAACGCCTGCCTTCAGTTCAGGTCTTAATCCCAGGGTCCTGGGATGGAGCCCCGTATCGAGCTCCCTCTGCTGTTCCCCCTGCTTGGGCTCTCTCACTCCCTCTCTCTGTCAAATAAATACAAAAAATTTTCAAAAAAAAAAAAAAAAAAGAAGTAAAAAGAAATTAAGAAAGAAAGAAGGAAAGAAAGGAAGAAACTAGAATATATCCGGAAGAGACCAATTAAAAATTAAAACAGGGCACAAGTCTAGACCCAATGGCATGAAACCATTATTAGCCTTGGAAGAGAAACTTATGTATCCAGGGGTCCAGCATTATGGAGGAGGAGTATAGTCTGTTCCGTGTGGCTCCATAGGGAGGAAGCCGGGTAAGTGGCTCAAGGTTACAGAAGGGGAGATTTAGAGTCAGTGTAATCATGAGATCCAGTGACCAAGGTACCAAGCTGCCTCCCTACGTGGTATGACATCCCACCTCTAATCACACTGACTATTTGCTCACCTGCTCTGTTGCACAGACTGATTAGATTTTTGTCATTTTCCCACTGGCCTTGAAGCAGATCCTGACCACAGATCGCACACTTCCATCTCTGTATCGTCAGCTCATCCCACAGTGCGTGGCGCATAAGAGGCACTCGGGACAATTCAGGTGAAAGAGTGAAGGGGTGGACAGGGCTCGTGGATCCAAATGGCAGCAGCAGAGAAGGACTGGCCCTCCTGCCTGCTCCCCTCCCCCAGAGAGCGGACTTGGAGCTGGTGATGCTGAGCGGAACTCCTACCTAAGCCCTCGTTCTGCAGAAATCAAGTCCAGCAGGTAGGTAAACGGGGACAAAAGAGAAGCTCATGGTGAAGCTCGGAGCCCAGTCTGAGCTCCGGTTCCTGGTGGAGGCCAGTGGAGGGGACAGCGGTTAGACAAGTCTGGGCACAGATGCCCTGCTGCTTTCTCAGCACCCATCCACAGTCGCAGAAGAGGTTATTTATTTTGGACGGGGTGGGGGGGTGGATAGTGGCAGAAGAGCTCCTGCATATAGAGGGCCCTTTGTTTCCAGATCTTCAAACATTCTCTGCGCGTGATCTCACTCAGCCTACCTCTTCCCTCAGAAGCAGGCAGGTGGACACGACCGAAGGCGCCCCAACCAGCCTGTCTGGACAGGAGGGTACCAGACGGCTCCTCTGTGGCAAGCAGCCACCTTAGCAGCCAAGAAAGGACTCTTTCAACCCCAGTGACATCACGGGGTGACTGGAAGCCATATCGGTTCCTAGTCCTTGCTACTTGTGACTCACGGGTTAATACTGAAGTCTGTATCGCTAATCACAAATTAGCGACCCGTGACTCAGTGCCGGACTGAATCAGCGAGGACGGAGGGCTCTGAGCGTCAATAGTGTGTGTGTGAGTGTGTGTGTGTGTGTGTTCCAGCATAAGGTGCTGACATGAGCCCTGTCTTCTAACACCTCCACCACACCTCCACTCCCCTCCTCACGAGCTCCCGGAAGGCCCAGGACTGTCATTCCAGTTCGACTGCTACTAAAGTACGTCAGCTGCCAGTCAGCACTCGCCTGTCACCTTATTTATAACAGGCCTAGAACGGAGCTGCCTGTCCCTGGCCTGCTTCCGCCCCTGCCACTCTGCTCACAGTGCGTGACTCTCTCTGTAGGGCCTTCCAGGCTCAGCGTGTCCGGCCAACGGGCACAGCGGTCCTATTGCCCAGTCCTGCCCGCTCCCGACCCTAGCGTCCCGCTTGCAACCTTCTATTCTTCCAGGAACAAATCTAGCAGCCTGAGGCTGTGGGTTCATGAGTGCCGATGAGGAAGGTTTCTCTCTTGATTCACAGGAAGAGTATTCATACCTTTGGCTTCCTGTTTTTGATGAACCAAGTAAAAGAAAGTGTGTGTGTGTGTGTGTGTGTGTGTTTTTAAGATATAATTGGCCCCAAATAGTAACTTCTAAAGGAGCACAGGAACATTGCACATTGATGAAGGACCAGTCACTGATGTCACCAAAGATGACAGCCCACCTTCAGCCGAGGTGCCCCGGACCACCCTTGACACGTGACTGACAATGGAGCAGCCATGCTTCTTGGAACAAAAGATGTGACCGTTTTTAGGAGAGGAAGTGAAGAAGGGTGTCTTCAACCGAAACCCCAACGGATAAAATGTGTGCAGAGTGAGTCAGTGGGACGGCAAATGGACCGTGAGGGACTACAGTGCTCTCATTCCTGTTCCAGCAGATGGACACTTTCTCCCAACACCTGCCGACCAACCTGCCTGAGTCGGTCCAAAGACTGGGGAGCAGGGAGGAGGCTAGCTTGCATCCAAATTGGTCAGAGGATGGAACTGCAAACTATAATCCCCATCACCTCAGGCTGAAAGAAGTACCGTCTACACAGCATCAATTGCTTTAGAGGGCAAGGAAATAGAGACCAAGGCAGTCCGCACCCCCTTTTGTGAGCTCACGGTGGGGGGTGGGGACCGACTGGGGGCCATAGCTGAAGGTGGCAAGACCTCGCCCAGCCACCCGCAAGGCTAAGGGAACCAACAGCCCAGCAACCCACGTCCATTTGGGCTCTGACCACGTGCTGTAAGGCGGCATCCAGAGCAGCGTGCCTTGTCTACGTGTGCTTGTGGTGTTCCTCCTCATGGAGCTCCAGCCGCCCTCAGATATGTCATGAATATTCAATTTATTGAGCCCCACACACAGTAGGTGCTCGGCAAATAACAGGCCTCTTCTCTCCACACCTGATCCTATAGCTCTTCAGAACACGGACTTTGGCCACTACCATCTGGCTCTGCTATTTATTAACTGGGTAACCTTGTGCAAACTACTTTAACAGCCTAGACCTCTTTCCTTACCTGCCTTGTATGGTTGTTGGGATGAACTGACTTAATTTATGTAAGATTAAGTCCAGCCCCTAGTTAGTCCTCAATAAATGGCAAGGAATATTTTTATTCCCTGACTCTTCCAACTGGGTTCATGCTACATCAGGGCACCATCAGTCTTCATATTTTCCAGCAGGTCTGTGTCTGTCTACTTGCCCATACACACAGGCTCAGGAATTTCATGGGGCAAGAGCTGTTTCTTACTCATTTCTGTATTGGCACCATGGAGCACGGGGATTGGCACCTAGCAGCTGGTGAAGAAATGACTATCACTTAGCCCTTTCGGCACCCAGAGCACTGAGCCCACTGCCAGTGTCTGTCAGCACACCGCTGTCTGTCATCAACACTTTGGGTTCCAACCAGAGGCTGTTTGCTCTTGGTCTCAAGCTCGTGAACCTACGGAGAGCCGCCTTCAGCTGCAACGGGCAACCTCGGAAACAGGCCAAGTTTCCTTTCCAACCTCTACAGAAGGAAGGCTGTGATTCTCACCCCAGCAAGACCAAGGGTGACACCAGCTGATCTCAAGAGTTGTCACCTGCATGGAGAGATAACCATGTGGTGAGCGATGTCTTTCAACACAAGAGAATGTAACACTTCTTTTCTCAAAGTCTGTTGGTTCTGCCAAATCTCGCGATCCTCCAGAATGCAGCCCAGGGGCCCAGACCCCTTTCCAATCATTCAAGGAGAAGGAAGAACTCGGCCTGTTCTGGGTCCCTACTGTGTGGCAGTCTCTGTCCTGGGAAACACACCCAAGAAGGAAGATTTAACATCAGTTGAATTTAGTCAGACTTAAACTTCATATTCCCGCAGGGTAGAATTTTCCTTTTCTCTGAGGAACACAGGAGGTTAAACTAAAGACCTACCAGTTAGTTACATTTCCATGAGAGCATGGGGGGTTTACAGCTGTCAGCTAGGGCTGCATTCGAGTAAGATGCATCATTAAAGCAAACAAAGCCCCATGTTGCCCCTAGAGGTATCACCACAGCAACAGTGAGCGGATATGCCCGGAGCTGGACAATGAGACTTGCCAAGGCAGGTCGAGGGGCAGGGGACAGACAATGCAGGCTTTTGTGTGGGGTGGGCCTCTGGGGAAAGGCGACAGCAGTGTCCACTCAGCTGGGGCAGATGTCTAGCAAAGCCTGTGGAGGACAGGTGCCTCTGAGCTAGGAGATGGCCCGTGGACCGTGGACAGACACCTACATATAATCTGCCACCTGAACTTTAACTCAGGGCATCAGCAGCCTGTTGCTCTACGTTCCAGATGGCTCGAGCAAGAGCAGAAGCCAGAGGCTGAGGCAACAAGTGCCCAGAGCTGCCTTGCTACAAGTGCTCGTGGTCCCAGGTACTGCCCATCTGCAGAGGGGGCTCATCACAGCCAGAGGGTCTGGGCTCTACCTCTTCTCCCCGTGCAAGACTGGCAGGAGGTGACATGGAACAAGTGGCTATTTCAGAGGATCCAGATGAATCCTTGAGACAAGGATGGGAAGGCCATACCAACCTCCCTGATCGCCCCTCATCACTCCCTCTGCCCCCCACCCCTGCACGCACACACTGTGCTCCAGTCACACTGGACTTCGGGCAATTCCAGGACTCGCAGAGCGACTTCCCCCAATAGACTCTGCGTTTGCTCTTCACCCCTCCTGGAACTTATTTCCCGTTTCTGCCACTCCTCAAAAAGGCCCTCCTTAGCTCCTTTTGGAAAAATCTTTCCTATTCTGGGACACCTTGGGCATATAACCTTTGTGACATGCCACACCTTGCAGTGGTGTAGTGACTCCCACAGGAGAACTTTCTAGCTGACCGCGGGAGTAGTCCACGGTGCTTCCATGGAGAAAGGGGTAGAGAGCATGGAGCGCGCTGCTCGCCACAGTCTTTCAGACACGGGGCTCAGGGGGGTGCTGTTGTCTTCTCCATGTGGTTTTCAGAGTCTCCCTACAGGTCATCACCTCCCTCAGCCAGAGGAAAGAGTCTGGAGGGGGTTACATGGGAATTATAGTAAGTAACACACACACTTTCCACTCCCAGTCCAGTGTTTGGCACTCAGGCCTATGCCTGGACTTACTGGTAAAGGAGAGCGAGAGTCCAGTCCAGCTGCATATGCGGAAAGGAGGAAAATGGTTTGGGGGAAGAACTGCCCAGACTCTGTCACACCTGCCCTCCCTTCAGCCCTCGTGTTTCGCAGAAAAAGTCTCCCTCTTCCTGTCTAGGGTCAAACCTTCTACGTCTGCTTTGAATTTCATATCTTTCCATTTCTTTTTTGTTTCTCTCTTACTAATTTTCCCTTTCCACATCTGTATTTTCAACCTTTTCCTCTCTACTTGGGTTCTTTCCTCAAATTACCTCTCTTCACTTTCTAAAGCCGCCACCAAATCCATATTCTCACATTCACTATGGGAGCCAAGTCCTTATCTTCCTTGAACACCCTGCGAACTGACAATGGACCTCTCCCCTCTCTTTTAATTTCTCTTTAATTTATTTTCTTTAATGATAATGGCCCCCTGCCAGCGTGATACCCTCCTCCTGCCCCCACCATGGGTATTTCTCCCTAGTCTACTTTTTGTCTCCCCTTCTTTCTTTTACTTCTTAAAAGAAGTAAGCTCCCTAAGTTCTGCCTTTCACTTCTTTGGCCATCCCGTGTTGACTTCGCCTGTGGCCATAGTATCAACTCTCATTTATACTCACGTGACTTCTAAACCCATATTTCTTTTTTTTTTTTTAAGATTTTATTTATTTATTTGATAGAGAGAGATCACAAGCAGGCAGAGAGGCAGGCAGAGAGAGAAGAGGAAGCAGGCTCCCCGTGGAGCAGAGAGCCCAATGTGGGGCTCGATCCCAGGACGCTGGGATCATGACCTGAGCCAAAGGTAGAGGCTTTAACCCACTGAGCCACCCAGGTGCCCCTAAACCCATATTTCTAAATAAGAAACCCCTGCTACACTCCAGCCATTATACCCAGGCACCTTCATGTGTTCTGTGGAGGACTTAAGACATATTTTGCTGAAAGATTTAAATATCAAAGGGAAATATAGATAAGAAAATCATGAAGTCAGACATAGCCCACATAATCCACATCGGGTTTGCTTTCCAGTTGGAGTTATCTCCAAACTTCACGTTGGCGGGTCCAAAGAAGCAATAGGACAGGCATCAGATTCCCCAAACCCATTAGATAAAAGCAAACCACATATCCAAGAGAAACACGTCTTCTCTTCTCTTTAGATCCTAAAAGGATCTTCTCAAAGGAGTCCTGACTATGCAGTATTTTGGCTACTTTCCTACCTCTGAGCCAGCAACGGGCTTCACCTGGGTGGGGCCCACAATGTTCTGTATGGCCAAGACCTAACACAAAAATGTAATTCAGGGACAGGAGTGGCTAAGCACCCAGAGCATCACAACCCTAGCTTGGCCTGGCTGGATGCAAGTGAAGAATTGGACATCTTAAGGAAATAGATTCACTACAAATTACTCAGGAATATCTTCTTATACATTGTTTCTCACCACCTGTTCTTCACAGCATTAGATAGTAAAGGCTTCCAGCTTTCAGCATCTGGCCACCCTCCAGAAGGAAGATGGCGGTATTGACAATCACGGCACAGACATCAAGGTTTTGACAACAGTCAGGATATTGTCCTCTTAAGAAAATTTGGAAATGTAACAAGACAGTCTCTGTGGGTTCTGCTCCTACAAATGCCTGACGCATTTCAAACCCATCTGATACTCATACATCATCTCATCCCTGATTTTTCACATACTCCTCCAGCCTCAAGACATGGACCACTTTCAACTCATATTGACAAGAGATTCATATTCAAAGTATAGAAAGAATTCCTGCAACTCAATAAGGGAAAGAGAACTAACCAAATGAAATGGGCAAAGGATTTGGGAAGACATTTCTCTAGGAGAAAAATCTAGAAAGTTCTACCAGAGTGGGCTCTGCCAACAACTCGTTCAAGAAAGGCCTTGGAGGTGTAAAACCAGGGACATGAGTTTCATCCCAAAAACGCTGAGTGATTTTAAGGAAGAATCGATACGCTCAGCTTTTAATTTTAGGAAGATCACTCTCAACATGGTGGTCAAAGATGTTTGGGAAACTGAAACCAGTCCATCAGGAATCTGTCCCGCTGGGTTCCCGCAGTCATTCCCACAGGGGAGCTCTAAGAGGCAGCAGGATAGAAGTACAGTGGGCCAAGGAACTCGTGATTTAGGGACTTGTTATTGCAGAGTTTCTTCCTTGGAGAACATGGCAAAGAATCTTTCCTTGACTGTCCCCTTCCAGTCACATGGGATCATTCACCCTGTCTCAGAAGGTCACCCCCATTGCCCCTCCTATCCTACCCAGGCTTTTGGTGCTCTCTGTCCAGCTTCCTCTGCTGCCTGCCTGGCCCACGCCTGCCTGGGGGAGGACTTTCTAGTGCAGATCTCGTCCCTTTGCTCCCTTCACTACAACCCCTCCATATTTCTCATGAACATTCCTCCACTGAGTTCAAATTCTTTAGCATAACTCTTATGTCCCTTATGGGACTTCATCTTTCTCCAGTCTCATCACCCCGACATGTCCCTCCTCTCCAGATATGAAAAGTTATCTGTGCTTTCTCAAAAGGATGCTTCTACAATCTCAGCTTTACCAAAGGTGTTCCATCTTCATAAAATGCCTTCATCTCCCTCCCTTGGGATTCCTCTGTTAATGCCATTCATGCTCCAGAACAACTCCAACTCCCCAGATGGTATCCACGGCCCCTGGACATTCCAGGTAGAAGCTCTGTGCCCACACTCCAGCTCACACACTCTGCCAAGAGCACTTGCCACTCTGCATCACGGCGGGTATGTTTGCCATCTCCCAGAACAGAGTGGAAGCACTCTGAGGTCAGGGCTGTGCCATTTACCTCCTGCTCCTGCTTATCTCGGGAACCCAGACACCTAGCAATTGGGCTCTCTCCCCCTTGCTAATTCCTCTGCATCTTTCAGGTCCAGCTGAAAATCACCTTCTGTTTTTCCTGATCCCACTCCATATGGTCAGGCATTTTTTTGTTTGTTTTGTTTTGTTTTGTCACAGGATTTTCTACTTCCCCTTTCTCTTCCTTACCCACTTGTCACTTCTTCTCATAGTTCAATTATTTCACTGTGTGATTGTCTGATGGTGAATCTCTCCACAGGGCAGAGACCACATCTGTTGTGTCCCCAGTGTTAGAATAGCATCTGGCCCAGAGTGAATGTTCCATAAATATTTGGTGATTGGATGGATGCATGGATGAGAAAGGATATGGGACTAGACAGTGATACCTGGCTGGGACAGAAGAGGTTGAGGGACGTTTGCTCATTCATCCGAGAGGGCATGGGTGGTGGTCATAGGCAGCCTGACGGAGGGTGACAACATCCAGGAGCAGGAATCCGACCTATGAAAATCATGCCAGGACACTCCCCTCTGGAGAGGAGAGGAGGACATGGTGACATAAAGCACTGCTCTTTGTCCATCCTCTGCCCATGACCATGACTGAGCACAAGCCAACCGAGGAAAAGAATGTGGCATGCTGAGTTTGCCAGTGGAGAAGCCAGGCTGGCTCAGAGGCCAAGACCATGTGCACTGTCATCTCTGGGTCCCCAACGGGGTGTGATTACCACTATTATCCAATTCATAACAGTAGTTCTCTTTTAAATACCATAATGCTACAATGTTTCATAAATGTATAAAAATGGAACCTAGAGAGTATGCACTAGGTTCTACTTCCCCAGACCACCTCATCCATGCAAATCAATTTGAAGCTGACATTTTTGCAAATACCTGACCCACTCACAAATCAGCCCATGGAAATGGAGTCAGCTGCACCTTCTCACTCTTTTCCTCGGAGCGCTCTAAATGCCCTCCCTCCAGCTCCTTTTATCTGAGAATCTTTATCTTTTTTTTTTTTTTTTTTTTTGAGAATCTTTATCTTAAACCACTTTTTATGCAGTCATTAATTTTCACAGCACTCCTGCTAAGAAGATTCTATTACTTCCATTAAACCAAAGAGTAAACCGAGAAGCCAAATTAAGTGATTTGCCTGCTCGGGAAATTAGTGGCCTAACTTGGTTCAAACATAGCTGTTCTGATATCCCAAGACTCGCACCCACCTGCCACCCTGCTTCCTGGCTCTGGGTCGTGGGTAGGAGCCCGGACTCCCGAGTCAGTAAAAACCGGGCTCAAATCCTGGCTTGTCAATTTCCTTGACAAGTTATTCAACCTCATTCAGTGCCTGTAAATTGGGGATAATAAGAACACTTGTTTCATAAAGTTGCTATGAGGATTAAATATGATAATGTACACTGAGTACTTAACACAGGATCTGGTGCAGATGAAGACTCTTGTTATTATGATGATGCACACCTGGAAGGGTATGTCCCTCACCCAGCCCCCACTCCCAATCTCTTCCTCATCACATCAGAAAATGGATAAACCCCACCTGCCGCTGTGCTGTATAATACACGTGTTTGCAGACCGAGTCTGCTCTGGGGCCACGAGGATATCAGAGCACATTCCTGGAGAATTACCATATCAACAATTATCTGATTATTTGTTCATGCATGCATCTCTCTTTCTATCCACCTACCCATCCATCCATGCATACATCCATCCATCCTTCCCTCCACTCATCCATCTACCCACCCGGCCATCCATTTAGTCATGTTCAGTACACATAGACAGCATCTACCATGGGCAAGCCCTGTGCTAGGTACTGTGGAAGATACGGAGATGATTAAGACGTGGTCTCTGCCCTCAGACCTACAAATCCAGACAATCACAAGACATTGTAAAACAAAATGGGATATAAATGGTGTCATAAGAGAAGTTACTGAAGGTTTATCAAGGACCCTGACCGCCTAGAAAAAGCAATGAATTAAGAGATTAAGAGTCAGCAGATCTTTCTCAGTCCTGACTTGAATGTTGGGCTCCCATCAGCCTAGTCTCTTTCCTAGGGTTCAATTTCCCCATGTATAGAGTTAAGGAGGCAGCTGTGGAACATTCCATGGGCCCTTTCAGCTCAAACATTTCAATCCCTCTGCCTCTGGGTAAGGCAAGGTAGCAATCAAACTTGGAACTGAGTAATAGGGCATTCCAGAAGCAGAGAAGGACACAAGCAAGTCCATGAAGAGAAAGAATCATGGGATATTCATGGAACAGCGTGTGGTACTTCCGAGTACAGCAAATGGCAAAAGAAGAACGTCCTGAGAGTTAGGTGTGGACTATATTGTGAAGGGTCTTATTTCCAGACTGAGGAACACACACACACACACACACACACACACACAGGTGCACATACGCGTATGTATTTATACACACATGGATGATGAGGTTATATGCGATTGGGCCATACTTTTTAAACAGTAGGCTACAGAGTAGAGTGAGGTGGCACTGGAAACAGGGAGACCAGGAGATGGGATAAAAGGTTTTGGTAACACTTAAGACAAATTACAACCAGGGTTTGCATTAAAGCAGCAGTAGGAAGTTAAGAGACAAGTGGGAGAACATAGGCACAACTACAGGACCTAGTAACTCACTCAAAGTGGGCAGAAGTATTTAGAGATGACTCTGGAGCTCGGTGTTGACCTCCACTGTGCACCAGGGTGGCACGGTGCCTTATGCCGGCCCAGGCATATTCCCGTGAGTGGGTCAGATGTGGGCTTCGCCTTTGTGGGACTTGCTTGCTGTCCGATTACATTCTGAGAAGTGCATCCATTCATATAAGAAATCAAGTTTCTCTCAACCAGTGTTTACTGAGTACATACTGTGTGCAAAAATTGAGTGAGGACCTTCTTGCCCTGAAAGGAGAAAATAAAGAAAACGCCCTCACCACGACCGGTGACCCATGTGCTATCTAGAGTAGGCATGCTGCAGCAGGCGTAGGACTCTCTGGAGGGGAAGAAAGGGCAGCTGGAAGAAATGGAGACAATTAATTACAACTTAGCAAGTGGTAAGGATCCTTCTTACCACACTTCTTGTGCACCAAGGACTCCCTTTCCCATTGTGCCTCCCCATGTGACCGCCAGCAAGGGCAGGAAGCGGCAGGAGTCTGCCCACCTCCCAGAGTTGGTTTCTGTTTTAAGGGATCCTGGAGGAAGCTGCGCTCTGCAGGCCCAGGAGGCCCTCTAACTTCAGGAGCTGGAGGCTTGGATGACTGCCCTCCTCCCTGTCACAGCTGTACAGGGTCATTTTCCCCTGCCCTCCTGAGGCCGAGGTGAGGCAGCCGTGGGGGCATGTCAGACAGTGTCTGAGGAGGGACACCTAGGTGGCGTTCCTGGTTCCTGGTCTACACCACCAGGCCCCTCTGCGATAGGTGCCTGATCAAGCAGGAGGCATGGGGGCGCCTTCCTGTCTTTCTCATCCATCTGCCTCATGAAAACGTCCTTGTACTTCAAGGCTCAGGTCCAGCACGTCTCATCTAGAAGCCCTTCCTCATTATCCTCACCCCTCTCCTAAGTACAGTGGGCCACTCTCTCTCCCCTATTCACAGTTTTAACAGGACCCATGATTCTTCATTTTAATCTTACTTATCCACATATTCTCCATTTCCCCACCCCCAGCAAACTCCAAACAATCTCTTAGTCACAAGTGTATTTCGGTCATCTTTGCGCTCTAGCACTTGGCCTCATACCTGACATCTCGTCACCCTCAAGCATGCGTCACTGAGAAAAGGAGCTAACTTTTACGGACAGCCCACCCTGTGGCAGGTACTCTACCAAGGGCTTTACATGCACTGTTTCATTACACAACAATCCCCTGAGTTTGGTGTTACCACCCCCCACTTCACAGATGGAGAAATTAAGGCTTAAATGAGCTAAGTAACTTGCCTAAGAGGAAAGTGTTACTTTCCTTCCTAAGATCTCCATCCCCTTAGATAGATGGTAGATAAGATGGTCTGAAGTTAGAAAGACAGCAGATTTTGTTGCAAAACAGGGGGCTGTAAGAACATTAGTCCAAGCTGACTGCTGAACCAGTGAGATACGTGTGGATACACACTCTCAGATCATGCAAGTTCTTGCTTATTGGACCGTGGCGAGGGCTTACCAGTAATACGAAAATAACACCGTAACACACAAGCCACGTAGGCTCTTTATTAATTCTAGTTCATGGTTAAGAAACATTGCATAAAATAGCTTGTAAAGTCTAACCAGCTCCTCTCCCTCCCACACTCTCACTAATTCCCAGTGACCTTTCCCTCCACTGTCCCTTTCCAGACACAGTCGGCAGCAGGCTCTGCTTCCAAACCCATCAGAGAATTTGTGTAGGTAAGTGCACTCCAGGAGGAGAGGAAAGAGCCTGTTAGGCACAGAGGAGATTTGCTAGATGGTAATGTGGCTGGTTCTAGCCTGCTGCCTGCCTTCAGAAATAGTCCCTTCCATGGCCTCAACCCTAGAGAACCCAGGAGAGCACCCAGTAGACTGCATTTTTTTTTAAGATTTTATTTATTTACTTGACACAGAGAGAGAGAGAGAGAGAGAGATCACAAGCAGGCAGAGCAGCAGACAGAGAGAGGGGGAAACAGGATCCCTGCTGAGCAGAGGGCCTGATGCAGGGACTCGATCCCAGGACCCTGAGATCATGACCTGAGCCGAGGGCAGAGGCTTAACCCACTGAGCCACCCAGGCGCCCCATGTGGAGTGCATTCTTATTGAAAGGAAACCTGAAAGAAAACTGAAAGGAAATCCGGGCCTGAATCCTACAGAGAGAAACAGAAGAGAGACAGAAAATCAAGTAAGCCCGTGGAGCAAAGGTGTACAGCCTAAACTGTTACCCAACACCACTGCAAGCCAGGACACTCCGTGCGCTCGGGAGAGGCTTAATTAGCCTGAACTAACAGTCTGAGGTCAGACAGTTAAGAACACCTCACACCCTGGTTTGAACCTGAGAGATGCTGCAGGTCACACTGCCACACCGCTGGTAGGCCCCAAACTGGAGAGTATTTTGTTTTCTCCGGCCCAGGCTTCCCAACTCCTCCTGTCCTTTAGAAGCTCAACACTGTTTATTTGTAAGTGTCTGTCTATGGGTTCTGTGCTCCTGATCGAAGGAAGCTTATGAAAGAGGAAAATACACTTAGATAGCAAAGACTGTACTATAGGTTTTGTGTTTATGTATATATACAGCCTTTCAATCAAACTTTGAGGGAAGGTGGATTTAGCATTAAACCTCTTTGCAGGAAGCAGACCCACCTCCCCTCTATCAGTTTCCAACGACTTCTGCTACAAATTGCTACAAATCTAGTGGTTTAAAGCAACACAAATGTATTATCTCATAGCTCCAAAGGTCAGAGGAGCAAGATAGGTGTCACTAGGCTGAAATCAAGGCCTGCGCGGGTAGGGAGAGCTGTGTTTCTTCCATATGCACCAGGTAAGAATCCATTTCCTTATCTTTTCCCCTTCCCAGAGCGGGCATTCTCTGGCCCCCAACCCCTCTGTGTTCAGGGTCACCAACACCAGGCTGCATCTTCCTCGAGCTGCCATCCTCTGATTCTCTGCCCCTTTACATCCCTCTTCCACTTTTAAAGACACTTGTGATCACACCGGGCCCAGTCTGATCATCCAATCCCTCCATCTCAAGAGCCTCAACTCAATCACTTCTGCAAAGTCCCTCTGACTGCACATATGGCATAATAAACTATACTATCGACTGCCAAATTATATGGGCATATAGTCACAGGGGCTAGGATGTAGATGGCTTCAGGAGGTCACTATCTTGTCTACCACACCCCCACTCCTAATGTTAATTTCTTATATCTGATTAAAACTGACCAACCTTTATCCTAGCCTGTCATTTCTCATTAGGGATCCTTGTCTATACTTTGAGACGTTTGCACAGGCATAACTTTTTTAGAATTGTTCTTAAGCCTCCCCTGGCTTTCACTTAATTGTTAGCCTGAGTGTTAGATATGACTGAGGTCAAGGACCTTAAGTTGGGAAGACTCTTCTGGCTTATCCGGGTAGCCCAGGATGATGACACAGTCCTTCAGAGGGGAGATTCTTTCCTGGCTGCAGAGAACCAGGGAGAGATGGCAGAAGAAGGATTAGATGCCCCATTGCTGGTTCTGAAATGGAGAAGTCTGAGTACGGACCAAGAGAGGTCTCTAGAAGCTGGAAGGGCAAGGAAATAGTTCCTCCCCGCAAAGTCTCTAGAAGGAATGCAGCTTGACCGACACCTTGACTTGAGCCTACTGAGACCATTCAGACTTCTGGCCTACGGAACTATAAGGTAATGAATTTATATTGTTTCAAACCACTAGATTGTGTTAATTTGTTACAGCGGCAATAGAAAGTTTATACAATGAGCATTCTTTTCAGTCCATGCTGATGATTTAAGCCCTCAAAATGAATGTGATTCAGAGTCATTAGTAGACTGGCAACACCCTCCTCCAGATCATTAGCCAGAATTCAAATAAGCCCAGGACTAATGGGGACCCCTGGAGGAGTCCATCTGAGAATGCCTTGGGTTGAAGGAGCTGTGCAATTAATTATCATCTTGCCTTTCCTGGATCTGCTTGTCTATCTGAGCCAATCTGTACCTTTCTTGCCAGACATGATACCACATGGGTTTTATCTTTTAAGGAACATTACCTTTCCTCTCCCTTCCTTCACTAATGTTATAGTCAATGCCCTTCCACCCCAAACTCTCCCTGGCTCACGTGCGTGCACACACATACACACACACACACACACACACATACACACACACACACTTCTCCCTCTCTGAAAAAAGCAACCCAGATTTGAAAAGGATTTGTTCCTCTAGTGCTCTGATGTCTATTGCCCCAGGGTTTGTGAATTTCTTTCCTATTCTAAATATTTCATTATAAAGCTCAACATACTTCAAGGAGCAGTAGACTGCACCAGTCCATTTTCAAGCTTTACATGAAGAGGAGTCTTAAATTGGATTTTTGTTTCTTCTAAGGAATACCAAGAATTTTATGAATTTTTGCCACAATTCTTTGAAGATGTCAGCATGAACCAGGTGAAGGGCAGTGATTCCAAGATTCTATTCACATCCATTTCGCCTGATTGAAAGCACTTCAGACTTTAGATTTTGAGTCTTCAAGATATTTTTTTTGGTCTATTTTTCTAGATTCTTTTTTTTTTTTTTTAAGATTTATTTATTCGACAGAGAGAGAGAGTGCAAGCAGGGCAGAGAGACACAGAGAGAGAGAATCCTGGAGCAGCCTTTCCACTAAACATGGATCCCAACAGGGGGCTTGGTCCCAGGATGCTGAGATCATGGCCTGAGCCAAAATCAAGAGTTGCCTGCTTAACTGGCTGAGCCACCCAGGGGTCCCTTTCTAGATTCATTTGCACATACTATGTTAGATACTATCTCAGGTGCTGGAGGCACAGTGGAGGTCTAAAGAGGCAAATCTGAGAGTCATTTCCAAATTTAAAGCCATTGGAATTACAAGAGTGGATGGAGAAAAGAAGATGGGTCCAGTTCAGACCCTCACAGTACCCCAAAATTTAGAGGTCTGGCAGAAGAGAGGGACTTAAGATGGAGCAAACATTTATGGTAGGAAGCGAATCAGCAGAGTGATCATACAACCAAAGAAGACAAGTGTTTCAAGAAAAAGGAGAACAGGAAGTGGTGCAAAATGCTGCCCAAAGGTCAAGTAAGATAAGAACAGATCAGTGATCACTGGTCTTGACAACATGGAGATGATCTTATTTAACACATGCAACTGGAAAGTATAGAAGCCCAGCTACAATGGGTTGCAGGAAAGGATGTGAAAAGAAGGAGTGGAAACTATGACATTGAAAATACTTTGAATCAGTTGCTGTCAAGAACAGCAGATAAATGAAGTTGTGCCTAGAGATAGATATGGGGTCAATGAAAATGGGTCTTTCCAAGGGTACACCAGTAATCGTGGTAATAGTACAATGGAGAGAGGAATTGGAGTGGTGGCCAAAAAAAATGGATGATTTCAAAGAGGAAAACCAAGAGGAAGGGGTCCAAAGCACCTGCAGGTTGAAAGGGCAGACTTAGGTAAAAGAAGAAATTTTACCCATAGAAACTGAAGGCAGAACAGTAAGGATGAGTATGAAAGTATGGTAGGTTTGGAAAGTGGGGCAAGAAGAATTTCCTCTCTAATTCTATGTTCTTAAAGAGGTATGAAACAAGGTCATCATTTGCCCTTTGAGTATCTTTATAGTATGAGCTGGTAGAATGACTGCTACCTTCTCCAATAAGATAAGAGCTGGGATGCGGGCCTGGGGATCTAGTGTAGACACAGATTATTTGCCAAGTCACTTAGCCCACTGTGAAATGTGTTTCTTTCTTTCTTTCTTTCTTTCTTTTAATTTTATTTATTTATTTGACAGAGAGAGAGACAGAGAGAGAGATCACAAGTAGACAGAGAGGCAGGCAGAGAGAGGGGGGAAGCAGGCTCCCTGCTGAGCAGAGAGCCCGATGCAGGACTCGATCCCAGGACCCTGAGACCATGACCTGAGCCAAAAGCAGAGGCTTAACCCACTGAGCCACCCAGGCACCCTGAAATGTGTTTCTTAACTCTCAGACAGGAATGATAACTCTTCTATTCTGGAAGCTCAACTAACTAGAGGTCTAGAGATACTGGAAACACAGAATAAATTGGAAAATGTGTTTTGAAACATATGGTAGAGCTGAAAGAAAGTAAGCACAATTCTCAAAGGCAGAAACAGTGAGAAAACACGAATCCAAGGTGGGCACCTGCTACTGGAGCCAGCATTGTGTCATCTGCTGACCAACAGGGACCTAGTGCCTGGGTTTTAAGAGGTTCCATGTCCACAGGATAGGAAGCAATCCTGGGCGAGAGTATGATGAGATATCAGAGTGAATTCCAGCAACAAACAAAGAAAGAACCTGATAAATAGGACCTCAGATGAGAAACACTCTCAATGAGTGACTCTAGAATAGGAAAATCTACTGGAGAGGGAAATGGATATAAGTCTGTTCTGTCCTTCGCTCTTGACAGATGGGTGGGGAGAAAGTGGGGGAAGAACTCAGAATATTTGACCATAAGCCCACCCTTAAAATGGTTCAAGCCTAGAATACAGTCTAAAAATGTCAACTAAAAATTTAAAGAGGAATACACATCACCACACATCTCGAAGAATTCCGACAATAATGTTCAATAAGTAGGTATTTGCAAAAAGTAAGGGAAAGAGGCACCTGGGTGGCTCAGTCAGTTAAGCATCTGCCTTCAGCTCAGGTCATGATCCCAGGGTCCTGGGATCCAGCCCCACATTGGGCTTCTTGCTCAGTGGGGAGTCTGCTTCTCCCTCTTTTCTCTGCTTGCCACTTCCTCTGTTTGTTCTATCTATCTATCTATCTATCTATCTATCTATCTATCATCTATCTATCTATCTATCTTTGTGTCAAATAAATAAATAAAATCTTTAAAAAATAAAAATAACTTAATTTAATTTAAAAAAAAGAAAGAAAGGGAGAGATCCCACAATGCAAAGGAAAACAAGCCACCTTGTAAAGGGCCAACAGAAGGAACAACTTGCAAGATGAGACAATGTAAGAACACAGATAACAGGATTATCAGCTAAGAATACAAAATACATTTGATATGCTTAAAAAATGAAAGACAGGAAGATGAAAAAGTTCTAAAGAGCTGCTGTACAATACGGTGTTTATAGTTAACAATCCTATACTGCACATAAACATCTGTTAAGAGGGTAGATTTCATGTTACATGTTTTTTAGCACAATCGAGTAGGGGAAAGGTAGTATCAAAAAGTTGGCAGAGAAATAAGAGACTGTCAAATATAATTGGACAGATATTTTTTAAGGCCAATTAAAACTTTGAGAAACAAAAGCTGAAGTAACTAGTCAGAACTGAAGGGAAATTTAATGAAAAGATAAAGCTGAGAAAAATTACCAAAAATGCAGTATAAAATGGTAAAGAGATGAAAAATATGAAAGAGGGTTAAGAGGCAAGGAGGTCAAGGAAAAAGATCTAACGTGTATCTGAAGGGAGTACCAAAGGAGATAATGGAGCCTTTTCTGGAGTTGACTCAGTAATCCTCTGATACCTGAAGTTCGATAAATACAATGTTTCCAAAGAAAGCCCCACCCAGACAGCGCAACTTGGGACTGCAGAATCACCAAGACAGAGAAGCATCCAGAGAAAAAGGGAGACAACCTACAAAGAATATCAGCCCAACAGTTGGCTTGCAAACAGAAACAACTGAGAGAAAATCATGGGCAATCTGGCAAAACTACCTTTCAAATATGAGTGAAATTAACATAATTTCAAGAAAGAAAAACCCTGGAGAGATCATCACCGACACGCAGTAAAAAACTTGGAAACGATGACGTTCAGAAAGAAGAAAATGATCACAGAAGGAAATAAAATGATTCTCAAGAAGAAATGAGGAGGCAAGGAAATAACAAACATGTGGGTAAATAATTTAAAATACAGGCGTGCCTGGGTAGCTCAGTCGGTTAAGCGTCGGACTCTTGATTTCAGCTCAGGTCATGATCTCAGGGTCATGAGATTGAGCCCCACGTCAGGCTCTACACTGGGTGGGGAGTCTGCTTGAGATTCTCTCTCTCCCTCTGTCCCTCCCGTCCCCTCTTTCACACACCTTCTCTCTAAAAATAATAAAAATAATATTTTAAAGCACAAAATAATTACTATTATGTCCAATCTTTCAAGTTAAAAAAGAGAGAAGGAGATAGAAGTAAAATACTAACTAAAAATGGTACAGGAGTCAAGAATAAGTAACTTGGTAACTTATCTCAACCCTAGGAGCATCAGTTTCCCCCCTACATGTTAAGTAGTAGCCATTTTCAAAAGGATTTCTGGAATCTATTTGCTTCTAATTCAGGTCGATTTTTGATCTCTTGCTCAAAGCATTAATGGTTGCATTTTCTGTGAACCAGATTTCCTAATGGTGGCACTTTGCTTCCAACACAGATCATTTAAGTAGCTAAATCAAGTGCAACAGATGCAAAAACTCCCAGATTTTCCTTTTTTTTTTCCATTTAATTTCTGAAAGCGATGAGATAACTACAATGACAGCCATCTAAGTGGCTGTACATTTTGTCTAAAATGCCCTGAAATCATTCTGAGTTATTATGTAAATACCCAAATCTGCTCATTATGTTTTTATGGGGGGAGGCTCAGCAGTCCTCCTGCCGGTGCTATTTCTTAAGATGAGATCATTAGAAAAGGATTAGTGGTGTAATGTCTGAGGGGCTTAAACAATAATTTGAGTCTTTCAGATGTGCAAAAGGTAATTTTAAATAAATTCCAGGGTTTTTCTGATGACAGCCCTTAGTTCAATCATAACTGCCTTTAAAGAAATGCTAATTGGATGAGGTAATTTCTAATGCAAAACTTGACATGTTGCAGACCCAGTAAATAGTAGTTATCACCCTTCTTGGTATAATTTCTGGGTGGAAATAAAAAGAACCCAAAAAGCATGGTTGCCGTGCTGGACTGTTGGTCTTCAGGAATCTTCATTCCCTCCCGACCGTGATTTATAACTTTCCAAGGCCACAAACCTGGGCAATAAAGAGATCGTTATCAGCAAAGTGTATTTCTGGAAATGTCTGATCCATCAAGTCCAAAAACGTTTAGAAAGCACAAGTATATGATGGGCATCACCAATGGAAAGGTGTGTAAGGTTTGATCCCTTCTCTTAAGGGGCTCACGGTCAGCCACATGATTAGTAAGATGAGCATTAGGACAAATGTTCACTGGGCCCCTACCTTGAGCTTGGCACTGTGCTAGCCCCACGGACACAGAGATAGGCAGGGTATATGTCTTCAGGATCTCACCATCCAGCAGAGAATACACATAAGCTATAAAACCAGGAGATCACAAAGCTTCACAGCCATAGAAGAGCCAGGTTGGGAAGGGTAAGAGGTGAACTAGCTAATCCTGACTGGAAGAGCTGGAGGAAATTTGAAAAGGAATTGGCACCAGAAATTGGACTTGAAAGACGGATAAGAAATAAACAGAGCCTCCTAGACACAGATGACGGCATGGCAACCATGCAGTCGTAAAAGGGTGTGCCAGATTTGAGGAACGAGGAAAGAACTGTCCTCTGGCTTGATGGTCAAGTGTGTAGGTGAAAACTGGGAAAAGCTGAGGTTGGAGAACTAAATAGGGTCAGTTTGGGACAAATCTTGCAAATTTTACAAAGAATTGAAACCTTTTTCCAGAACAACAGTGGGCAACATAGAATCTAAAGCAGGAGACCTCAGTTGTATCCATTTTTTTTTTCTAACGATTTCATGAGGTCAGTGGGTTTTTTTGTTTTTTGTTTTTGTTTTTTAAAGATTTTATTTATTTATTTGACAGACAGAGATCACAAGTAGGCAGAGAGGCAGGCAGAGAGAGAGGGGGAAGCAGGCTCCCTGCTGAGCAGAGAGCCTGATGTGGGGCTCGATCCCAGGACCCTGGGATCATGACCTCAGCTGAAGGCAGAGGCTTTAACCCACTGAGCCACCCAGGCACCCCTCATGAGGTCAGTGTTAAAGTCCCTCTGGGTACCAGAGCGACGAGAGGTCAGGGAAAAAGAATAGTGGAGAGGCCACAGCAATAGTCTAGACAAGACATGATAATATGAATCCAAGTCACAGCGGTGGAGCAGTGCGAATACTGCCAAATACACAAGAAGAAATTTGACAAGAGAGGCAACTAATTGAATGTGGTAGGAGAAGGAGAGAAATCCAAGATAAATGGAGGGGTATCTAACTGAGAAACTGAGTGAGCCACTTATCACTACCCAAGAGAGAAAGTATAATATACAGAGCAGGTTTGGGAGAAACTATGATAAATTCTGTTGAGCAAAATTTAAGTTTGATAGGACTTATGATACCTCAACAGGAAGGATGTATCTGGTAGGCAATTCAAACTATGGGGTGATGTTCGGGGGAGATAAAAGTTTGAAAGAGTAATAGTTGAAGTTGTGGCTGTCTTCCGATGAATTCAAAATGTAAATATATATGTCAGAAGGCGACCAAAGGAGCCTGAGAATTTGGCTAGAATAACCGAAGCTCCTTGTCAGACCAATCGCATTCATGAGAACCTACAATGTACAGCACTGCACTCTAGTCTCTGTGGAGAATAAAAGTAACTAGGCAAAGGGTCCCACCTTTTCCCAGTCTCTTATCTAAGTAAAAATGCTCATGAGCCATTTCTGCTGCTCTTCTGCTGCTAACTTGATTAAGCTGGGACTAGGTACAAACTCAGTGCCAGGATTCTTGAACTTTCCTTTCCGTCCTCTCATTGACCTGGAAGCCTCTCAGGTGAGATGAGGATAATGCAAAAACACAGAAAAGACGTTGGAACCTGAAGCAGGCGCAGAGTAACAAAATGAACACGACTGGAAGCCCATGGCTTCTCTTTGTGAGAGCTGCCTGCCTTTCCTCTGCATTCTGTCTTCAAGAGATACAGCCAGGAGTTGGGATTTCTGCCTCAGCTTGCCTTAGGCATGTGCTGTTGAGGTTGGATTAAGGCCATTTTCACTACCTCTCCAGAACATGGTTCCTCCCTGGTCACTCCCACCTACTCCTCCTATGCCTTTCTCTTTGAAGACAACAGCAGTCTGGGAGAAAACATCATTCAAATAGCAGTGACCTTGCATTGATCTCTTTGCTCCTGGTTATGTTCCCCACTTTATACTACTTCTCTAGTTATGCCCTTAAACTATTTGAAATTCAAGGACAGTGAGACAGGATCCAAGTTCATGTCCCCAAACTACTCACATCTCCCTAGAAAAGACTGGAAATTCTGACATTCCCCCAAACAAGAAGTCTCCTCTCTACCTATTACAAGGAGAAAAGTTGGGATGACAAAGAAATTTAAATCGACCATGACATTGTCATGCATTAGCACTTTTCAAACAGGGGTATGAGGTACCCAGTGATATAAGCCGTGGGCCGGAGAATTCACAAAACCACAGACAATCTGTTCACTTGGGAACTTCAGTTCCCAAGATGGGAAAGAGGATTGTGTCTTAATATCAAATAAGCACAAATATATTAAGAAGAAGACTGCCAAGTTTGCATAGGCTTTTTTGAAAGATAAAATATGAAACTTCAAAGAAATTTCAGACCTCTAGACAGACTGCTTCCAGCCCCCTAAATCCAAGAGGCAAAAATTCCCTCTCCTCTGCCATGGGGGCATTTCATATGCTTGGGGAAGATTCTTGGCTGGAAGAATCAGAAAAGGAATCAAGCTCATAGGTCAGTCTGGTAAGATGAAAAAAGCCTGGAGGATTAAATAGGCAATATCTAGAATGAGAATACAGTAAAGCAGCACAGACAGCAATTAAGAGACAAGTGGATAGACTCAGAATGCAGACCAAGGATGCCTGGGTCACCCATTTGCTATGTAGCCTTGGGGAAGACATACCATCTCCCTGAGTCCCAGTTTCCTCAACTGTAAAGTGAAGAAATTGTACTAGATGAAAAGTTACAGCCTCTTTAGAATATTTGAACTGTTTCCAACCTTTAAAACATAGGAGATTTCAAATAAAATCCTGAATTGTTGTCTTCTCTTAAAAAATGAGAACATTTTACCATTGGGCCTGTCATATTCTCACATGGCAATTATTTGCTGGGGCGAAGTGAGCCTCCTTTAGACAGGACAGGAGTTCCCACGTGCCCTCAGGATGTATGTGGGCCCTGGCCACTCCCCCCTGCCATGTTGACCCATCTTGCCCAACTATAGATCCAAGGAGTCCAAACCAGTGGTCCCTAGGTCATGGGGCTACTTCAATTTAAATGGAAACTAAAATTAAATAATCTTAAAAATTTAGTTCCGCAGTCACTCTTGTCAATTTCAAGATTCAATAGCCACCGTGTGGCTAGGGGGCCGCTGAACTGGGCATTGTCAACATCACAGAGAATTCTATTAGACGGGGCTATAAAAACACTTGTGACCCAAGGCTAAATTACATTTGGGATCCCTGGTAGCCCTGATTCTAACTCTTTTGTGGGGAAACCCCACCAACAGGGGGTGCAGCTACTGTGCAAATGTCCCTTTCTAAAAATCTCTCCTCCTAGATCTGTTGCCACAGACATGATATCCAAAGACACACTCTTGAATCAAAAGCACACATGGCGGCCACAACGAGCAAGGAGGAGAGGTGTGTTGATCTGTCTTTGGGGGGCCAGTTCGGTGCAGGCAGCTAGAAGCAGGCAGCCCCGTCTCCCCCAGCAGCCCAGATCAACCCAGCTGTGTGCAAGCGAAAGCAGCCCTTCCCATTCCCACACCTTCCTAAGAAAGGGTAATTAAGACAGATACAGAAATGATACCCATTCCAAAGGTGCTCCCTCGCAAAAGAGATTAGGACAAATCTAGAAGCCATTAGGCTACAGACACAGCGTAATGGAATAAGCAGCGGAAAAGTCTGCTTCCCGGCACAGAGGTCGTAAGAAGAGCAGGAGGTGTATGCAGCCCATGAACATACTCACACGTAATTACGAAAGACCCGGGTTCCCCCATGTTACTCATTCCAGCCAGCCCCCCCGGTAGCATCATCGGGCTACACTTCGTTAGCCATTAATAAGCCACTGTCTGTACCAGGCAGCAACCAAGTTGCATTTTTCCTAACACTATCATTCGCATTGGCCTCCCCCAACTGGATCAGCAAGCTTGAGGCATTCCTGTTCAGAATTTGACATTGAGAAATAACACAGCCAGCCAGCACCTTGAAAGTGGGGATTTGATAGGATTGAAGACCCTGCCAGAGCAAGGGCTTGCCACCCAGCCAACAGCTTGTAAAAAAAGACATACCTAACCTAAGCATCACCCCAGCCCAGTTAGGTCAGAATTCTGGGAGCAGGGCCCAGGAATTGGTATATTTTGTAACTATCCAAGAGGATTCCAAGCGATAGCAAGATTGAGAACCACGGGCTTTTGTAATCTGAGGGTCCACTCAACCACACTGCCCACATCCTGCTGTTAGACCTTTCAGGCGAACAGGATTGTTCCCTACCTTGGCCTCTCCATTCACAGATGGTGACAACACTGACTTACAGTGGAGTGCCAAGAGGACAGCCAATTCCTGTGGAGAAGCTAAATAGCAAAGATGCTGGGCACCAAGGGCCCAGAAACTTTCCTGTCTCTAGCCCCAGGATCCAAGAGAGATTCTCCTCCAGTATTTCCACATTCTCTGGGATCCGGAGCTTGGGAGGGAAAGTGAGAAGTCTAGCTCTGGAAATCGGGTTGTGCCCTGAGTATCTGGGCCAGAAAGAGACAGGAAAGAGGTGATGAGAGGAATCCAAGAAGTCTGGGGAGAGGAAATCAGAAGAATTAGCCATGCAGCTGCTAAACATAGAGACAAGGAGGGACAAAGAAAGCCAGTTAGCAAAGAGGGACCGGGCCGGCACAAGCCCGAAGCCAGGAATGGCCACAGCTGCCCGCCGACTGTGTGTGGCACTCAGAGGAAGCACATGTCCCCACATGTCCAGTGCGAGACCTGGGCAGCACTGATGTCAGCCTGAAAGATGGGTAGCAACAGGGCGGGGCTCTGCAAGAAAGTTCTGCCCATTTCTAAATTGTTTTGCAAAACCTAGCAAACAGCATGGGTCCTGCTGCCTGGCATCATCCCTGCATATCTAAGAAGCAGTGAAATACAGGACAGCTAGAGTTACGAGCTCCCTCACACATGAGCTGGCTCCGGCGCCTTGGCTGTCCAGCTGTCCTCTCCTGACCCCGGCATAATCTCTCCCTAATGAATTTTCCCTCTCGATATCTCAAGCAGATGGCTCAACAGGAGAGCGAACACATTCCCAAATCCTAGAGCATGACTCTGTACACACAGGGAAATGTGGGTTTTGTTTTGGTATTTGCTTTTTTTTTTCTTCTTCTTTCTTTCTTTTTTTTTTTTTTTAAATAGATGTACAATAAACACAACCATGTCTTGGGGACTCTCCATGCCTTACCAGAAACAGCCAAGCCTTTCCCGGGAGCCAGATCTTGGCAGGAACTCGTGTCTTGGCTCTCTTGGTGACATTTGCAATATGCTAACTTTTTTGCCAGTTCTAAGGGATATCTGAGTGCTTTACCTAAGAGAGGGTGTGCGGGCACTCCTCCCTACCCTGGGGCTTCAGCACTGGAGGAGGTCATGTGCCAGCCAGGGCTCCTCAGTAAAATGTCAGCAGCCCCTCACACTGGTGGCTGTGCCTGCTGGGGGCCTCTTTCAGACTTTTTAATTCCTTTTCCTGGGCAGAGGAAGGGAATAAAATCCCCCACCTTGGCACAGTTACAGCGTCGGAGGTAGGGGGGGGTTGACATTCTGAGGAACACTTCTTAAAGGAAGACTCAAGAGTGCACAGTCTCAGGGCCCAGGGGAAAGGCTGAACTCCATGCAGAATGTTGTATGAATCCTGAAGCATAAATAAAACCCCAGGAGGGGACAAAGCATACATGTACAGGCATGTTCCTTAGGACAAGGCTCTCAGACTCACAAAAGGCAGGAAGAAATCTCAGGGGTAATCTATTCCCTTGGGCTCTTAAATCTGCCTCAGAACTACCTGGGGAGTTTTTCAAAGTGAAGCAGTGTCTTAGGCTCATCCCAGAGGTAGACCTTCTAGGGAGGGGAAACCTCTGTGGCTATTTCTCCCTAGTTTCCAGCTTTTCTGCAGTTCTGGCACTCAGGTACTCCTGTCTGTGGCAGAGGTGAGATGGAAAGCCCACGCGCCCTCCCAGGGCATCCCACACTTGACTGTGCACATGAGTCACCCGGCCTGGGTACCACAGCTCTGAGGGGCTCCCAGGAGATGTGGGTGCTGCTGCTGATCCTTGGGCCACTTGGAGGCACAAGGCCCTAACATCCAGCCATGTAAATAGAAGACTCCTGTCCCTATTAAGCTCCAATCTTTCTAAGATCAAGGTTAAAGAGCCCATGTGGTAGAGAGGTTGGATGGGACCGATCCATGTTTTTTATCACGATCCCGGAACTTAACTGCTGGGTCACTTAAACTCTCTGATCCACCATTTCCTCGGATGTTAAAATGGAGAGGAAACGCGTCCCCCCTTCACAAAAGGGGCTGTTCGAATGAGAATATGAAATTGTTCTGCAAACTGTAAAGCACTACGAAATGGAGGGGTTTGTTATCAGATTAGCCTTTGAAAGACATCAACAGTAGTCGGTTCTTAAATTTGGTTGTTAATAGGTATACAACCATCTTTACAGTCCTTGATTTCTCGCAATGGGAGTGTGAAGGTAGGCACACAGGCAACTGATAATTGTCATTTCCTGAAAGGTTGCAACCTTCTATATCTGTACATGAGTATCTGTGTGTGTGTGCGCGCGCGCGTGTGTGTGTGTAGTTTTCTTATCCCATGACTTGGGGCAGGGAAGAGGAGCAAGGAAGTTCTCTTGAACCAGGAGGATTCAAGAATGCAGAGCAAATGTTCAGAATCAGCAGCCAAATTGGTAGCTTTTCTTGCTCCTTGCCCTTGGATTAACAGACCCTGAGCCAAAACAAAATGGAACCATGACCTGGCCAACTCAATCTCAATATTCTGCCTAGCCACACATCCCTGCTGGAGTGAGCATTGCCAAGTTGGGTCTGGAGTCTAGCCCAGCCAGGGAGACCTTCTCTCAGGACCCTAATTTTTTAAAGTTTCGGGTCCCCCCTCCCACCCCACCCACTCACACAGACATGTCTGGTCAGCACCGGTCATGCCATGCATGTATGTGCATTCCCCAAAGAAATGAAACCCTTGGCAGATTCTTACACCACATTCTGGAAGCGGCTCCTAAGGTTGCGCAAACACACTTGGCACATGCTTAGGGGACCAAGCAGTTCTCTGGGTTGAATCTCAGAAACAAAATGTACTTGTCCTACTTCCGAGATCATGTCTGAGGACTTGGCTCCCTCGGCTGAGGGACTGCCTCCTCGCTGATGTCATCTTGCCACGGAAGGCAAACATCTTTGGGTTCAGCAGTTCAGGACCAGAAGTGGGGAAAAGGTGGGGATGGGAAGGAAGTGGCCCAGGTTTGGCTCTGCCAGGACAACTGAGAAATACACTGATGCTTACAACTAAAGAATCGTAAAATAGAAACATATTGGCACCATTCGTGAGGAGGGGGCCCCCCGACTGGGAAACCCTCGGGTGAGGGTGACTAGTCACCACGTGCCTCTGTTAAGTGGGGTTTGACGAAGCACTGGGGGCTGCCCCAAAGCCAGTCTGAGAAGCCTGGAGGGTATTCGACAGCCAAACCCTAGGGATGAAATAATTTCCACATAGAGCTCATGCCTTGCTCTCATGTCACTCTTTGTAATATCTCAGACATCCAGTGACTACGTTTTCCCAGCCAAATTGAGGCGGATCCTGCTGGACCCGAGCACACGTCTCAACCCCAGGTTATCTGTCAGCACACAGAGTACCCAGCTAGGCTCCTCAGAGGGCCAGTCTGGACAAGCAGCTTCTATTTTTTTAAAACAAAAAGGGGGAGGGGGAATCATCTATCCTACGTTCATATTCTTCCCTTATAAAATACAAACTTTTTATCACCTCCCTAATGTCTAATGTGTCAGATCACAGAGCCTCATCTAGGCTTTGTGGCCAAGACAAAAGTCCCGGTGAAATATGAGTCCCGGCGTCACGCGGAGATTTGCATCACCAAGTCTTAGAAAGACAGTGACAGATGTGGGCTTTCCTTTACTTTCTTCAAAGAATGATCAACCAGACTAGGGGCTCGTACCTGGCTGTCCACTGGAAGCCCTGAGAAACTGTTTAAAAGTTCTAACACCTGAGTCCTTGGCCAAACTAAGTGAGTTGGAATCTCTAGGGAGGGGAGGTGGAGGAGGGACCCATCATCAGAATCCATTAAAGGCTCCTCTGTTGATTCTGACGGATAGCTGTGCCTGAGAAAACTCCAGCGATCCTCTTTTTCTTCCAGGTGAGAATATTTTAGCTCAGAAAATTGAAGTGCTTTGCCTAGTGTCACACAGATAATTAAGGGCAGAGCTATGACCAGAGCCCAATTAAATTGATTAATTGCTAGGCCAGGTCCCTGTTTTAAGCCCAGGTAAGCATACAGTACAATGATTCTGAAGTAGGTTCAGAGTGGGGCTCCAAGAACTAGAATCCCTGGGCCTGCTTGTTGGAAAAATCACCTCATTGGTTAATCTGAATTCCAGCTCTGCCACCCTACTGTGGGACCTTGGCAAAATACCCAGCCTTGCAAAACCTCACACCCCTGGGCTACAAAGTGGGGGTGGAGGTGTCTGGGATGGAGAGGGTTAATACTAGTAACACCATGCTCCTGGAACTGTAGGAGTTTCATGAAATAACTACGAAATGCTTGGCACAGTGCTTGGCATAGTGTTCTGTGACGTGGGCTGGTATCATTATTAACATCACACAGATGTACTAGTACCGGTCCTCGGTCTTTATGGCGTTGATATCTGAAGTCAGCAGCATGTCATGTGCAGGGGATAGAGGTGGGAATTGACCTCAAGAATGCTCAGCTGTAAACATACAGGGACTAGGACAGCTCGGTCCAAGGAAACATGGCCTTTCTTGACTTCCAAGATGATTTACTAGTTCAAATTCCAACCACATGACTTGGAATGAAGTTCTCAGTTCTCCTTTCCATTATGGCTCTTTAAATACATTCAGTCTCTTTGTTCTCAAGTTCAGCAACACACAGTAGACACTAGAACCTTTGACTCATCTTTGTTCCAGACAATATAGAACAGCGGCAGGGGGAAGGGGGGCCTCCCATTCTAAGAAACCAAGTCAGTCCCCACGCAGCAGCACAAGAAAAAAGAATGGGGATTGGAAAATTCATCCTCTCCCTTTCCTCAAACTTCCTCTGCTTTAAGGGTTCATGTTATTGACACCATCGTTTCTTGGTTACTTTGATTCAAAACTTCATTTGTTCATGATTCCCTTTTGCTCTTCTATAATCACTGTAAAAGCAAGAGCTCTCCTCGCTATATCCATCCTCTTCCCCATTCAAGCCTTCATTCACGTTCAGCTGTTATTCTCCTGAACTCTTTGCTGCTGGGAGTGTGACCTGCAGACCAGCAGCTTTGACATCACCTGGGAGCACATTACAAAAGCAGAATCTCGGGGCTTACCTGAGACCTACAAATCTGCATTTTGACAAGATCCCCAGGTGATTTGTGTGCATGTTGAAGTTGGGATGTGCTGGGCTGACACATATTCCTTCCTGAGCTCTGCCCATCTTTCCTGCGCTCATACGAGACTGGAGGATCACCTCCCCACAGTGCTCCTTCATGCCACTCTCATCCAAACTGTTGGCTTTCCCTCCCGGCTGCCAAAACAAGCTGTGTTAGTACTTGATGTGCACACAGGGCTCTCCAATTACAAAGCACTTCCACTTAGCATTTTATCTACGGTCACATCTAATGCATCAGCAATTTCGTGGTAATACTCCAAATAACCCAAATCCAGCCATGTATTTCTGTCTCCCCACAACAACTCTCTCTAAACCACCATGATTGCTTGCCTAAATGACCACAATGGCCTCCTGTCTGGTCTTCCCTACTTTCGTTCATGCCCTGCTACAATTCTCTTCTCGTAGAATAAATTGTGCCCCCCTCACCCCCCAACCTAATTTCCCATTGCCATTGGAACCAAAATCAAACTCTTTCCCCAAGACCATGTGGCCCTACCTAGGTGATCTGTTCCAAGCATTTTAAGGAACTTGTCTCCTCCATTTCCCCCTGCCCTCCATCCACTGGTCATTCTGGTCCTTCTCTGTGGTCTTGCTGGAACTCCAGACCCTCAGATCTTCACATTTCCGGCTTATTTCCGTTAGTTCTCCACTCTTCCATGAAGGCTTCCATGACTACCTTATTTAAATTACCAAAAACCCAACTCTTCGACCCAGTCTCATTATTCTCTCCCCAGTTGTCTGTTCTCCTTCCTTCCCAGCAATTACCTCTCTCTGAAATTATTTTATTTCCTTTTGGTTAGTCTATGCACATATTATCTGGGTCTCTGAACCAACATGTCAACTCTTTGAGAACAGAACCCTGCATGCGTGATTCCCTCAGTACCCTTAGGATCTAGGCCCTGGTAAGTTTTTCTTGCAAGAATTTATTGCCCGAACACCATTTCCTTCATTTTGAGTCTCACTGTAATCTTATGACCACTAGTTCACACATTAATCCACCATTTTTTTAGGGAGCCTCCGATTTGCTTAATGATTTGCCAAAAGTCAGTCAGCTAGTGCCATACGATGTCATATTCCAACCCAGATCTTCTTGCTCCAAGTTCTATGATTTCCTCAATATACCACACTCTCTTTCACAGAGATTATTAAGCTCAATATTCAAGGACATCCATAATGCATACCTAATTTATATTTTAGGTATATAACTATAAACGTATTTTATATTTACATAATGAATATATCATATTTATATTTAAACACTTCTCAATTACAGTCTCCCACATGACAGCAGAATTATATGTTCGCTTTTCCCTGAACATGCCCCACACTCTCCTAATTTCGGCATGCTGGACTGGTTACCTGGAATGCTTTCCTTTCTTCTATTCTCTCAGCCCATCTGTGCCGACTGGAACCCCATCCTTCTCTAAAGTTCCACAGGATATAGTACCCCTTCCATGAAGAGTATACAGCCTGATGCATTTTTTCTCTCTCATGGATTCTGACAGACGTCACCCCCTCCTTTTTTTAACCTTCATTATGATACATCATTACAATCTACCGTGGTCCCACATTTATCATTTGCCATCTACCTCCTAAATAGCATATGTTCCCCCAGAAGGTTCCATGTCTATCTCAATTCCTTATCATACCCTTTATACATGTCATACACATGTACTGTGCTGAATTCCTCTGCTTTAAACATGTCTCGTCCTAAAAATGTTATGAAAAAGATTTACAATGTCTGATGGGTGACACAGATGTATTATATAAATCTATGAAAGAATTGAAGGGACCCAGGGGGAAAAAAATGACTATCACATACTTCTATAAATGAGAACTTGTTTTTAGGTTTCAGAAGAGGAAAAAGGACATTACTACTCATACATTGCTCCCCTCCCTGAGAAGACAGAAAATAAGATGAAAGAGAAAGAAAAAATGAGAGAAAGAACAATTGACCTTACTTTATCCCCACTGAGTGATGACAAGTAGCGTATAGAGCGTGGGAATTCATTCAACTCTACATATGCCGGAGGCTTGATCCAGTATCAACCCAAAGGCAGGATGTTGGTGGCTGCCAAGCCCTGGTCACAAGAGACAGGGCAAGTCAGGAACCATGGCAAGGATCCAAAAGAAGGCTATGCAGAATGTCCTGGTGTCAGCAGCATTTCTGGACTATGGTTTAGTTTAGGTCTCAAATGGTTTCTAGAGCTTTCTCAGAGGTCCAATGGCCTACCTTGGTCAAGAGCTCTCTCTTTCTCTTTCTACACATTCCCACCCTTGTTCTATCTAAGACCTTCTCAGGTTTTCAAGACTAAGGTGAAACAATCAGAAAGGTAGGTTTACTGTGAAACTAATGTAATTTGAGATTTGGGGAGCTTTGTGTGCATAAGCTGAGAATTGCTGAAGTTCTACAGAGTTCTAAATGCATGAGGAAAGCCAGTTTAGAACAGGGAAGCCTTCTAAGAAAGTACTCTGGCAACTGGCTAAAAAGAGATTGGAAAAGGGAAATGAACCTTTAAACTTCCAGTAGTTTGATATAATTTCTTTACTCTTTCCAAATAAATATTTACATTCATGCCTAACTTGTCATTTTGTGCTTTTTTTTTTCCATTAAAGAGGAGACCCCATAAAATGAACGTTATGTTCAGGCACCACAAACTTGAACCTGCCCTTAAAATAGTATCAACCAGAAACAAGAATGAATGACTTCACTCATTCAACCATGTTTACTAAATACCCACCTCTGCTCACAAAACACAGTCAATGTTGATGAAACAAAAAATAGTCCCAGGGCCTGGGACTACAAAGGCAAAGGAAATAGATGCAGTCCTTGCATTTTGAGACATTATAGGATTGTCAAAATATTTGAGTGCTCAGAGTAGATTCCCATTCCCTTAAAGCACTGTGAGGGTAAATTCTCAGCTCAACTCTGGGAAGAGTCAACTGACCCTCCACCTATCCTGTTCTAACCTTGTTCACTTTGTCATAGAAGGTGCAGGTGTAGAGCATCCCATTGACCCTCAATTAAGTCAAAACTCAAATAAAGTCACTGCCCTTCCCAACCCCAAACCAATGTCTATGCTCACTCCCCTCACCAGTCCTCCCAAATATCAGGCAGACTGGATCAGGGAGTTTGAAAGGTATCCAGGCATCCATCCAAGTCACAGGCCACCCTGTGAGACCCACCCATCAGTCCGTTGAAAGAAGTGCCAGTTCTTAACTACAGTGGCTCATCTACCTCCTTAAAAAAATAATAATAATAAAGCAGCTTCATCATAAAATTCAGTGGTTTGTAGAATAAGAACTTAATGGGTTGAAGAGGATAAAATACTGTGTCAAAATCACAAAAGGAATGAGGTCCAAGCGGTCAGGGTATTGATTGATTGATTGATTATTGATTGATTGATTCATTCATTCCTTCAGCAAAAATTTATTGAGGACCTCCCATCAGCTAGAGGATACATCCATGAACAAAACAGAATTGCTGTCCTGTTGGAGGTGACACTCCAGAGGAGATAAACAAGGAAGTGAGAGCACTGAGATGACAGAGAGAATACATGCGGGATGAGGACTCTCTAGAGCAGTGGCATGAGGATGGCGATGTGTTCCCCAAGTACAGGCACTTTGCTGGCTGTGCCCAGACTTACATCAGAAGGGCCACAGCCACATCTGGGATTGTGCCTCCTAACAGTAGCAGATATATCCCTAACGGAAAAGGACTGCTTAATGCACACCATACGTTGACACTCCAGCTTGTTCAACTACACAATAAATAAATATTTCTTGAAATGCAATTTTTCCAGCCAGAGAAAAGATTTCATGGAACATCATTTAAAATAGATTTTCATTTCATGTCATTTAACTGACTTTAAAAGCACTGGCCATAAATTCCATTTAATAGGCAGTTCCATTGGGGAGGACTGGTGGGGCAACTGTCAATTAGGTGTTTCATAAAAGGATGCAAATGTCTCATAAAAATGATGGAAGATTGTATTATTGCATTAACCATGTCGTCCTTGCCACACTGTTACACACCACAGAATAATAATCGACACATTTAAAAGGTGGAAATCATTCTGAATGTGCATTTAAACTGTGTGTAAATGCAAGCTGTCTTGACTCAGTTCTTAACACCTTTGTCAGCCACGTTCAAATCCTCAAGTGCAAGGGAAAATAATTAATAGGTGAGATATCTGATAGAATAAGGTTATGGGATCCACCCAGATATTTTCCAATATGTATTGTTTTACAGTTACGCCTTTCAAAGCTGGGCTGTCAAATCTATAAAAATACAAAACTGATTTATTCCATCCATAAAAATGTCTAATGGTGCCACGCTTCAACCTCCAATGTTTTTTTTCCCCTGGTGTCTAAGGTAAAGGATTTCAAAATGTTAGCAGACTACCCTGACAGGAGAGAGAGAGCAGAATCCGAAGCAGATGTAGGAGAGCAGGAAGCAGAGGGAGTACAGACTTGTCACGGTGGAGGGTGTCCGTCCTAAATGAAGAGGGGAAAACAGGAAAAGAGGTACCCAATAATTCACTCAAAATAATAAACAGCCAGAGAGTCAGAAGCAAATACTGACAGCCTCCAATTTTAATGTATCTTTATGGATCATTAAGGAGGGAATCAGTTGATATATACGGCTTTACATGTGCCCACAATACTTGGTAGGCCGGGGCTCCTGGCTGAGATGCAGGGGCAGAAGCTATGCCCAGTTCAAAAGAAACAGTCTTATTGGGAGGAGAGGTGGAATCTCAAGGCATATCAAGAAGAAATACACCGGTACGGATATTCTCACACCCGAGGTGGGGTGTGACGGGATGTGGGAATACAGGCTGAAGGGGCACCTGGGTGGCTCAGTGGGTTAAAGCCTCTGGCTTTGGCTCAGGTCATGATCCCAGGATCCTGGGATCAAGCCCCGCATCAGGCTCTCTGCTCAGCGGCGAGCCTGCTTCCCCCTTCTCTCTCTGCCTGCCTCTCTGCCTACTTGTGATCTCTGACCATCAAATAAATAAATAAAATCTTAAAAAAAAAAAAAAAAGGAATACAGGCTGAAGAAAACAAAGAAGAGGTTAGGTCAGTGACAAAAACGAACAAAATCCCTGCTTTATGGGTGGAGACAGATGATGAATAAAGAAGCAAAATACAGTATAACAGTAAGCAAGCTTTACGAAGAAAAATAAAGAAGGGAATGGGAATAGCAGTAGCAGGAGGGAGTCACTGGGGTAGTTTGCACTGTCCGAAGCCTCACTGAGAAGGCAGCCTCAGAGAGTTTCAGCAATCTCTGAGGAACAAGCTGAAGGAACAGCAGATGCAAAAGCGTGAGGTGAGGGCATGTCTGGTACATGTGAGACACAGCAAAGGAGATGGGATGCCTGGAGCAGAACGGAAGCAGGTGAGATGGCAGGAGGAGAGGTCAGAAAGGTAAAGAGGGACCGTACGAAGGGCCTCCTGGGTGGCTGGCAGGACATTGGCCTCTGGAGGGTTCCGAGCAGTGGAATGGCCGCCATGTTGAGAATGGTCTGCTAAAGAGGTCAAGGGAGGAAGCAAGGTGACCAATTAGGAGGCTAATGCGCTAAATCCAACTAAGAACATGGTATCTGTGACCACGGTGGTCGGGCGGAGGTGATGAGAAAACGCCAGATTCTGAATATGTCTTGAAGGTAGAATCTATAGGTTTTACCGATGGATTGGCAACAGGGATTGGGAGAGAGAAAAAGGAATAACTCCAAAGTTGTTGGCCTGAGCATTGGAGAACATGGAAATTGCTTGTCTGGGGTGAGGAAGGCTTCAGGCATAGCAGGTTTTGAGACAGAACTAGCAGGAGTCTGGGCTTGATAATGTTAAGCATGACACGCTTAATATACACCCTAATGGAGATCTTATCTAGGTAGTTAGATGCACAATTTGGGAATTCAGAGAAAAGACCAGCTGGAGATGCCAATTAGGAGTCACAAACACATAGATGGTTGTTACAGCCATGAGACTGGATGAGAAAACCTTGGTGATAATAAAGAAGAGAAGAGGTTCAAGGTTTCAGACACAGCTGCTTCAATATTTCACAGTCAGGGATGAGGGTAAAGAAACCAAAGAAACCCTGATGCAGTGAGTGATCAATTAGGAAGGAAACCAAGAAAAATGTGGTATCCTATGAGGCTAGTAAAGAAAGTGCCTCAAATTGAAAACTTTTGAATCCAAAACACTGTTGAAGTCATGGAGATAGAAGAAGTAGGCTGCGGCTAGTGGGAAGGTTTTACTAACAGGACTCCTAAAACCGGGGAGATGGAGAGTGTAGCAGGAAGAATATAAGGAGACGATACATATGGAAATGGATTGTGTTGAGCTGGTGTATGGCCTTGCACCCGCTGAAGGTCTTTGTACACCCCAGGGTCTTGACCCCAGACTGATGCCTACTGACTGACTTGATAAAAACTTTCTCCTCTTTCTACAAACTTCCAACAGCTCTCCTCACATACCCGATTCCTCTTTGATAAGAAAACTGAAGAGGTAAGAAGCTTTCCACACATACACTCACCACTACATCTCCCCCACGATCCACGTTCTGTCCATGCTCTCTGCCTCCCCTCTTGTGGTGCAGTTCTCACTCCTGTATGAATCCTCTCAAATGATTCTGTGAAGAAAGAAAACCATATGGAGAGAAAGGGGGAGGCAAATATGGAAAAATGTTAACAATCATTGACTCTAGGTGAAGAGTATACAGGTATTCATTGTGCTATCCTTGCAACTTTGTAAATTTAAATTTTTTCCAAAAAAAATTGGGGACAAATACAACCAGCCATATGCTATTATGTACTTCTAAAATTTTATTCTTTCATACTCTGTGGTTATTTACCAAAATATATAAGATATTATGATTGTAATGATAGCTTAAATCAGAAAAAATTGAACATTTAGAGCCTTACAGTAAGGACACTTAAACTACCTTTAATTTAACTATATATGTGCTTTTTTTTTTTTTTTAGTAAGTGATGATAGGATAAGTAATAAAATACTTTAAATTATAAAATATATCATAAAAGTCCATGTTCTAGGTGGAGTAAAAATTGATTTCAAGGAGAAAGTAGAATGATACAAATTTTTTAACTAATAAAGAAGAATTTGCTTATGCATATTCAAATTGATAATGATAGATATCAAACCACTATGATATTAAGATTCTTTCAGAGTCCTTTAAAAGAGTTTTGAAACTTTTTGGAAAATAGAAATATTTACTATACACTGTGATTAAGACCTTCAACTACTTAAATTTCTTATGAAAATTGAAATACCACTTAAAATATGAAAGGAGATACATCATTTTGAAAAATTATTTTAGGAGATTTGCAAGCAGAAAAGGTTTCAACACCTTTGCTCTAAGTTTAAAAGTTTGGGTATTTGAAAACAGGAAAATGTCTTAGGAGTGCTAAACAGCTTGAAAAGCCTACTGAAATTAGTGCTCACAGATTGAAAGGAAGACCAGTCAGTGTAGGAGTGTGCTTTTCTCTAGCCACTCTTATCTATGTGAATGCAGGTGTGGAGGAAAGGAGAGTAGGATTTAATCAGTACTGGGATATTGCTAGATAAATAAAACAGAGGGAGGGAGGGAAAAGAGAGCCAATGGTATATTTCAGAGAATGATTGTAGTGACGGACCATAAGCTGAGAAAGGAGGGGAGTAAGGAAATGATAGGATTGTGGGACATGAAAATGTGATAATATCAGTAGACTATAGTTTCTGGTGAGTTTGAAATATTACTAAAGCCATGTAAATAGAAGGAGTGAGCTGCAGATAGTAGGCAGAAATTTAAGAATGGGACTCTTTAAGCTGAAAATACTAAGGATGTGGTAGGCACAATTCCAAAACGACCCCCTGATGATTCATGCCCTTGGATGATCTCCTTGCTGTGAGAGTGAGGGACCTATGACCATAGATATATCACTTGGGGGTTCGGTTACATTATAGGGTACAGTTGATATTTGAGAAAGAAAGGTTGGCCTCAGTGGATCAGACCTGATCAGGTGAGTTCTTAAAAGGGACAGGGTTCTACCTGATGAAAGGGACTGGAAGCATGAGAAGGATTCTAAGCAAGAAAGATTGCCCACAGCTAGCTATAAAGATTTAGAGGGCCATGTATCAAAGAATTCGAGTGGCCTCTAGGAGCTGACAGTAGCCTTGGGTGACAGCCAGCAAGGAAATGGGGACCTCAGCCCTACAACCACATATGCGCCAAGTGAGAATATGTTCTCACCTACAGAACTCTGAGCTAATACATAGGTGTCGTTTTAAGCCACTCAGTTTGTGGTCATTTGTTATACTGCAATAGAAAAGTAAGATAGGGAGTATTTCTACGGTATACCTAGTCATACCCTAGTTTAGGGTATGACTAAAGCAGTAAGAGGCTTAGGTTCAGTGGAGGACAACAGACTGGAGAAACTAAGATGCTAGAGCATTGGGAGTAGCCTCTTCTGTTTGAAGTCCTCTACAAGAATTAATGTAGAGAAAAGATCAGTGAATCCTCCAAGAGAAGGAGTGACCTGAGGGAATGGGATCTTTGAGATCTTTGAGTGACTGCAACTAGGAGGGATGGGCATGGAATATACTGATGACATAAGTTACAGAGCTGTGGGTGAGAAGGTAGGGAGGAGAGATGGGGACAGTCTAGAATAGCAACATGGAGCATGGATCCCACCCCATCTCCAGGTCCAGTGGTGGGAGTGCTGGGAGAAAGAAAGACCACCACTTGAGGGAGGGGCAGGAAAACTGCCAACTTCAGCAAAGTCAAGTCTCGGGTAGAACAAGATAGGGAGGGAATTGAAAGAAGTGGTGGAAATATGAAAGGTCTTTCTAATGATGGACCCAGAGGTTTACCGGACCCAGTGGAAGACTGAGGACTAGGAAATGGGATCAGAAAAAGGGATGAGAAATTCCTAGGGGATGAAAATCAAGCAGTGAGAAACAGCCTGGGAGCTCTCCCTTTCTGGTGGAATAGGAGGGCTCTCTGTTGCTGCTGTTGAAGGCGTGAAAGCTAGTGGGCAGGCAGAGGACTCAGAGCACCCAAAGCCTTCTCCACTCTGGGAATGGAGGTGGGGGGGAGGTAAAACAGAACACACCCCATGGGCTGGACACCCTCATGAAAAGCAGGTGGCAAATTTGGTTTTCTGCAGTCCAGGAAAAGAAAAAGATGTAACTTTTAAATGGTGCACAGAGACCACAAGATAATAACAGAGAAACCCAACTATAATATCTCATCCTAGGAGCTGAGAGAAAGTTCTTCCCAGATCTTCTATGGAGGACAGGGGGTGATGGAGGAAACAAAACACTATAGCAGCATAGATAGCAACAAACTCTACATGAGTGTTTTAAAATGTTCTTCAGTGTAAAGTGATGGTGTAATCTTCAGCAATGGAGCTCTTTAAGTCTTTAACTTAAACCAAGGAGAGATTGAGTGTATCAAATAGATTGGGTTGCGCATCATCTAGGCAATCCTTCATAAACACTGTCTTTCTCATGTGCATTCTCGTAAGTATTGAGCAGAAGTGTGTTTGAGGTTATATTTAACAACAAATCCGTGGTAGAGCCCTTCTATGTTGAAAGTAAGGGGCACAACCGCTGTCTTGACAGATGTCCTCTTATAAAAGTTTCAGAGTCTACCGAAGACATGCACTTAATTACCAAATGCAGACAGACCAAAACGATTTTAATTTCCTTCAGTGCAGATCTCTACATACATACAAAATTTATGGATGATTGAAGCCATACAGCATAAAACATAGACCTAATAATTTTAATTTAAATAAATGTTTTAAGTGCATGTGATAAAACATCCACTTTTGCCAGAAAATAATAATAAATACCCATTTAACTTTGAGTGATATAACTTCCTGGTAAAACTTACATAAAAAGTGACCTACCAAATGCTACATCAAGGTAGCTGAATGTGTTGTTTTGTTGTATAGTTCTGTTATTCAGCAGGAGCCACTGAAAAATATCTATACAAAAATAAAATTAGTTTTAAGTCAATCGACTATCATTCTTTGGAGAAATCATTCTTTGAGGAAATAATTAGATGGCAGGGACTTTTGCTGTTATGTCTACTCCTCTTATTAAAATAAAGATTGTGAGGGGGGTGTGGGGGGCTCAGTGGGTTAAGCTCCTGCTCTTGATTTTGGCTCTGGTTACCAGTCAGCAGGTAGTCTGCTTAAAGATTCTTTCCCTCTGCTCCTCTCCCATGCTCTCACATGGTCTCTCTGTCTCTCTCTCTCTCTCAAATAAATAAATAAATCTTTTAAAAAAGAAAATAAAGATTGTGGGGTTGTGTTACATGGAACTTGGCCATTCCTGAAATGCATCACAAAAGCGCCCCAGGAAAACATGGGTAGTTATCAAGATATTCTAAGGGTTCTTGGCTTCTACTAGAAGGGGCATTCTGCTAAAAACAGACCATGGGACAAGTTCCAACTTGCCTGGAACATAATTTCAACTCTGACCCAATAAATGAAGCAACAAAAGACAGATTCTTCTAATCTAATTGAGATGAACTGAGAGGTTTTAGTTGGTGAATGGAAAGTGCTGGGCATCTTGAGAAGAAGCAAATATATCACCTTAGGATTTCTAATAAGCAGGAAGGGAAGTCTGGTCATAGGTGGGCATGGGCTTTCAACCTACAACACTCCATAGGAAGGTCTGACATGGTTTCACAGCTCAGGAGTCTACAGTCAGCTGAGAAGGGAAGGCAGGCAAATCAGGCAAATGGTAACAGTTCGCATGGACCCACTGTGTTCATGTGCTTTATGGACATGATTTTGTGTCATGCTCACAACATGCCTAAGGGGGCTCATCAGCACCCTCACTTTCAGAGAAGGGTAGAGAAGCCATGTTACCATTATAAAGTTACAAGGTTAACAAAGGTCAGTCCCGGGATCAAGACTTTGGTCGGTCTGACTCCAACACTGACCCTCTTTCTAGCACTTTCTCAGAAAGGCCATCATGTCTATGCAACAGAAATGTTCTCAGTAAAGAAGGTAGGGTGGCAATAGCTTAAGAAATGAGCGGGAGCTGACCAAACAGCTGACAAATGTTTAAGAATGGTTCAAAAGAATGGAAAGAGAGCAGATAACCAGGTGGGGGAGTGGGGCACATCATCTGGAGGGTACAGCAAGCTTCCCTTTGCTGAAGCGAGCTCAACAGGCCTGTGATTCATGGAGGTGACCTCTCAGCCCCTCTGATAGAACACGGCAAGAGGAAGTAAGTTGACTTCTCAAGTCCGGGGACGTGAGTGCGGGAATGACACAGAGAAAATAAGACTCCTCCACTAGCCACTAGGAGTTTGCATCCATTTTCCTGTCTCTGGCAAAGCCCAGAAATTTTTGTGCTGCCAAATGCTTTCAGCATTATGAAAGTCCTTATTCTGGCTACACATCACCCTAGTAGACTTTCTTTCTGACAAGATTAGAATTCTCAACAACAACTGTTTAAACTGTATTACCAATTCTCTGGCAGCTTCAATCTATTTATATCTGGGATAGGAGATTCTGGGGTGTGCCTGTGGGTGCATGGGTGTTTGCCACGGAAATGCCTGTTTCGTAAATTGCTACTAAGATGAGCGCCACACAGATGAAAATTATTACTGGTCCCTCGGGAAGAGAAGTCACATTTTTTTCCTGAGACTTTGAGAGAAAGTGAGGTTTGGGCTTTAATCTCTACCTGTTGTCTGCTTGCAGAGCTGGTGGCTTGCTATGGCTGCTTTAATTTTGTTTTGTTTTGATTCCTCTGAGAGATTCAAAGGATCGTAGAAAGGTTCATTGTAATTCAGCAATTAGTGTGTCTGCTGCTTTCCCCTTCTCCTGACCAAAAATGCAAGATCATTCTGTCCTGTGAAAGTCATTTTCCACCGACATCTTACACATTAATTTGCTGGCGTGAAAATCCAGAGGCAAGGAAGAGCAAAATGTCAAAAGTTCCAGCAGATTTTGTGCATGAAGCAGTAGGAAAAAGTGAGAGAAAGACGCCTTGCAGGCAACTGCCCGGCTTTGATCCAAAAGAGTGTTCCTTCAGTTTTTATGTATGAAAACAACAGAAAGGAATAGTTGAAAGGCATGTGCTTCTGAAGGATATCTCACTGGGAATTAATCCTTGGAAATACCCCATTCACCTTGTCACTCCCCTGCTCTCAGACCTCCCCTGCTTCTCCTTCCCTACAGGATGGTGTCTGAATCCTGGGCCTGCCTTTCAAAGCTCTTCACCATTTGTGTTCAACCTGCATTCTAAGCTGCTTTCTCCGCCTGCCTTAAAGGACCATCCATTTGCTCAAATGGGCTTGTCCAAAAAAAAAAAAAAAAGTTCTCATTCCTACTTTTTTAAAAAAGATTTTATTTATTTATTTGTCAGAGAGAGAGATAGCTCACACAAGCAGGTGGAGCAACAGGCAGGGGGAGAAGAGGGCTTCCCACTGAGCAGGGAGCCCAATGTGGGAGTGGATCCCCAGACCCTGGGATTATGACCTGAGCCAAAGGCAGCTGCTCAACTCACTGAGCAAACCAGGTGTCCCCTCTCCCCGCTCTCGTTCCTACTTTTGACACTATTGTTCTAGCCCAGCATCAGTTTCATGGGTCTGTGATGAGGGCCATCACATGGGGTTCACCGTCTGGAGGTTTTGTACTTTGGGTTTAATGCTTCATGGCTACTATCTTGAAATTCTTAGCAATTGTGCTTTTGAGCTGGGTTTTGTTCCATCTGTGGGACGATGGAGCAAAATAATGAGGCCTGAGCCCTGGCTCCTGAATGGTCCACCTCCCACCGCTCCCCTCCCCACTGAGATGCATGCTAGGCCACACCCCGCAACCATTGCCACCTTCCCCCACAGCAATGGGCAGAGGTTCCGGGAAAGCACGTGCCCCACAGCATCTCAGGGCATGGCAAAGCAGAGGCTCCCCTGTCCTGGATTCATGCTCATTTACCCTCTCACCCACCCACATTGCTCTAGGTATGGAAAACACCCCAACACAGAGATTGCAATCCCCTGAAGGTTGTTCGCCACCTGTGGATCGCAGCAGTGGGCCTGTGCACAGAGATGGACTTCTCTGTCCTGCGCTGACCCTACAAAGTCTGTTTGTAGGCCCTGCCAATACTGTAGCCTGCCCTACCTGGAATATTAGAGTCTGCACACTTCTCTTTCTATCACATTTCATCGTGATAATTTTAGCTCTTTCTTTACACTGTTGAGATTATTTGAAATCAGAACCATGCCATCATGAATGCTATTCTCACGCCTTTTAAACAGGCCTTCTTTAAACTATTGATATAAAGAGTAATTTTAAAGATTGCGTCTTTAGTACCTCTAAACCTCTACTTGGTTCACTCAAATTATGAACTAGTTCATTACCAACTCACTAATCTGAGACCATGACTATCTTGTCAACCAGGCCTATATCTCTCCACCTTGCCCTCAATGAAGATGATTGCTGACTGCCAAACACCATCCCCTTCTTTCTTCTGCCGTCCTCAGCCCTCCACAGTGGGACCCAAGTACACCTCCCCTCTACAAAGTTCAACTGCACCCCAGGATCTCAGACCAATCATGATCTGAATTCTTTAAGGAGAAATTATTCACTGAATGCTTGCTTTAAAATGACAAGATAGATTTTATTCAAACTACTGCCAAAGGGGAGAGTACAAACCGACCTCAACGTTGCTGAAACAGACGGTGAGGGGCTTTTTAAATGCTGCTGTGTGTTCAAAGAAGAGCCTTGAAGGATGTTAAGTGGAGTAGGTTCGTTCCTGGGATGAGGCCATGGGCATCTGCTAACTCTGCTAACCTGAGCTCATGAAGCCAGGCTAGACTAGGAGACAAATATCCTACCTGTCTTGAGGATTACATTTCAAAGGGATAGCCTTTAGGTCCTTGATAAGGCTGTTTCTGGGTTATAAAAGATACACCACAAAGGGACAGAGAGAAAAGTTTCCAACGGCAAGTTCTTTAAAGTACATACTCCAAGAAAGAGGAAGTCAGGGGCCTGGAGTCAGGTTTGGGGCTGGAACTAAGAGTAACTTCTTTCAGCAGCATTGGGCTTTCTCAGACAGGCATTGTAAATGAGCTGGGACACATCTCAGGGACAGGGCCTTGAACTTAGAGAAGTCACGCTCGAGTTTGGTCAAGTCTCTTTTTTCGGAGCTTTGTGAAGTCCCTGGTGCTGACAGATGGGCAGTTATCCTAAACCAGTTCCTGCCCACCAGCCCCCTCCAACCTCCATCTGCCCAAGGATGCAGTGGCCAACTGCCGACCTCTGGTGTCCCTGAACACCAGCTCCCTTGTGCCCTCCTCACAGGGCATCCTTTCAGTATGCAGACGCCCAGGCCTGAATACTCTCCACGTAGCCCACAGAGACTAGGGTTTTTCCGGTTTTTCTCAGGAATCTGTCCTTAGCCGCTTACCCAGAAGCAACAACAGGTTGGGCAGTAGGAACCTGTGAGAAAAGAGCAAATGTTCTAGCGCTTACTCTCTGGCAGAACCTTCTCTATCAGTAGCATCCGCCCCCAGACATCACTCTGTCCTAAACAGCAAGTCCTGGGCCATGTCCAGCCCTTCACGACCATCTTACCTTACACCAGCCACTTGGCCCAACATCAGTTCTTTTATCCTTCACAATAGCCCCCTGAAGAGAAAGTAGTGCTCAGAGAGGTTTAGTAATGTAGGTCAAACTATATTTTCACTTCTTTCCTTTCACTTGTACTAAGGAGAATGAAATTAGAACTGAAAGAGATAGAAGATCGGAAAGGAGGTATTTGGGAAACACACCTGGTCTTCAATAAGTATAAACCTTTGGGCCCCCAAAACCACCACAAAAATCACTGAAGAAGTGACCAGAGAACCACATTCGTGGTCTTCACAATACCCTGGAGAATGACGGAAATGCCAAAAGGCTAAAGATAGTAAATGTTTCCTGATGGTCATAAAAGGGAGAATTGGTTGTTTGCAGCAATGCAGAGGGCTGCCCATCCATAAGCTTCCTGTTGACTTCCAGGGAAATTCCCAAACCAATTATTGACAAGTCTGGGTGAGCTCTTAGGAATATACCAGAACTAACATAGACACACATTAAAAGAGTTATTGTTTTCTACTTTATCACTTATTACACTAACAGATGAAACAAAACTGAGAAGAGTACCCTAGGTGACAGAATAAGGATCCAATAGGATTATAAACTATTAGAAAGAAAGAAAAATAGAATCCCAAACAGCAATAGGTGTAAATTCTTGTCTTGGGGTCAAAGTGATTACTTACAAAATTATCAGATGAAGGAGACCTGGCTTGATAGAAATTTATATTTAAAAATGCAGGTGTAGGGGCACCTGGGTGGCCCAGTGGGTTAAGCCACTGCCACGGCTCGGGTCATGATCTCAGGGTCCTGGGATCGAGCCCCGCATCGGGCTCTCTGCTCAGCAGGGAGCCTGCTTCCCCTTCTCTTTCTGCCTGCCTCTCTGCCTACTTGTGATCTCTCTCTGTAAAATAAATAAATAAAATCTTTTTAAAAAATACATAAATAAATAAATAAAAATAAAAATGCAGGTGTAGTTGTGACCCAGTGCCTTCATGCTAAGCATACAGCCAGAAGTAAAGCAGTCACCAAAATGTCTAATCTAACTCTATATCATTTCGTTAAATAAAAAATAAAATAAAATAAAAGTAGGTCAGATTCCCAATATGTTGGGCAACATGACCTCTAAGGTAATAGGAGGTGGGTAACCCAGGGTGACATTCATGGAGAGGGACATTAACATCTTGAAAATGTTATACAGTCTAGAGAATGCACTTCTAGAAATAGCTCTGCATATATATGAGACAGCCTGATAAGGGCTACTTGAATTTTTTAAAAATCCTAATGTGTTCAGATCTTTTGGCTGAAACTGGAAGAAGCCTAGCTTAAGGAAAAGGGAAATTTTAATAACTTATTGGCTCAAGAAACCAGGAATGATGGAAGAGGAGGAAGAGATAACTGGCAAATTTCCAAAGCCAGAGACTTCATGCTTCCAAGACATTCTCTCTCTATGTCCCTCGTTTCACTGGGGCTTTGCTCCAGCTCCATGTTACTACCTCTATTGTGGGTCATCATTCTCCAGGTGCTCCCACTGGCAGAGCAGGAGGGAGGAGATGGAGAGGGTAAAGGGACAACGGACCGAGGAGGTGGCAATAGACAAGAACGGTTGCAATCAGAGGCCCCCCTAAAACCATATGACCGGAATAAGGAAGGAACAGATCACTGAAAGAGGGAAGATGAGGGGATGCTATTTGCGGGAGAAGAGTAAAGATATGCCGCATAGAAATAAACACAGACATCGCCCTCCCAGCAGTGAATGAGTAAGTTCTAGCACCTTCCACAGATGCTACAGTCACACTTCAAAGAAATACAAGAATGTGTACATATTCACAAAGACAGATCTTGCCTTATGACATAAGTTACTTAATAGTCGTTTGTAACAACTTTTAAATAAATTTTTTTACATATAATTTGTGTTCATCTTGGTAGTGTTCACTTTACTGAATTTTGATTAATTCATTTTACACACCTGTATGACCACCACCAAATCCAAGATATAGAACGTTTCTATCTCTAAGAAAAGTGCCCTAGTGCCTAGCTGTAGTCAATCCAATGATCCCACACTCCTTCATGACAGCTCCAGGCAAATACTGATCGGGTTTTTTGATGTGTGTAGGGTTTTTTTTTTTTGGTCATTATAGATTAGGTTGGTCATTTCTAGAACTTCAGGTATATGAAATCATATAGGATGTACTCCTTTGTGTCTGCTTCTTTCACTCCACAGAACATTTTTGAAATTCATGTGCGTTATGTGTATTAGTAATTCAACCCTTTTTATTGCTATTATATATATATACCACAATTTGTTACCCGTTTACTAGTTGAGAGGCATCTGGGTTGTTCCCATAAACAGTTGTTTCTAGTAAAGCTGCCATGAATATTTGTTGAGAATTGAATTGTGTCCCCACAAAAGATACGCTGATGTTCTAAACCCTGAAAGCTGTGAAGGTAATCTTATTTGAAAACAGGGTATTTGCAGATGTAATCAAGTTAAAATGAGGTCGTTAGGGTAGGCCCCAATCCAATATGGGTGTCTTTATAAGAAAAAAAAGATACAGACACAGAGACACAGAAGGTGAAGCCCATGTAATGATAGAGGCAGAGACTGAAGAGACACGTTTACAAGTCAAAAATTGCCACAGACTCCTGGCAACACCAGAAGCTAAGAGAAAGTCATGGATCAGAGTCTCTCTCAGAAACTTCAGAGAGAGGATGGCACTGCCAACACCTGATTTTGGACTTGAGGGTTTAAAACTATGAGAGAATAAATTTCTGTTGCTTAAAGTCACCTGGTTTGTGGTAATTTGTTACAAAAACTCTAGGAAACTAAGACAACATTCAAGTACAAGTCTTCATACGAACACATGTTTTCATTTCTCTTGCACAAATACCCAGAAGTGGGATTGCCAGGATGTATGGTATGTTTAATTTTACAAGAAATGACCAACGTGTTTTCCAAAGTAGCAGTAAATTTTACCTTCCGGCTAGCAACATACAAAAATTACAGCTGCTCCGTATCATCATGAAGTCTTGGTATTATCTGTCATCTCAGTTTTCCATTATGGTTTTAATTTGCATTTCTTTTTTTTTTTTTAATTTTTTATTTTTGATAAACATATATTTTTATCCCCAGGGGTACAGGTCTGTGAATCAACAGGTTTACACACTTCACAGCACTCACCAAATCACATACCCTCCCCAATGTCCATAATCCCACCCCCTTCTCCCAAACCCCCTGCCCCCGGCAACCCTCAGTTTGTTTTGTGAGATTAAGAGTCACTT
>NC_081571.1:21134712-21138801 GCF_022355385.1 Mustela nigripes
GTGGTGATTCACAGACCTGTACCCCTGGGGATAAAAATATATGTTTATAAAAAAAAAAAAAAAAAAAAAAAAAATCCTAACATAAATATGTTTTGTTCCTCTTTATTTCCACCCCCTCCAGACTTAGTAATACAAGCTGGATCTACGGGGATTTCAAATTACTTATCTCGTCTTCTTTAACATCATCCCCGAACCACTGGCTTTCCCTGAGGTTGGCTATCAGTGCAGAGAAAAGATGATCAGGTTTTAAAAATCCAGTGAGGTTTACCACAACAGACATGAACACGACAAGAGGGAAAATGAGAAAAAGTATCATCCCAGCCCCCAGTTAAATTTCCTTTCCACTTAAGTGAAACTACAATTGCGTAACCATTACTACTGTAGAAATATTGGTGTGTCTGACGGTGATTCTTTCCCACGTAAGATTTTTGAGCTCTAGATGCACTTGACAATGCCAGCATGTTATTCACTGGCAGGCTCTAATGACTATAAAGAAGTGTAATAACTAATAAGGCTGACAGCAGAAATTCGCCGAAGACCGTAAGACCATAAATACAACTTGCTGCATCAGCCGGCCTTGCCAGCAACACTACATTCTGCTTGGATTTTCATGCGCCAGCACCAGACTCATTACCATAATAACACTAGGAGCGTGGAGTGGAAAGAACACAAACTTTGGTGTCAGAAAGACTAATATGGGATCCATCAGGTCCCACCTGTGGCCTTGGGTAAATTATTTAACTGCTGGTGCCTCAGTCTCTTTATTTGAAAATAGATATTTATTTGAAAAATAGATATGACACTCGTACTCCAGAGAATAATTCCACTTGCTGAAAGGATGGACAACATATAAAATACTGGGCATGTGGCAGCTAGTCAAGTACACAGCAGTTTTCTTTCCTACCCAGTGGACGACAACAGGACTCATGCAACCTAGAAAAAAACTGGCTTTTCAAGAGGACTGTCTTCATAGCTGTTCTGGAACTCTGTGATATAAAGTCTGCAAGGCCACACCTAGCGACCCTCTGCTTTGATTGTTCTCCAACGGTGACAGTGCACTGTCTTTAAGGCTACTGGCCAGAGTTAGGCATTTTTGTATTGCAACTGAGCTTACCAACAGAGACCCAAAGGGCCTCATTCACACCACCCTACAAGCCAGGAGTTGGGAAACAACCTGCTGGCCAAATCGATTCTTGTAAATAAAGTTTTATTGGAACAGAGTGGCACTCGTTCATTTACACAGCGCCTCTGGCTACTTTTTCCCTACGATATAGCCCAGTTTACTAGTGGTTACCCTAAGGCCCATAACATTTATTATCTGGCCCCTCACAGATAAAGTTGTGTGAAGCCCTGTTCTAAGCCCCCGAACACAACCATGGTCATGTGTTTGAAATAACTTATTCGTGGAGCACTTTTTACAGCCCCAGCACTGTGGTAAGCTTGGTGTCATTTACAGATCAAACAAACACCAATCCCTGAGAAAAGGTTCATGGCCCCAAAAAGAGATGAGTTTGTGAAGCAATCAAAGACTTGTGGCAAGTTATAAAGTGTCCAATTCTATAATATGGGCTGCAGATGGGACACCCAAACAGGAGCATCCAAGATACTCTGGAGTCTTGAGAAAAACATCGCAGGAGGAGAGAAGCAGCATAAGTGGGTATGAAGCAAAGAAGCTTTCCAGGCAGGAGAGGAGGAGGAGAGTCATAAAAGCAAGAAGAAGTATGGCAACTGGTAAAGACTGGGCTTTACTACAGGACAGCCAGTGGGGACTTAGGGGGACTGATAAAAATGAAGCTGTGAGGGCACCTGGGTGGCTCAGTGGGTTAAAGCCTCTGCCTTTGGCTCTCAGGTCATGGTCTCAGAGTCCTGGGATCGAGCCCCACATCCGGTTCTCTGCTCTGTGGGGAGCTTGCTTCCTCCTCTCTCTCTCTGCCTGCCTCTCTGCCTACTTGTGATCTTTGTCTGTCAAATAAATAAATAAAATCTTAAAGAAAAAAAAAAGAAGCTGTGCCATCTGACTGTGGGAGCAGCTGGGAAAAGCTGGCTCTAAGAGGTTGGGCTTGACTCTAGGCAAGAGAGAGACATGGGTTTCCCTCTGCACATCAACTTTATGGTAAAAGTAGTCTTGGAAAGAGAGAAATTGGAGATAAGAACCCTGGTCAGAGCTTTTAACTAGAATTCAAGCACGATATGATAACAGAATTGTTTGAGTAGACGTGGAATAGGGACAGATCTGAGAGACTTTTTAAACTAAAGCTTGGCTACTGGTCAATGTGACATGTAAAGAGTCAAAGAAGATTCCAGAATTTCCTACTGGGGAGCCTGGTAGAATGGTGGGTGCCACCAGAGGAGAGGGGAATCCAAGGCAGAAGGAAACATTTACGCTCCTTTTAAACAGATTCAATATTATAGGATTTTAAATTATCAAAAATGGCAGTACCTGGTTGGTTCAGGCAGTTAAATGTCCAACTCTTGATTTCGGCTCAGGTCATGAACTCAAGGTCACAGGATGGGGCCCCACACCAGGCTCTACACTCAGCAGGGAGTCTGCTTGAGAATCTCTCTCTCTCCTTCTCCTTCTCCCTTTCCCTCTGCCCCTCCTCCCATTCACACACTCTCTCTCTCAAATAAATAACTCTTTAAAAAACTGTCCAAAATGGTGAACTAGAAGATTCATTTGTTTTATGCAACCTCACATCTTGTATTCATGAAACTTGCAAGATTTGAGGCTGAAGCACACATGCGTTCCAGTCATTCATTCCTTTGACAAATGTTAATTGAACACTTGCTAGAAACTGATGACTGAGGTAGGATCTGGAGATACTAAGATGAACACATACGGCCCTGCTTTTAATGTAGACCATAAATTTGGTGACAAAGATTTGACTAATAGTGGATACAAACTTGAAAAAAATAATTCCAACTGAGTGGGATAAGAATTAAATCGAAAAGGAATTCATGGTACGGTAGGGTGGGGGTGGGGGGCGGGTAAGCAACCCAAGATCACAAAGCAATAAGCAATTCAAATTATAAATATCAAGAATGCAGGAGAATGAAGAGAAATTTCTCACTCTTGAAACTATGGAAACGGGATACCTCCTAAACAAAGAGAATACGACTCAGGTTAGAATGGATAAAGGGTGAGGATCAAGAAAAATGATATGAAAGGCAAGTGGCAATCAGGAAAATGCAAACCAAATCCCAAGAATCACAGATTGCTTCTATTGGTCTATTCATTTAGATCCTAATCCCTTCATATCTGAAAGTAAGTGACTTTCCCTCTAATGTTATAAATCTTTGATTATAAGAAACAAATTCACTTTACAATAATTAGCTTTAGATAAATCAAGTGCATTTTTTCCATTGAGAAAAGATGCGTAGGTGGGGAGTGTTTCATTGCTGGATCGTGTGGCTTCCCTTGTTGTCTACAAGACACTTAGAAGGTATTTTAGAAACTTGGGTATGTGGGTACCCAATGTCTCATTGACACACTGGGCACAACTACCTTTTATTGTGTGAGGGTGAGGAATGCTGGGCACCCGGCAATGTGTGCAACAGCCCTACATCGGGGAGCACTGTGTGATGCATTCTGTGTGACTATCTGGGACTGGACACTCATGTAGGTGAAAACCCTATGTAGAATTGACTGAACCTAGTACCTAGTTGCATTATATATATAAATAATTTGGGGGGCACTATTTTGGTACATACAGAATTTTTCCAGAATATTAGTACATTGAAAGCAATACAGAATTTTTCCAGAATATTAGTACATTGAAAGCAAAAAGAAAAACAATTGTCATGTTTTGCTTGGAATTTTACCAAGCATCATCTACAATTTTGGACATTCACTTAGAAAATTGTGTCACCAACAGCATTGTCACTTGTGGTATTAGGCATTGTGTTAGCAAGACAAAACCACTGCTATCAGTGTGCATTTTCAGCTAGCCCCCTCAGAGTTACTCCAATTGCATAGTTTTAAGTCCCGCATTGGGCTCTTTGCTCGCCCGGGAGCCTGCTTCCTGCCTCCCCAACCCCCCCGCCCCCCGCCTGCCTCTCTGCCTACTTGTGATCTCTGTCTGTCGAATA
>NC_081571.1:21138901-21375093 GCF_022355385.1 Mustela nigripes
CTTGTGATCTCTGTCTGTCGAATAAGTAAATAAATAATCTTTTAAAAAAAAAAAAAAAGGTAATAGGCTTCCCCTCAACTAGCCATTTAGTGGCAAAATCAGAGATATCATTTTACTGAGCTCCTCCATAAATCAGGCTCTGTACTAGTCACTTTCAATACCTTTCAATCATTTATTCCAAAAATATGCACTTAATGTCCACCCTCTCTTTGCACTGAGCAGGGGCCGATGTTGCCAAGCTTCCCTCTAGGGAAGGCAGATCAAAAAAATCCATGATTATAAATGCATAAATAGATGAAATGTTGGTGGGACAGAAAAGAAAGGGTCTAAGTCAGCTTGCTTGAAGAATGGAGGTGACACCAGACATGAATCTCGAATGATGGTAGGGAAGTCAGCCAGGAGCACAAGATGTGCAAAAGCATTTCTGGCAGAGGGAACCCTGGAGGAGAGTCAGAGTGCGCTGACGCTCCCGCAGAACAGGAAGGACTCTGATTCGGTGTCAACCTAGGGCAAGAATACAGCAGTGGAGAGGGCTGGGGTCGGAGAGAATGGAGGGACACAGTTCATGGTGAGCACGTCTTCCCAGCTCAAGGACCTGAACTTGCCCTTGAAGTTCATGCAGAGAATGATAAGGCTTGTACAGAGATGTGTGACACCAGGAAATTCACTGTGACCATAGTATAACATTTAAAATGGAATGTACTGCAGTCATCCACACAAGAAATGACGAGAAACTGGATTAAGAGTGGCCTTGAGTGGAGAGGATGGAGCAGAGTACAAGGAGACAGGAGAAGCAGAATTAGCAGGATTTGGTGACTGATGGAATTTTCCAGACTGAGGGAGAAGGAAGCCTTGCAGGGGCTCTGGGTGGCAGGTGTGGAAAATGGAGAATGATGAAACCCTCCACTGAAATGAACCGTAGGAGGAGGGGGATAGCTGGGTCTGGATGAGAAGGGAGAGAAAGGATGAGTTCAGCCCGGGACATGCTGGGACAAAGACTGCATGGGCACTAGGTCTGAAATCCAGGAGGCAGGTCTGCACTAGTGACATTAGAGATAGCAATCTGGGAAGCAACAGCAACTAGATCACCTAGTTTAATCCCCACCCCCCATCCAGTTATAGCCTCATTTCACAGACAAGAAAACAGAAAGGTGCCTGGTCATATAGTCAGAGAGCTAAGATTTGCCCCATGATCGGGCTGACTCCAGAGCCCATCCTTTCTCCTCCAGACCATATTGTCTTCCAGATCAGGAGCCTTGCAACTGCCAGCAAGCCATTTTTCTATTACTCCAACTGGTTCTTCTCTGTACATAAGATGGTCGATACAATCTATCAGAATGGTTGCACAAAGAAGCACATCCTTCTGGAATCACTAGAAATGACTCCCAGATTTCCCAAGAAATCTAACTTCAGAAACAAGGTGATAAATATGGTACCAAAACAGCAGGACCATGGCCTTCCCAAGGCCACTCTGGAACCCACAGAGAAGCGTCTATTACTACAGTCTCCGAGTTCATGTTACTGACCCACGGCTCGAGACAGCAAGTGGCAAAGGAGGACCCCAGCGCTCTCACATCAGGCCTCCAGGATTCAGAGAGTACCCTCATAGCTCAAAAACAAAAACCAAAACACCTTGTCTAAGGGGTCCAATCCACTTCAGAAAATGAATTGCTGTATTAATTTGTTATCTAACTAGATTTGTTTCAAAGGTATCAGATCAAAGAATAACACGACCGTGCATCTCCTGAGTTTCACATCAGGGAAAGGAGGGAGGAGGGGGGGAAGGTGGGAGTGGTGATGGGAAGCTGCTTGAAGTCACAGATGGGCTTGATGAGAACAGGGAAGCAAGCAGCCGGCAGCCCTCTGCTCTCTGCTTGCTGCACACAGATCTCCCCAGGTGCTGGGCACAGAGTAGGGCTGGCTCCACGAACGGCCCTCACCTCAAGGCAGTGCAAGATTGATGGTGCCAGAAGAGCCTAATCCCTCTCATATGCCAAGGCGAGGGAGCTAACACGTGATTAAAAACAACTTCCCATCATCATGACAAGGCACTCTGCATTGTAAGCTCAAACTGTGGCCTGGCCCTCTCCCCACCTTCTACCCACATTGTAGATTTACAAAGAGCTCTTGTAAGAATTCCCCTCTGGGCTCCAACCCATCCAGGTTTAAGCCAACCATAAGCATCTTGGAAGCCACGAGACCCACATCCTTGATGAACTCTCAGCCAACCCATGACACCAGCCAGAGCTTCTAGAGAAACGCACAGCTTCATGCTGACTCTGAGACGGCCAAGCCCTTCCAAGACTGACCAAATGGTCTAGACAGCAAGGCATCTCTCTGTCTAGACAGGCTAGTCAGTTGATGAAAATCAATGCATGTGAGGACGGCTGTGCTGTCGCCTGGTGCCATGGCCATCATCCCGTTCCCACATTCTTTGGCTCTGGATGTGCAAACAGACCGGACGAGACACGGCTGCTTCTTTGGCTATTCACAGACACCATTCCCACCTTCCCACCGGCCCCCACAGTACTGGATCGTCTAGATGCTGAGATGGCTGGTTAAGCAAGAGTTAAGTGTGCAGGGATAGTCTAAGAGTTCTTCCCTTCTTCTTCACCTTCATTTGTACCAGGTGCTACCACAGTCCCCTCCTGGGTCCTTCCTTGCAACAGCTATCACCCACTCACTGGTCTAAAAGAGAGAGGTATGGCCCATGACGTGACTGAAGGAGCAAGGTCTGTGGTCCAGACAGTTTAAACCATGACTGGGGTGGATGCAGACAAAGAACCCTCTGTCCAGCCCTTCCCAGAGACAGCAAACTGAAGCCTGCAGACTCAATGATAAAATTGGGGTATCATCAGTCACCCTCCCTGTCCTGCTGACTTCTCATGAATGACAAGAGGCTAACATGAAAGCGAATATAGATTAACACAGCCAAAACAGAACATATGGTATTATTACTAAGAGCTCACAAGGCCTCAATACTACATAACCCACCAAAACAGAATGAAGATGTTTAAGACCCCTTTTTTGACCCCTCTGTGCATCAGAATCTTGGCTTAAAGAGTCAGCACCCCCCAGGGAGTCTATAACTGAAGACCTCACTTCATTGACAATAAGACATAGTTCGGAGTGACAGGCTCATGCCCTGTAGTGAGAACTATGTAGTATTTTATTAGAGAGTCTAAGACAGCAAAACTTGATCCTAAATTTTCTGTCCCTAAGAAACTAGTGGAGAGCCTTACACAGTATAACCAAGTACAGTTCTCACCCATACCTGTTTCATATTTCTCTACATCTGAGAAGTCCCTGCTCCAAGACATCTGCTTGTTTGAATAATTACAAAGAGATCTTGTTTTGCATCTGTGCAGTTGCCCAAAGCCAGGTGCCTAAGAACCAACTACCAATAACAAGCACTGCTTCCCTCCGCTGTGCATGGCCGTGGGTGAGCCGACTCTGACCCAGGAACAGCCACGTTCCTGCCTCCTGCCCATCCATCACTTCTTCTTTCCACAAATACCCATGGAGTGCCCACAATACGCTGAGTGCCGCTGGGGATAAAATGGTGTGAAAAAAGTCACGTGAGGGCCTTCCTTTCTAGGGGCTTCTTCTCTATACCTGGTGCGCTGATGAGAATGGGCTCTTCCTAGGAGCGCAAGGGCCATGAGGTCTGCCGTAAACACCTCAGACAGAGAGAGCCTCTTCCTGTTGGTGTCTGAGCCCAACAGGGATTTCTCCTGATACAGAAATCTGGTTGCCATAACGATGGCGACATCGCCCCCAGAAGTGGCAGTAAGGGGAGCAGCTCGGGATGTTCCTGTTTGATCACTTCAGAGGACGCCACTTCCAGCAGTTTCTATGACCTAACTCCATGGTAAGTCTCCTAATTACACCAAAGCTCCCTTTGAGCGCTTACTGAGTGCCAGGCAACGTGCTAAGAACTTCCTGTTTAATCTGCTTAATGGCTATTATCATCTGCTTTGCACCAATGAGGAAGATCAAGTCACAAATCCAAGCTCATGGGTGGCGATCGGCAGAAGCCGCCGATCAACCCTAAACTGCCTCTAAACACGACTCACGGATGGAAGAAGCCGGGTACCGCACCTATCATGCTTATAGGAAGACGATTTTTTTCTGGTTTTGGTCCCTCTCTGGCTGGGAATAGAATTGACTGCCTTCCGAGAAAATCCAGTCTGGTCTCTGTGATGCGGAAAAAGAGTCAAGTGTTATGTGAGCCGCGTGGGGCCCAAGGGGGTGAAATGAACAAGCGTGACAGCAGCATTCTGTTTTAAATGTCAGCAATGTTCTAGGTGCTGAGAAAGACCCTAATTATTGTCAGGACATGCAGTTTCCCTCTTCCCTCCCGGCACTCGGAGCCGGCTGCGGGCACTACCGGGTTCCTCCTGCCGCTTCAGCGGAGCCCACGGCCTTGACGGTGTGGTGACATCCACTTTCAGGGGTCACCCGGACTCTGACAGAAACCACCACCGCACCGGTCCCCACTGCATTCCCTGATGCCCAAGCCAGGGACCAGGGCACTGTGCCTACTCCCCCTCCCAGGAGAGACCTTGGGTTTTGAACATGTTAAAAGATAAACTGAGAGGCACCTGGGTGGCTCAGTGGGTTAAGCCTCTGCCTTCGGCTCAGGTCATGATCTCAGGGTTCTGGGATAGAGCCCCGAGCAGAGAGCCCGCTTCCTCCTCTCTGTCTCTGCCTGCCTCTCTGCTTACTTGGGATCACTCTCTCTCTCTGTCAAATAAATAAATAAATCTTTTTAAAAAAATAAAAATAAAAGATAAACGGAAGCATATTGCCAATGTTTAAGAGTTTCTTTGAGCAAAATTCTATTCCTACGAGACCACACCAAACCAGAAGTGGCGAGGAGTGTTCCAGAGACAGGAGCTCAGGCCGAGGCGTTTCTAGAGAAAAGGTGGAAGCAAAGTAAGGAAGTCATTGACCGGCTACAGCTTAGAACCTGGTTGGCTGTTTGTGGGTGGCTGTCCTTGATGTGTCGATGGTGTGACCTCCCGGCACTTATAGGCTGAGGTTCTGGTTTGCTTACAGAGGCCCCTGTGGCCTCAAAGCCTCAGTGTGGCCGCCTCCTTGTTTAATTAATTTAATGAACAAAAGACCACCCCCATGAGTACTGTGGTTTTCTTAGTGACTTTGCACAGAGCCAGAGCCACCCTGCTCAGAGCTAGGGGTTGAGGGGTGGGGGTGTCTCAGGTTTCTTGCTTCCTACAACCAACGCTGGGAGGGGGAATCTCAGATTCCTTCATTGGTCAGTTAGAGGTTGGAGAGAAAAACAGCTTCTTTGTCAAAGGCTCATTGGAAAAGGCATGAAGAGATGAGTTAGAATCTGGGACTGTGCCCAGGTGGAGGTCTTGCCTGGAATTCCTAATACATTCCTTCTGTGATTAAAATAATATAGGGAACTGGGGTGGCTTGTTGCTTCTCCGTGTGGAGTCAATTTGGCTCACGCTGTGGGACCATTGAAAATCTGACCTCAAGTGGTGCCAGTTTCAAAATCTTTTCATTCTGGGTATGTTTCCATTCCACACAACAAGCCCATGGCTGTTCCCTAAACCCTTCTCCAAGCAGAGAGTAACTCAGTAGACAGAGCCTGTTGCCAGAAGTGATGCAAGCGGTCCAGCTATCCAGTGTCTTGTTCCTCCGGCCCCGCCCGGCAGCCCTGTCTGGAGGCCAGCTCCCTGGTCCACTTTCAGGTCGACCTCCTCACCTCCCCAAGCCACAGGCCTCCCTTTGTGGTCTGAAGAAGGTGTTTCCAGGTGACTGGATGCATAGGGCATTTTCTCCTTCCAACAGCAGGAGAGGAGCCCTGCCCTGCTTCCCCCACTATGCCGTGAGTCATCAGCACACGGGATGACAAAGCTTTTGGCAAAGATGGGGGTGGGGGGGGAGAGCAGAAACTAAGATTTGCCTCCCCAAAGTTTGTTTGCAACTTCCCTTGACCTCCATATTCTTTCCAAAAAACATGGGGTCAAATGCAAAAAAAGAAAAAAAGCCTGCCAGGTTTTCCTTGAGGAAGCTGGTTTTCCAAGATGGAGACAAGAGGAACCAAACCTATGTAAAATTCTTTGAGAGCTCTGATCAGCCCAGTCTTTGCTTCCAGAATGACCTATCCAAGCTCTGAGGCACCTGAAGCGGTGAGAATCTGCCCTGAGAGCTTCTGGAGAGAGCGGGGAATTTGATGCAGAATATGCTGTTGCTGTCACCTGCACAGAACCATCAGGAAGCCGAATAGCACAGTACCCCCACCTTCCACTCCCAGCCCTAGTTGCTTCGCCCTGCCTTTCCTCTGGTTCACGGAGGACATCCTACTTTATCTGTGGCTCCAAGCAGATGAAAAAGCAATTGTAAAACGCCCACAGAGGAGCAGCCAGTTGTCATGATCTCCGAGAGGAAGGAAATAACATGGTGTTTTATTTTTAAGTAGCCCAAGAGATTTCAATGATTGCATTAAAATTTTAATCACAAACTCCTTAAGTTGGGAAGGAAAAAAAAGAAAAAACCCACAAAGGACTCATTGTATAAGAGAGTTTCACCATTTGGAGTTCTTTTATAAATTTGTGTCAGATCACAATTTGCTGTCTGGGAAATGTAAATTAGTTATTAATGAGCCAAAATTCTAACATCAAAGCCTGTGCATCCACATGCCAGAGAGAAACAAAGAGCTTTCACAGTAATATCAACTGCTCCGTGCGCTGGCCTGAATGCGGCATTCATTTTGATGCGCTTTGCTGCCTCGTGAAGGATCTCACTTTTCCCAAGCGTAATCTCGAGGGGCACCTGGATCCTGAGCATCACCTGCACCTGAGCTCCGCAAGGCTGTCAGCATTTCAGGCTACAAATAGCGTGCATGTGCAGAAAGGGGGCTTTGCACCAAGCAGAGTGGACGCCCCCTCGCTTCCTGGCTCCGTCAGCTGAAGATTTTCAAAGCTCGTTTGGTGTTTGCAGTCTGACCTTCCCCCGGCGGAACAGGGAACTCAGATCTGTTTCAGAAGTCTTCACATATCCAGGTGTGCCCTCTTACCTGCAGGGATATGTTCCCAGACACACACACCCCCACCCCTGACCCAGGGGATGCCTGAAATCGCAAATAGGATCGAACCCTGTAGGTCCTATGTCCTTTCCAGGACAAAGAGACCTACGGACAACGTTCAATTTATAAATTAGGCACAGTAAGAGATTAGCAGCAGCTATAATGAAATGGAACGACTGTAACAATATTCCAATATGAAATGAGGTCTGTGGATGCCGTCTCTCACAGTCTCGTACTGTGCTGCACTCACCCTTCTGGGATGATGCGAGAGGATCAAAGGCCCTTGGGATGGGACGAAGAGCGGGGAGCGGCACCCGCATAGGGACGCGGCGGTAGGCTGCTCCTGATCTTCTGCCGGTTCCTCAGAAGGAGGATCTCCTGCTTCCCAACTGGGGTTGATGGCGACCACCTGAAACCCCAGAAAGCGAAACCTCAAATAAACGGGGGCGCGGGGGGTAGTGTCATTTGCTTCAGAGGCTCAACCCTTCCTATTTTGATGGAGATCACGGGTCTAGCTAAGACACGCACATGCAGAATGAGAAGAGGGCCTCTGTTTTGGTGCCTGCGGAAAATAACCGTCCTAAGGAATCTACCACTAGTCCTGTAGGCCTTTGGGAGTATTCATTTCTTCACTCTTTCAGCAGGGGCTGCTGGGGCTGTGGCTGGGTGGCACTTTGTCCCACACAGTGCAAGTGTAAGGGGGAGAAAAGCAGACGGAGCGCTGCCTGCGGTGAGCTTGCTGCCGGGACAGGGGACGGGCCGTAAGGAAGCACTCAGATCACTCTAGTGCAGGGGCTGAGTGTTAGGAAGGAAAGCCCCAGCAGTGAGGACCAAAACAAGGTTTCTGGCCTGGTTAGGGGGCTGGGCATGGCCTCCTGGAGGAAGCGACATTTCATACTGAGAGCCAAAGGAAGAGAGAAGGTCAACCAGGTGTGGAGAAGACAGGGAAGAGGTCGAGGTCGGTGGCATCCGCCAAGATGCAGGAGTGGAGAATGGACGCGGCAATGCCCTGCCCACCTCCCTGCCCAAGAGTCCTCCTCCCCACAGAGCAGTCCCCCCTGACCCCCACCTGCAGGCTTGGCCTGGGTCTGGATCCACGGCTGTGTGGAGCCAGACTTTGGGAGCTGCCTCAGTTCCCGAGTCTGGGTGACACAACACCAAGTCACGCTAGCTGCTACACTCTTGCTCTTCCTGTCCCATGTGTGATACCAGCTCCTGGATCCCAGATCTGGCTAGAAGGTGCCTCAGTGAGCCGCTGTCCTGTGGGCAGCCCTCCCGCCTGTGACTGATGGCTAGCTGGATGGATTTCCTTCTGTTGCCTGTGCTATTTCCCTGCTATTGGGTTTTTTCCTGTCTTTGTATCCCCTCACCTTGTAGGTCACTCCTGATCGGCCCAGGGCCTCTGTGGACTCCACCTGCCTCCCATGACCCTTGTTTCTCAGTACGTGTCCACCCAGCAGGCTAGCAATCCTCACCACACTGACCCACTCCAGTGGGCCGTCCATATTTCCAGGTCCTGGCCTAAAACCCCCCTCCTTGCATGATGCCTCATTTCTCTGAAGGAGAGATTTGAAGAATGGAACGTGAAGGAGAGGCAGAGAAAAGAACAAGGTGTGCGTGATCAGCGCAGGAAGAGAGCAACAGAAGTCTCAGAGCCTGGGAGCGAGGCCCTGGCTTGGTGACGCTGTCATGCAGGCAGACTTGAGGACCTCTGGCCCACAGGATCTGGGTGCCTGCTTCATGCTTTGTCTCCCACTCCCCTAATCCCCCTCTGGACCCCTTGCCCAGAACTCTACACTCCAGTGATGAATGTTTTTCACATCCTCCAGCAGATTAGTTGGAAGACCTTCACAACTCCTATTTTCTGTGCTTAGAATATGTAAGTGCCCCCCTCCCTTACTTGTCAGCCTACCAGTGGCCTTCAGCCTGAGCAGCCCTCTATCCTCCGAGTCTATCCCAGGTAGACCTCCGAGTTGGGTGCCTTTCCATGCATCCCGTATCTCCCTGAACTTCCTGTCTTGGGGTTCCCATCATACTGCATCTTAACTGTATGTCTTTTTGTCTCCTCTGCTAGACTTCCAACTCCATGAGATCTGCAACTGCTTTTTTATTTCAACTTTGTATCAGTTGACCTCCTGCCTGCTTATTGGGTGATCCAACACACAACAGAAGCCCAGTGAGTACTTCTTACACAGGTAGGTTGATGAAGAACCACACAACCATCTCCTCCTCCACCACTGTCCGAGGAAGGAAGCAACATTCTCTTCCTTAGACCATGGCCGTGGAGGAGAACCATCTACTGTGGTCACATAGGCACCCACTCCTCTAAAAATACTGGGAGAACATGGCGTCCTCACTCCATGCTTAAGGGCATTCGAACTCCGCGCTTAAGGGCATTCGAACTCCTTCCTACAGCAAGCAGAACCCAGAGTGCCTCCCAGCAGGTGGACAGAGGACAGGCACTTCAACGTCATTAGGACTGCCTCCTTCCCTCTTCCCTCCTTAGGCTGGTGCTTTCCCTGAGCAATCTGAGCCCCACAGCCATAAGGAAAATAAAGTGCTTTCCAGATACATTCCTGGAGAAGGAGGCTGAGAGACCCCTACACAGCCTCCTAGTGTGTCTGTTTCCAGAAGCATTGCCATTCCTTGCACACTCAGCCACAAGAAATTCTCTGGGGCGGCCACTCCTCCTCCCACTCTCAATTCAAGTACTGCATGCAAGTCTCTCTAAAGGCTCTTTCCATCATGTCCATCATCTCATTTATAAGCTTCCCAAAGTGTGATTCACAGAATAGGTGAGAATGTGAAGAAACAGTTCCATGGTCCCATAAATTTGGGAAATGGTGCATGGGCTGTTCACCTTGGAGATTTCATAGCATGGGACGCTCTGAGAGGCAAACCGCAGTCACAGATTCTGCCTAGGATTTAAGGTCCAAATGGCAGAGTTGGTTCAATCCCTGACTCATCTCCCTATAGCACATACCTACGCAGCAATGGAAAACAAAGTATACACTGAGAAAACAAAGAAGGCATAGGTCAGCATAAAAACAAAATAAGCCTTCAATGAACCAGAAATGGAGTGAAAACATGGAACAATGAGAAGGGCTGAAGTGGCAGCCTGCTGGTTCAGAGAATTCCTCTCCTTTGGAACAGAGAGGAATAAAATTATTTTGTATGAGTGGGGGAACTCGGTGCCCTGCTCATCAAAGGTTTAGTAACATCCTGCAGACAGGTGTGTGCAGAACACACCTGGGGACATGTTGCTTCTGCCCTGTCCACTCCACTCTTCCTCCTATCACTGGACTCAAGGTGTTGAGATACCAAGAACTTGTCAGTCTCCAGCATACACATCATTTGGTGGCACCAAATGTTAACATTAGCCTTCTCAAACTTTTTAAAAAACAAAACAAAACAACAACAACAAAAACAAAAACAAGCAAACAAACAAAAAACCCCAACTCTATGACAAGATTCCTATGAGTGATTTCTTTCTCTCCCTCTTTCCCCCCCCCCTCTTTTCTCCTCTCTCTCCTCCCTCCCCTTCTCTCCTCCTGTCTCTGTCTCTCCTTCTCCCCGCTACCACCATCAGCTTTTCTTAGGAGACCTCCTCCTCACCTTCCACTCACCTACCTCCTGACTTCCTTTGTCCTCACTGACTTCCAGACTGCTGTCCCCACAACCCAATGGCCATACACAACCATGCGTTCTCAGACCTCATCCTCTGTAATCCTCCCTGCTTCTCAACAGAAGGCCCCTTCTGATGTACCTGGCAAGTTCTTGGCTTCTTCAGGACTGCATCTTTGCCTTTCATCTACTTCTCTAAGTTCCCCAGCTCTATATTTGATCTCTTCCCATCTCTGAAATGGAAGTGTTTCCAGTAGCCCTGCCTTCAGCCCTCGTCTCCCTGATCTTCTTATTCTCATATCTGTCCCTCAACCTGACCTCTACATGGACATGTCCCTCACTACTAACTCACCAGCTTCATCACCCCTCACATTTCCAAACACCTACGAGTCTTGAGAACCTTGTGATTTAAATGCTGATCCAGAAATGGTGGGCCAGGTTTGCTGTGTGTCTGTTGTTGGTTGTGTGGGTCATGATGTGTTATGGTGGTAGAAGCACCAGCTCGGATGACTGAACAACAGCTTCCCATTCTGTTTTCACTTATTGACTTGATTTTCTGTCCAGCTAGCTCATGACTGCTGCTTGACCCAACAAAGCTGCCTGCTCCAGCCATGAGTCCCACTTCATCACTGACTTCTTGTAGAGTAAGTCATTTTCAACACACTAAAAATCTCATATACCAAATATACCTATACCAAAATGCAGGCATATTACTAAGCTGAATGGTTTGTTTGTTTGTTTGTTTTGATATTCTGAAAATAATTTTCAGATGCATTTATTTTTACATTTTAAGGCATTTTTGTATTATGGTGGATAGCTGAAATTTTTCATTTTCATCTGCTTCTCAATTTTCTCCTCTCATATTTGTAAATATTGTTTAATCTTTTAAAGGAGTTTTGGTAAATATTTACATATTTGTGCATGTATGTGTAAAACCCTAATTCCTTGGCATAAATTCATATAGATATGAACATATATATATATGAATTGACTTCACTGCAGATTTTAACTCTGTAAGTGAAAGTTGCTTACTCTAACAGTTGTTAGAAGGCAGAAAAAGACACTGAGTGAAATAAATTGACTTATGACAGCCACACTATAAATCTGCCCTGTCTGAAACTTACTTCATCTTCTCCGTTTGTGTTCTTTATGCCCACCCTGCCCAACCCACCTCGCCAAAATATCTTGAGACCATTTCTTTCTTTTCATTACTTCTCAGTTTCTGCCATTTTACCACTATTTTTCCCAGTGACCTAAACTCCATCTTCACTATCTTACACTTCTCCTTTCCATTTGCCTGCTCACCCCAAAACTCAAATTCCTCAAAATCAGTTATGAAGCCCTTTGCATTTCTCCATCACGGAGCCTCTCATCACATGGAAATGATCTTCAGATATCCTTCTGCCCCAGAGACAGGGGCCTGCGGTAGAAAATTATTCTCTTGGCAATAGAACTCCTTGAAGAACCCACATGTACCATAAAACATGAGTCCTCTGAAGAAGTATCTTGTCATAATAGATGGCATAAAAGATCCAGATACAAGGATAATATGTCCTGACTCTAGGCAAGGGGACCAGTACTAGGTGTTTCACCAAAAGAAAGATCTAGACTCAACCACTGTAAAGAAAGCTATAACCCACTCATCAATCAGGGTGTGACCTGGCTGAAATGAGTAAGTGGAACTTTGAGTGGTTGATGGACAAAGCAATAAAAGCCATCAATTGGGACAATGGCACCCATCTTCACCTGCAGCCATCCAAAGAATCCGATTGTGACCAATGACTAAGGCTTGTTCTTTCCTAGACGCTGTTGCCTAGAATAGAAGCAGTTCAAATGGAATGAAATATTCTGCAGGTACACTCAGTCCCTTTTGTCTAAAGCTGCTCTGAGCCCCAAATTTGTGAGGTTTAGTGATGAGAAATATTAACCCTGGACTCAGATGTGGGTTCATTTCCAGCCTCTGGTATAGACTGGCAAGGAACTACCGGGAAAATTCCTTCCTATCATCTACCACTGCTGCTGTTAGTATGAGTCATATTACAGTAGTAGTTGCTCAAACGTGTTGCATTTTTACTGTGTACTCAATAAAGAGTCTTCGCCTCCTCCTCTGTAAAGCTGGGCTAATGACATTTTCAGAGTGCCATAAGATACAATGAGTCTTATGTGTATATTGTCTGGCAAACAGCATTGGCCCAGTTGATGGTAGTCAGCATTTTTATTTTTGGAAGTCTTGTTATCTGCACAGGAGAATGTATCCTATGTAGCTACCAAGCCTCACTCCTTGAACAATAAATGAAGAAAGTGGTCTTCTTGCATATCATTCAGCTTCTTATCCAATAACCTCTGCAAATACTGATAACACTAGTTTCTAGTCTTCCGTCATTAAGGACTAGACCCTGGACTCTGGGACACGGAGATATAAGATGGCTTTGTGTTTGCCATCACAGATTCTTGAGTCAGGATGCCTGGGTTTATATTTTAAGTCTCCTCTTAGGGATGGTATGGCCGCCCTAAGCCTCAATTTCCTCATGTGTAGAATGTGTAGAGAACTCATTGAACTCATTGCCAGGAGTAAGGAAGAAAGGAAAGGCTGGGTGGAAAAGAAGCAGCAGGTATAGATCACTTATTTAAAAGCTAATCCTATAAAAGGAAGGTGTCTTGAAGAGCTGTCACTAGAAAGGGAGCAAAGTCAAGTGAATAACTGCCTTTGCTTTTTATAAAACAGAATAACCCTGATATATTTACAGGAAGAGATGATTAACTCTCATACAGGAGAGAGATTACAAATTCTGGAAAGGATGGTGATCATTGCAAGAATAATGTCCCAAAAGAGATCAAAGGGATTGGCCCTTGGATCTTTCAGTCTGTGGGTTACAAGCCAATATTTGGGGAATGGAATGGGATTGAGTGGAATGGAATGAAAATTATTGGAACCCATCCCATTTTAAGACTTGTTTCTTGTACGTGTGAGTGCGTGTGTATAGTAGACTACACTTTGAAGAGTTTTTTTGTTTTGTTTTGTTTTTACTGTGAATCATTGTCAAAACATGTTTAAAGTATTGGCCATTGGTGGAGAAGTTAGAAGTTGACTGTGATAATCCATTAGCAATGGTGTGCATGGTGGCCCGGACCCTGCTACAACTCAGGGAGACTGACCCATCCCCCCTTTCTTTCCTCCTGCCCCTCCCCTCTCTCTTCCTGCAATAAATATTTATTTAGCCATCTACCTACTACTAAATATTCACTTTTCTAGAGCCTGGGCATAGAGTTGACTTGGACACAGTCCTACCCTCACAGAACTTACAACAGCGTTTACTACCTAGGAAGAATGACCTCTGCGTGTCCCGGACCTCTTGTAGCACACGCCTGGACACTCCTAGTTCTCTGGCTCAGGTGATTCCAGCCAATCTGGTCCCAGCCTCAGCTCCTGCCCACATGTCCAAGACTCACCCCCACACCCAGGCTGCTGCCCAACTAGTGAAGGATCTGCCCTCCATATCCGCAAGAGAGCTGTGTCTCCAGGTACAAGGAGAAGCAGACTTCACTCACTGCAGGACACCAAAATCCCTAGGAGATGCTCTCAGCTGTGACCTGGCAGAGGCCCCCAAGGATGGGCTTTGTGGTCATGAACCCAAAGTCAACACACCCACCTGCATGTTTGGGCTACTGCAATTGGCCATCCACCTAGATCAGGTTCTTGTTTTTCCAGTTTTCTTCCATTCCACAGGCAGCCCTTCCAAGTGTGCATTGTAACTCAGGCATTCAGACCGAGAGTCTTAAATGAGGCTTTTTGCACCGAGCTAATTAAAACAAGAGAAAGCTTTCTGCTGAAGATTTGTGATGGGGGAGGTTTGCAAAGCTTTCAGTCCTTTGGCATCACTGAATGAGACTGGAGAGCAGCTTGGAAAGAACCTGAAGAAACAGCTAGTTTGCAAAGCCCCGTTTCATAGATGGTCCAACTGAGGCTCGTGCCAATGGGGACATTGTAATAACCCATGGCACTGGAGGTACTCGAGAGGAGCTTGGGGACTGGTGCTCCCTGCCCCCCATGCCCGCTTCATCCAGAGAAGCTCTGTAAGCGTGATTCACGTGTCAGTTTTGGCATGAGATAGAGCTTGAAAAGAGGGTTTCCTTGCTGCAGGAGCAAAGAAGCAAATCAAAAAATATCACACTATGCTGTGATTTTTATGACATTAAATTAGATCCCATTTACATCAAGAGGAAAAAAAAATACTGTAAGCAGTTGCTAAGCTCTGGTTAATCATACATGTGCCAGTTAGGGTGAAGTTTACTGATGTCTGTAAGTTGTCTCAAAATATATTTTAAAAATAAGACAAATTAGGGGCACCCAAGTGGCTCTGTTGGCTAAGCGTCCAACTCTTGATTTCAGCTCAGGTCACGATCTCAGGGACATGGGATGGAAACCAGTGCAGGGCTCCACACTCAGCAGGGAGTCTGCTTGGGATTCTCTCTCTCCCTCTTCCCATTGCTCCTCCCCCCACCTTACTCTTTCTCTCTCTCTCTCTTATTTTTTAAAATATAAAATATTTTATATTTTAAAATATATATATAAAATATAAAATATTTTTAAAAATAAGACAAATTAATGAATGAATGGGAGGATGGCTAGATAGGAAGATTCTCAACAAAGGGAATAGAGTAAACTGTGAATGGTGGCGTCTAGGTGGTAGGTTTATGGGATTCTCAGTAAATTCTTTCAACATTTCCATATGAAAGTTTTCATAATAAAATGTGTGGGGAGAATTGACACCAGATGCATATGTTCCAATAAATGTTTTCTTACCTCTTAAAAGCTGTTAAAAAAAAGAGAGAGAGAGAGAGAAAGGAAATTATGCCTGTACCACCTTCCCACATGGCCAATCTTGTTATATGGATAAAATGGAGATAAATGATGTGATCACTTCAGGAAAGTAAAATGCCACCTCAAATATTTTTTCTAGTCAATCATTTATTCATTGACTTTTAATGCCATAGCTATTTGAACTTCTAAAATCTGCTGGATCTAATTATAGCACCTAATATTTCTAAGTAAAAGTAAGTGCTTTCACACACACTGCTTGGTTTGAGCCTGACCACTCTATAAGATGGTCCCACAGCCAGATCTGAAAATAGAACCCAGGTCTTCTGCTCCTGGATCCAGGGATGAGGAGAACAAGGGGAGGAAAGCATAGATCCCCATAGGGCACCTCTAAGGGTGCTCAGATTGAAAGAGACACAGTGGCAAGGCAGAAATCTGCACAGTGAAGGAATGGCGCAATTGCTTCCTAACTTTGAAAGTATTACTCAATCTTCTTAAGATGGACATTTTGCAGTGAAAAATTTCCTAATGTTATCATCACTAATGTTATCATCATTTATTCATTTCAAAATAAATTCTGTGTACATATTTAAGCCCAGAAGCTGTCGTGTGTGGGCACTTGGAATTCTGCAATGTGCCCACCGTAAACCTCCCAAGGCATGAATCATTGAGATGTCACGGACCTCTGTTTCTCCCTCGATAAAACAGGGGAAGCTAAATTTACAGGAAGACATAAATTCCCTTGAATTTCATAAGCAACATGCGGTTTTGTGGTCATTTAATTTCACAGTTACCTACGTGGAGTTCTGAGACTTCTAGGCTAGCATAGTCTATACTGCAAGACTTGTGATAGAAGCCACCCACCTATCCAAAATGGTGGTGGGCAAACGAAAGCACCGCTTTGCTTTTATCATATTATTCTCATGTTCAGTCAAGGTCATACTGGTGATTATAAAAGTCTCTAATTCTTTTTTTTTTTTATCAAAAATCAAAAGAAATCGTACTTAAGATGCAATTTATTCTACTGGCAAAATACTCCAACCCCTCAAGGGAAGATTGGAGAAAGGATGGATAACAAAAAAAAAAAAAAAAAGTTTTTTATGAGATAAAAATCTTGTCAAAACTGTTTTATTAATATTAAGAGGACAGAGAATCAGGGGAGCCTGGATGGCTCAGTAAGTTAAGCGTCCGATTCTTGGTTTGGGCTAAGATCATGATCTCATGGGTCATGAGACTGAGCTGGAAGTGAGGTTCCATGCTCAGTAGGGGGTCTGCTCGAAGATTCTCACTCTGCCCCCAAATAAATAAAGAAAGAAAAAAAATAGAGAGAGAGAGAGAGAGAATCGAAGAAACTAAGTGATCTAAATTCATCCAACAAGCAAGAGGTGAGCAAGAAGTGAAGGCAGCATGTATTTGGGTGTAGAATGACCCAAAGGATGGGAACGCATGTTGATGCTGCTCCTAACTCATTCATCTGAGCTTCCCTTTTCTGATTAACAATTTGGCTGGGCACTGGCATGAGGATCCGACACTTTGTTCATTCTCAGATTGCTTTGGTGGTAAGGACAGCCCTTCCAGTGTGGCTTACAGCTCCTCCAGCTTAGAACATAATTGCCAGTCCTCCCAAAGTCAGACACCTTGACAGGAGCACCCCATTTCTTCTCAGCAAAAGCAGAGAACAGTTCATGTGTCAGCAGAGCAGCAGAATCTTTCATGTGAAAAGGAAGAAAATGCATTCTTCTGAGAAATTCTCCAGTGCTGCTGCCCACGTGCAACAATGTAGAGTCTGGGAGCATAGGTGAACAGGTTTGGGGGGAACCCAGTTCAAATCCCAGCTTTCCACTGAGCTTGGGCAAGCGGCTTACCCCCTTACTTCCTATCTGGACCATAGGGATAAATTAATGCATATGAAATATACAGTTTAAATAGCCCACAGCAAAGGCTTCAAAGTTCTGGGGACTTGTCTCTTGAGTCTGGTATGGGGAAATCCTGTCCTGTCCAGTATGTTGAATAGCACCAGCCTACGTAATTTTCACTGAGCTCCCCTCCCAGGAACTCAAGGGCCAACACAATTTCTTTACCCCAGGCACCCTGGCTTCGTGCTGGCCATGCACCTCTCTGTACTCAAGGCTTTGGGAGGACTGAAGCACTATCTCTGTTCTCCTGTCACTTCAACCTCAGGCTCAGCGAGGGTTGCTTGACTTGGAGCCCTCACCCAGTTCAGATTCCAGTCCTCCGAGCCTCCTGTACCTCCCTGGCAATGGGCTCTGTTGGCTAATGCCTCCTGTGACCCCTTGACTTGTCATAGTGTTGCTGTCATTGCATACAGGTGGTTGGCCTGTGTCTACTCACTCACTCCGATTCACGATCTGACCTTCCAGCACTGCCATGTGGAGACGCTCCTGTGGTAGTCGCTGATCACAGATGTTGCCTGCTTGGGTGGCAAGGAAGAGGGGCCCCCAGGGCAAGGGGGGTCAGTAGGATGCCCCAACTTTGGAACTCCACTGGTCAAGGACAGATGTGGCTTGGCCAGATACTGAGATCACCACACTTCCAGGACACTAACAGAAGAGAACCAGATCATGTGTGTGTCCGTTCACCATGGGGGACTGTACAGAGTCTATAATTCGGCATCTTTAAAGCAAAGATGGTGTGGTGTTACGGGTATGCCGGTTAGTCCAACCTTCACTCTAGGGTGGACCTAAAAAACAAGCCTCACTCCAAGGGTCGTCAGCTTGTTCCATCAGAACACTCCAAAGTGGCCCCCAAAGAGGGACCAGGATCCATGTCTTTCTTGGTCAGTAGCTGAGGCTTTGCTAACTAGCACAGTGAGTGTTATAAATGGATTTTTTAACCAGTTAAATAAAAGACTTCAAATAGCATGATAATTGTTTGAAATTGGTAACAAGTAAAGTTCAGGAATGTGGACTGATTAAAATATTTAAAACATTTAAAGACAGGGTTCCTGGGTAGTTCAGTCCGTTAAGCATCCCAGTCTAGATTTTGGCTCAGGCTGTGACATCGAGCCCTGCACTGGGCTCCAGGCTGGGGGTGGAGCCTGCTTCAGATTCTCTCTCTCTCCTCTGTCCCATCCTCCCCCTTCAAAAAACCAAAATGTAAAGAGACTTACCACTTTTGCCAGAATAGGGTATAAAATTCTAATGGGACCTATAGCCTTGGCCTGAGGCTATGCCCGAGGCCGTTCCATAAGCAGTTCTGGGTAAGCAGCCATGAACTCAGAGGCTTCTCCTTGTATGATGCAGGTTGAGAGTCACAGAATCCTGCCTCTGGGATCTGGGAAAATTGCCTGATGGCGGGCTGGAACTTCATCACGTGCACAGGACAGCTCACACCCCACTTCTGCATTGGTTTGCTAATAAATACTTCATGAATAAGGGGCTGCATACGTGGCAACAGGGCCAGGACTAGACACCAGTGAGGCATTCGAGGCAGGTGTGTGATTTAAAAGGAAGCCAAATATGTTAATAAAAATAATTTTAAAAAATAAAATAAAAGGGAGCCCAAACCCGTATTTTAATGCAATAATTTTTTTAAATCAATGATAGACAAAATATCAATTTTTTAGCAAAGACAGGCTGTTAATGTTTGTTTTACAACCCGGCAGTATTGTGCAATGGGAACAGTTGTTTGCAATCAGCCCCCGGTTCTGGGCCTGCACCTGGGCCCCCCCACTGTGTGGTTTATGGGGGTTGACAATAACATGCAAACAGATTGCACAACCCCAGCAGGCTTGATATACAGTCATTTTTTTTTCCTTTTATTTTCTTTATTCTTGAATTTGAGTCAGCTATCCTTTTACAAGCACCCATATTTCTTTCTACTTTGTCTTCTAAAACCTTATACAGTCATTTTTTAAAGTTGTAGAGCTTTCATTACCTTTTGATATTAATATCTCTCATACAACACTAGCATATAAAATGTAATGTGGATTATAAAGGATACAATAAATCCTTTATCAGTTATGTAATAATACATAAAATGTGTTTTAATATTTATCTAATGTCTAGTGTACATAGGAGTGTATATTAATAATATAAATAGAAACTTTTGATAAAGGCATACAGAAGCACCCATTTTTTTCCTTTTGTTGAGGCTCCAGCATGTGGCAGGATTTTTTCTGAGACTTGCTCTCCTCATACACTAGTAGAGATGTTGCCTAAGAGTTGGGTATGTCTGAAGAATTTGCACAGCGGCACGTTTCCCTACTGACCTATACATTGCATTTCCCTGCCTCTCCGAGGCACCTGTGTCCCAATATCAAGGTCACAGGGAGGACAAGTTGATAGGTGACTGGGTAACACAAAATTACAGCAAAACAAGGAGCATGTGCGCACATGCGTGTTTAATCTAGCATCTGTTTAAATAGAATATTGGAGGAATAGCTGGAGTTTTTGAAATCACGGAAAAGTATAAGTATTAAGAAATCATGCATCATCCTACTACACACACGTGTAAGGGAGAAAGCTCCTCAAGAGATTCTGAGGAGTGTCAGTAGGGAGTACTTCCAGTACAATGGAATCTTGCAAAGTTTGGGGGAATTCTTGGTGGCATTTAAGATGCATCCTGATGGACAGATTGCCAGGACATATTGCTGGGGGAGAAAAGCAAGTTGCAGAATGATAAGCACAGTTGGATACTATTTATGTCATAGACACACCCACACACAAAACAACAAGCACCACCATATATTCACTCTAAGTGCATATACATGAATGTAAATGCATAGAACAAGAGTGGGAGCAGGGCCCCGTGACCGAGAACGGGGGTACTCTCTGGGGAGAGGCAGCAGGGCCTGGGAGTGGTGAAAGGGGACTTCTGCGCGATGCTTTCATGTCCCACAAGGAAATTATACGCAAATGAATTGCAGGAAGAGTCTCCCAGGGAGATGGGGCAGCGTGAATTTTAAGTGGAGGAGTAGAAGGCAGCCTCTGGTAGTAGAATGGAGTTACGGAAAGGGGCCACTTCAGAGACATTCCAAAGGGTAGATTATGACCAGACAGTAAAGGGTCTTTAGTTCCAGGCAGAGGAAAAGGCACTTTGTTGAGAAATCTCCCGTGGGATACTCTGGATAGCAGTATTTAACCTGGAATGGTCGGGAACAAGTTAGGAAGCTATGACAGGATCCAGTGAGCCTGGCTAATGCAGGGAGAAGAAAAGCCCAGGAAATATACAAGAGGGATTTCAAATCCACCTGATCTGATAAGGAGCAGAGGGACTAAAGGAGAAGAAGCTACAAGAGAGAGAGGAATCAAGGGTCGTAATCCATGTGGCTGGTGTGATGCTGCTATCAGTTAAGGAGAGTCAGGAATACAAAAAAAAAAAAAAAAAAGATTGAGAGGGGAAAATACGACTGATCACCAAATTCTGCCACTCAGACATAAAAGCAAATACATTCTCCCCTGATGATGAACGGAGCTAACATGGAGAACACATAGGGGATGCTTAACCATCGTAATAATGCCGAATACAAATAGATGATTTGTAACGTGCTGAGCGCTCTTGTACGGACTTCTGTCTATTAAAACTTTCAATCTTACAATAATTTTATGCCATAGGTATTATTACTATTTGCATTTTACAGTTATAACGTGTACGGTTTCGGGCAGGAGGAAATGGAATAGAAGGGTGAGTTTATTCAATCAGGCAAGGGAGAATCTGGGGGATCACGGTGGTTGTGCTAACTGCTCAGTGCTAATTCTGAAATACCCAAGAGCTGTCAAAGGGAAGGCCGGCCTGGAAATCCTCCTGGTTGTTTAAAGAAAAGCAGTTACAGGCCGAGAACATTAGTGAGGGAAGATCAGAAGACACAACTCAGGTGAATGCTGCCTTTTAGAGACGACCAAACCTGGGCTCCAGACCTCGATCCAGTGCTCCCCCACAGGGTAACAGGCTGGTTTCAGAAAATAACCACCGAGGGCTGAGTAGCCCTTGTGAAAGCTCTGGGCATGGTGCCTGGCACATCACTTTACATTTGTTGAGGAAGGAAGGAATCCTTAAATACTTTCGCTAACCTGTATTATTCGCTTTCTCTTTTGCTCTCCCTACCAGGAAGCCTACTTGGCTGTGCTGGTGGGTCCCTGTGGTCTGATCCATCCAGCCCAGGGGCAGTTTTTCAACTTCAAACTTCAAGCCTGAAGGGGGGGGGGGCGCCGGGGGGCCGCTCTGGCTTCAGACTTCTTTATTATGAAGTGTTGCATTTCCCTGGTTAGAAGCACCACATTCCATTCTTATTCTATCAATCACTGGCAAACCATCTCCTATGGGCAAATTGTTATTCTAGAAGAAAACAATACTGTTCAATCCACCATAAGACGTAAATACAATACTTTGATAAAAATAGGTGGGAACCTCTGTGATCTTTTTTACTCCAGTCCGAGTACATCCATGAAACCAGAAGAATTATTTTTTGAGATTTTATATTTGGTCAATGGATTAATATTTCTTCTATGTAAAAAACACCTTTTAAACTCATATTCACTTAACTGTTTCTTCTTTTTTTAAGATTTGTGTATTTATTTGAGAAAGAGAGAGAGGGAGAAAGAATCTCCAGCAGGCTCCCTGCTGAGCACAGAGCCCTATACAGGGCTCGATCTCATGACGCTGAGATCATGACCTGAGGTGAAACCAAGAGTCAGATGCCTACCAACTGAGCCACCCAGGCGCCCCTCACTTGGTTGTTTCTTAAAGGAGTTTAGCTTACTGAATAGCACCCTAACAAACACTGGGGACACTGAGTGTGAAGTTAGAGGTGACATTTGTGGGGCTCTGACCACGGGCGGAGCATCACCCGGGGCACTTTTCACAGACGGCCAACCTCACCCTCTCACAAACTCCTTCAGGGAGACCTTACTATTATCTCTGCTTTGCAGGTGCAGAAATTGTGAGGCACAGAGGCTCTGGCACTGGCTTCAAATCGCTGGCCCCAAGAGGGTGGAACCTGAGTCCAAATCCAGGCTCCCGGCTCTCCAACCCAAGTTCTAAACGGCCATGATGGGTCACTTTGACAATACTCATCATTACTAGCCTGCTTTACCATGATAAAATACAAATACCTACATACCGGATTTCCTTTTAAACAAAAGCATTCTCTTCGGCATAAAATGAGAGCACATGTCTAAACAAAGGGAGTTTCCTCCTCAGAAGCCTCCGTGCCTCTTGCCTGAGTGTGAGGTAGTCACAGAGCTCCCTCCTGCCCCTGCCCTGTGCTTCCACCGACAGGCACAATGAGTCACACCCGTGATTTTCTAGAGCTCGGGGGTTTTGTAGTTTTGTAGCTATTTTTATCACCACTGTGTTTACGTGTTTGTTTCGATGTGTCCCTGTTGTAACTGCCAAAATTCTGAAAACAAGAATCTTACCTTATTCATATTTATTATTGTGTAAGGATTACAGTGGTATTAAAATAGTCACTGACGACACCACTGGGGGCTTACCATGGGCCAGGCACTGTGCTAGGAGCCTAGTAGGCGTTTTCTCAGTCACGCCTCTCAGTGACCACCTGGGGTAGGAACTGTGACTGCCTCTTTGCCCACTGAACGGCTAGGGCACCTGCCAGGTAACCTAAAAGTTAGGTTGATTGATACCTCATAACTTCTAAAGATGTTTTCCTAAAAAAAAATTAAAATAGAGACTCCTTGGGGAGAGACACACACACCACAGATTCCCAGAGGCTGAAAAGCCTGGGTCTGGGTATGAGAGGGGTAGAGGGGAAGTGGGAGAAGGGGGTTCCTGAAATATCTTTAAAAAGTGAAAGCAGGGATGCCTGGGTGGCTCAGTTGTTAAGCATCTGCCTCTGGCTCAGGTCAGGATCCCAGGGTCCTGGGATCAAGCCCACATTGGGCTCTCTGCTCCATGGGAAGCTGCTTCTCCTTCTCCCTTCCCCTGCTTGTGTTCCCTCTCTCGCTGTGTCTCTGTCAAATAAATAAATAAAATCTTTTAAAAAATAAAATAAAATAACAAAGTGAAAGCAAGTTGCACAAAGCCACAAACATTGTCAGTCCATCTCCACCCAGTAACACCAAAAGAGCTGTAACCACATGGCTTGGTTTCCCAAGGAGAGTGTCAAATTTTGTCTCTCTTCCTAGTGGAATATGAACCGAGTCTCCTTTTCCATTCAAAGCCTTCAGTTTGGATGACGTGTGAACTGGTCACCCAACCACAAAGTCTCAGTGTGAATGGGACTCTCTGGGCCAAGTGTCCTTCTGCTACCCCCATCCCTATCCACCCCCATAGGCCAAGGTGAATGTGACCCTGTGACTTGGGACAATCTGGAGTTTGTATTAAATGAGGAAGAGGGGAATGGTCTCCAGACACAGGGTCATATGGCCACACTGAGATCAGTGGGCTGATTGACAAAAGAACTTAGGGGCAGGAGAACCCTGATGATGGATGGCGTTGTCCATAATGGTGGCATTAAGCTGCTATCCAGGCTTGTCTTGTCCCTGAGCACATTTAACTGCATGTCTCCAATCTGATTATAAAATAAAAAGTGACCATGGCTTCTACAGAGGCAAGTAAGAGCACGCGTTTCCCTACCTCACACGATAAATGTCTGTACATGGTTGTATGATCACAAAGGAAAGTATGGAGAGCTACAAGCTAGTTTGTTGTTGTGGATGTGTGTGAGGTGGGGTAAGGGGGATGGAACATCCAATGGAATAGAAGAGGGAAGGGTAGGGGACCCAAATAACAAAGGAAAGAATAAAAAGACTGCACTTCCAATGGTCTGAATGATTGTGCCCCTCCCCATAATTCACACACTAAAATCCACATCCCAAAGACGATGGTATTAGGAGATGGGACCTTTGGGAGGTGCTCAGGTACTGAGGTCTAGCCCTCACGTATCAGATTAATGCTCTGATAAAAGACCCCAAAGCTTCCTTGCCCCTTCCACCCTATGGGGACACAGCAAAACACCCCAGCGCTCTATGAACCAGAAAGAGGGCCCCAACCACGCTGACACCCTGATCTCAGACTTATAGGCTGCAGGACTGTGCAAAATAAATTTCTGTTGTTTATAAGCCACCCAGTCTGTGATAGTTTGTTATAGCTGCCCAAATGGACTATGACAGCTCTAGGGGGAGAAAAAAACGCCAAATATAAGATGGTACTTAAGCACTTACGTAAACTTATGTAAGTGTGCAGAAAGGATAAAGTGCTAGCTGAAGATTTGATGGTGCCAAGGCTCTGCTAGAGTCTCTTGGCCACTACAGCACCCCTACCACTTAGCGTAATGCCAACAGCATTTCTGGAGGGAGAAAGCAAGGAAGCAAACTAAGAAGCCAACTTGGTTTCTAGAACTGACTTCTCTACTGCCTAGCTGCACAGCTCTGAGCAGTGTTTCCTCCCTCCGAAGCCACTGAGAGAATGAAAGGTGGTTTTTGACAGTCCCTAACACTCAGGCAATGGGGGGGGCAGGTCTCAGCAAAACGTCTGCCCAGTGACATTAGACGGGTGACCCCCACGGTGCTACAGGAGTAGCCTGCTTTGAAGTGTCCCTGTTTGATCAATAAGCTTTCTTTAATCCCCAGATTGGAGACACACACACACACACACACACACACACACACACACACCCCAAAAGGCAAAATCAAAAACAAAAAACCACCAGTTTTTAAAAATGTGTACACTTTTCCATTTCATAGTTTTAAAGATGTGAGTGCCATCCGCCATACTTTTTAATATTTAGATATACAAGCATATTCCTTCTTAGTACAAAATCAGATCATGTTTATATTATTCTACAAAAGCGCATTTATAGGATTTTGCTTTTTATACTTTCATTCTCACTTAATATATCACAGATACCTCTCCAGGTTTGCTCACTGAAGGCCACTGTATCAATCAGCTATTGTCACAATGAGCGTGCATAACAAATCAGCCCCAAATGCAATGACTTTCAACAACTGTCTTTTTTCTTTTTTACTCACACTAAGGGTCTTAGCCAGCTAGACTTGTCTGGGCTCTGAACATCAGGCTGGGTCCAGCCTGCTCTATGTGTCTGCTACCATCCTTGGACCAAACGACTCGAGGATCCTATCCTTACAGTGCTGGCAGAAGCTCAGGAGGTGTGAATGAAAACACGTAAAGCTTCCGAAGGCCTAGGCTCCGTTCACTGTCATGTCTGTCCACACTCCATTGGCCAAAGCAAGTCATATGGTCAAGCTCAATATCGGTGAGGTGGGGAAACAGACTGTGCTTCTCCTGGGAGAAACTGCAAAGTCGTTGACAAGATGTGTGATGCTTGGGAGGGGTGCTGCACAAGGATGGACACAGTATATAAAAATGGATCATACAGTGTTTAACCATGCCCCTGCTGACAAAAGTTAGGTTGATTCCCACTAGCAATCAGACAACATACACTCTACCAAAGCTTTCACTTGATCCTCAAAAGAACCTTGAAGAGCAGTTACTATAAACCTGATTTAAGGGGCATCTGGGTGGCTCAGTGGGTTAAAGCCTCTGCCTTTGGCTCAGGTCATGATCTCAGGGTCTTGGGATGGAGCCCCATATCCGGTTCTGCTCGGCAGGGAGCCTGCTCCCCCCACCCCGAGCCCCCCCACCCCGTCTCTCTGCCTACCTCTCTGCCTACTTGTGATCTCTGTCTGTCGAATAAATAAACAAAATCTTTAAATAAAAATAAACTCGATTTAAGAATGAGGAAATAGGACCATCATACAAAGGGTTAGTCATTCTTTTAGGGAAGAATCCAGGTGGTCCTCAAATTCAAATATTCTTATTATAGCTCCTTAAAAATCTTTTCTGGGATTTGATGCTTGATCAGATTAGTCTGCTCCAAGGAGCTATGAAGAAGATGCAAATTGTCATTTCTCTTTTTTCTGGGTTTTCCTGAAGCTTGGAGCCAAATTTAAGTCTCAATCAAAGCAGATTACTTACAATTAACATATCCATAGACTTACATTCTTTGGGTTTAGTTTTCCATTTCTATGTCATTCAACTTTATTGTAATGTACTTTTTGTACCTTTTTTATTTTTTAACTTTTAATTTTTAAAATAAAGAATCAAGGTATAATTGATTTGAATTTTAAGAGTATTAGAATTCTAGGCAGTGAGGAGTCTTGGGCTCAGATGGATGGATGGTGAGTGCCCTGAACTCTGTCTTCCATACTCTAGAACTTTCTGGAGACTGGCTTCTTGGTGTTCACTGTCACAGAGGACAGGGAAGGGTAAAGAATGCGGACTCAAATAAGTCCACTTGACTAATCAGCAGCAACTCACTCTGGTAGCAATTGAACAGAGGTAGAAAATTAACAGATGGTGTTCCTCCCCGCTTCCCCACACCAAAGAAAATATGGGGTTGTTTTAGTGTCCTAGACAAGCACAGCATCTGGCCCTTGTCAGGTACTTGATAAATGCATAATGATATACAGTTATATATTTATCAAAAAGAAGTAAATATAATCAACACCCAAAAAGCAACCCTATTTTTAAATTTTCCATCTTACATTTTGGACTTTTTCAATTTCAAGAGCAGCAGCGGGGCACCTGGGTGGTGCCTGGGTGGTACAATCGGCTGAGTGTCCGACTCTTGGTTCGGCTCAGGTCATGATCTCATGGGTCACGGGTTCGAGCCCAGTGTCAGGCTGCATGCTCAGCACAGAGTCTGCTTGAGATTCTCTCCCCACCTGCTTCTGGCCCTCCCACTCATGCTCTCTCTCTCTCTCTCAAGTAAATAAATAAATCTCAAACAACAACAACAACAAAAAAGAGTAGCAGTAGTAGCAATTCACAGTCAACCTCCTGCCCTGTCTCAACAGCATCCTTCCATATGATCACCTACCTTTCCTGCCTATGAACCTCATTACAGGGTCTCACCTCCCTCCATGATGTCAGAGTAAAGAGTGAATAGTAAACACTTGAAGACTACTTGCTCACTATTTCCAGAGTGAAGCTGGCCATTTCACAGCAATCCCCGATCCCAGAGCCCAAGCTTACAAAGGTGGTTTTATTAGCAGCTCCTGCTAGTAGGCCATTACTGAGTGTCACCAAAAAGGGACAGTCTAGAAGCTTCTTTACAGTATCATAAAATGAAAAGAGAAAGGACTAACGTTAGCTGATAGTGTTGGCAGATTTATGGTTTGCATTTATATCCATCAGGTGTGGAGCATCTTTTTAGGGAGGCACATCAAGCTTATTTTTTCTCCAAAGGGTCTACCTCCATTGGCGAGGGAGATGGAAATTATTTTGCTCCACTAATGCTAACATCAAATCTAGGTCCTTGCTTCATACCAAGGGAAGAAAAGACAGTAAGAAGGTGTGATAGAGAGAAGGGTTAGAGACCTCTGATTAAAAGGACCAGCTGAAATAAACATCTTGAGGTTTCCCATCCACTCCACTGGGCTCTATTTCTTTCATCAGCTCCTTTTGCCTCCCCGTAAATTTGTCTTGGTACCTGAGGTTTTACAAAAGCAAATAGAGAGAAGGTATGGAAAGGAAGAACGCTGAGAGGACTCAGGGATTCGGACGCTGTTGCTGACCTCCACTTTCCACTGGCAGCCTGTTCCCAGGGTCAGTCACAGCAGTCAAGAATCTTGACAGTCTACATCTGCTTATCTCTGAGACGGTCAACATTTTTGCCAAATAGTGTTTAGGACCACAACCGTAGACTTCTTTAAGGTCAACCCATTCCTCAATGTCACTTTTTTTTTCTTTTTTGATATTCAATAGCAGTCTAGCAGGAAAACAAAATATTGGCATAAAGAAGGGAAAGTTCACATGTATTCCTAGTTAATTGCAACATCTGCAAATCAAGTAACACTGTAAATGTGTTGCTGCTTCCTCCTAAGGCGTTATCTGGCTGCCAAAGGTAAGAAAGAAGAATGGCAAGAATGATGTAGGAAATTCATTCTACTATTCCCCATTCCCCTCTGTACCCTCCCAAATTCTCCTGAACTGAAACCGAAGGCAAGCTCTTTGGAATGGAGACCCACCAACTCAGCAGACATCAAACAGTGCCACAAGTGCAGTTGGTGGGGGGAGGACTATTGAAGAAACCAAGCCCTGACATTTGTCCTTTGCATCCCAATGCCTGTGATACCCACCCCTTCCCCCCACTACGACCCCACCAAACCCACGCTCATGAACCATTCCTTCCAACAGATACCCACACTGGGGCAAAGGTGGAGTTTGGGGGCTCACCCTGGAAACTTAATCTCGTGATTTTAGCCAGCAATCCCATCGAATGCAAGTAGTCCGCATAGACCGGCAATGAGAAAATGGCACAGAAATAGCTCTTAGCAAAACACACTCTCATATGAATGGAAAGACAGGGATCCAAAGTTAGTCTAACACTGACCCCTTAAAGGAGCATGAGTTTAGACCAGCCTCTTGACTTCACGGAATCCATTCCCCTGAGTTAAAATGAGGTTAGGTATGCAACAGCATCTTGTACATTTAAACATCAGCTGAACTGCAGAGATTTATATAACAAAATGCCTGTTGAAGAAGCAGGGCATTAGGCCTCTGCATCTCCATGATACATTTCGGTCACACTGTTTGAGACACTCGACATTCACTAAATGTCTCCATCCTTGCATTCAATTGCCCCCATATAGTCGATGCCATGCCAAACCATGGGAACACCATGATGCTCTCCACAATTTCCGGGTACACAGGCACATGGGACCTCAAAGGGAAGGAGAGAGAACGATTATTTTTTTGATAAAGAAACCACTTAAAGTATGCAAAATTATGATAAGCCACCAACTCTCCCCAAGAGCCCAACATCCTTAAAAGATAGCCCGCAAGCTCCGTTCATCCGTTTTCAAGCTCAGCTCCACTCGAGTCACATTAATAAGGGTAAAATTCCTCACAAGCACCTTTTCTGTGAGAAAACAAGTATCATGCTGTCCCCTGATCTGACTACAAATTCCTGCCGCTTTGGCTTCCCCAATTAAAGACATTTTGAGAGGAAGAATACAATTCTTTAGAGGCACTGAAAACATACGTCTGAGCTGAGACTACCCAACCCTGATTGGGGGTTGGAGAGAGAGGGATGGAAAGAGATTAGATTAGATTAGAGATTAGATTCTCTGAATGAGGAGAATCTCAGCTGTTGGTCCAGAAGAGGGGGTGGCCTGGGGGAAGGGATGGGGGCCTCAGGGTCAGCTGCCACCCAGAGGAGGTCCTGACTACTTAAAGCCTAGACCAAACCTTCTGGGAAATGGGTTAGGGAAGCAAGAGGAGCCCTCCCGCCCCCCCACCCCCACCCCAACACACACACAGGAGTCAGGAGCTTTTCCTATCTGTTGAATCAACGCAGAGGGGCAGAGTACTAGCTTATCCCCGGACAAGGTGGGTGTTCTGGAGCGGTGGGAAACACAACGCCTTGATAGTTGGGCTAAACCTTTTGTTGCACTTTCATCTCTGACTCTTAATCTTTGAGGAGAAGCCATTCTGAAGGTATTTGGCTATTCAAGCAATGTCAGCCTGGAGAGTTAGCCAAGTTTGGTAGCAATGTGCAAATAGGGGAAGCTCCAGGAGAGAGGAAGCCAGGCAGGAGGCTGAGGAAAGATTCCCAGTAGAGGCTGATGAGGGCCTGGACCAAAGAAGTGGCAGAGGAATTGCCCTAATGTGGACTATTAGTCCTAAATCTCAACCCAGGGCATGAGGAGAGACCAACGGCCATCGGCCCTAGGGGCCCACCCCACCGGGGTGTCGTGCAGGAGGAATTACAGGGAGGTCTCCTGAGAGCTTGTCAGAATATGCCACTTTCTGTATGTTTTATTCATATGCCATCAGTTATCTTCTAAAAAATTAAAACACAATTCACAACAGTTTTAATGTTGAATTCATACAATTTTAATGAAATCAAGATTCACGTTAATGAAAACTGACGAGAACTTCTTACCGATCTCAGTGATCACCTTCATTAACAGAGCAGAATCTTGAAATGAAGAAGGGTGGTGGTTTGGAAATAAACCTTTGAGCTACTGGAAATTTATAATAATTATTAAAAATATTAATACTAATGAATATTAATAATTTAACTAGTTAAATTACACTTAATGTGCCTATGAGATGAGCTCTGAGGATGTCTATAGTAGGCTCATTTCTAAATTCTAAATTTCAAAATTTGGAAACACGTGAGATGCTCAAAAAGCAAGGATTAGTTGAGTAAATTTCAATGTTTCCATATGGTGGAACACTTTCTAAGAGTTAAAATGAAGTCATAGCAATGTATTTATTTAAATGAAAAGACATTCTACTATTAGGTGGAAAAACCTCAGACTACAGAACAGCATGCAGATGAGCTCACCGTTGCTTAAAAGGAAAGGAATCACACAGACAAAAATCTAGAAAGATATACACAAAACTCTTAATGAGGGTTATAGGAAGTAGAGGCACATGAATAATTATTATTTTCTTTTGTTTGCTCCCCCGGGTTTCTATTGTTGCTTTTTTTTCTAAACTGAACATGTATTACATATATAGTAAGAGAGTTACTTTTTGAAGGTATACATGTGTGAATGTATTGGGGTGCCTGGGTGGCTCAGTGGGTTAAGCCTCTGCCTTTGGCTCAGGTCATGATCTTAGGGTCCTGGGATCAAGTCCCGCATTGGGCTCTCTGCTCAACAGGGAGCCTGCTTCCCCCCTCTCTCTCTGCCTGCCTCTCTGCCTACTTGTGATCTATGTCTGTCAAATAAATAAATAAAATCTTTTTAAAAAGTTAAGCAAAGACCTTCAACTCACATAATTAAAAAAAAATAAGAAAGAAATGTAAATGTACCATGTCAGGAATCCAGTGACAAGCAGCTGAAAGAAAGGTGGGGCTAGGGGACTGGCCCCGTTGGAGTCTGGGTCCCCCTAAAAGTAGAGTGATGTAACACATGGACCAAATGACCAAGAGCACAGATTTTGGACCCCAGTTCAGCCACTTGTGATGCTGGACAAGTTACTTAAGTTTTTGTTGTTTTGTTTTGTATTCCAGATTCCTCATCTGCAAAATAGGTGAAAAATAATACCATTTGTTGTTCCAAATGTGTTATTGGAAATCTAAATGAGTTGATAACATTGTGTGTAAAGTTTCTCAGCTTCAAATAAAGTCTAGCATAGGATAAGCCTTATAGGTGCTTGCTTATTTTGAAGAGATTTCCTTTTTAACGAGTCCTAAGAGGAATAGGTGAAAAAATTACTTTATTATCCACCCCCTTAGGGCTGAGTCAGCTGGGGAGAGAGAAGGCTGGTGCTGTGTTCTTTTCAAACGTGGTTCATCGTCTTAATTTCTTTAAAAAAACCAATTTGCTTCCTTTCCTCCTCCCCATAAAAGCTCTTTGGGAAGTTTTGCTTTATTGCTAATGGTTTTCTTTATAACTGCATGATCAATTCAACGGAGATTAATGGAGCATAAAGCTGGCAACATCTGTGAAGCCATTTATCAGGCAGAAGGAGCCGGATCACACCGGAGCCCACCAGCTGTCATTATCTGCGCCAGCGTTCCAGCAGCCTAGGGCACACCTGAGCCGCGGGTGGCCAGCAACATGTTCCCTACTATGTAAGCGAGCAAGCAGAGAGGTTGCCTGCACACCCCTCTCCCCAGCAGAAAGGCGGCGTGTCTGCAGGTGATCCTTGCAAACCCCAAATGCTGAATCTATTCCAGTGTCACGCCAGCAACTTGCTATATAACACTGTCGACTAAAAAAATTTAATTTAATTTAAGGCAGATAGGATCTGGATTCCATTCAATGGAGTTTCATTAATGAAGAACCACAAGCATCCATCTTGGGAAGCCGTGTCCAGCATGGGCTCTGCAAAACTACAGAGTTTTAGACTCTGTTTAAAAATAATCATGACAGGGAAGCCTGGGAGGCTCTGTTGGTTAAGCGTCTACCTTCAGCTCAGATCATGATCCTAGGGTCCTGGGATTGAGTCCCACACCAGCTCCTTGCTCAGCAGGGAGTCCGCTTCTCCCTCTGCATGCAGCTTTCCCTGTTTGTGCTCTCTCTCTCTGACATATACATAAATAAAATCTTTAAAACAAATAATCACGACAATTGACATGCATTGTATAGATGATGATGATGATGAAGATGACTGATATTTCTAGGACTTAAGTGCCAGGCAATCTTGTAAACACTTCATAGCTACTATCTCATTTATTCCTCCCGGATTAATGAAGTATGGGTTCTGCTATTTCCCTGTTTTACGGATGAAGGAACCAAGCCCAAAAGTGCTAAGTAGTTTGCCCACAGTTACACAGTAAGTCAGGGGCAAAGCTGGGATTCCAACCAGGAAGCATGGCTCCCCAGTCCATGCGCTGGCTAACCTTTCTGTTATGCCATCTCCTGTGTATGAATGGGTGCATGCTTTCCACACACGTATGCACGCGCACACACACACACACACACACACCGGTCAATTGTCTTTTTCAGTCCCCATGTAAACCGAGAGATGCAGAAAGTTCTGCAGCTGGTTAACACCAGCTTTTGAAAGCTCTGAAGCCAAGGTCACTCCTAATCAGTATCCAGGCCCAGGTGTCATATCCTTCACCTGCCATATTTTCTAGGCAGAAAGCACTGAGGAGAATCTCTCCCTACACAAGTCTTGCTCTTCATTTCCTTCCACACAAGGGTAGTTTGATCCGTGTGTGTGTATGTATTTTATATGCTGAACATTCACAAGTACGTATAATATTCCAGATTCTACATCCCACTGTAATGGTTATGCATCAGCTTGGCTGGGCCACTGTACCCAGATATTTAGTCAAACACTATTCAAGATGTCTCTGTGAGGGTGTTTTGGGTGAGATGTAAATCTAAATCAGTGGTCTTTGAATAAAGCTAACTGTCTTCCATAATGTGGGTGGGCCTTGTGCAATCAGTTGAAGGCCTCAATTGAACAAATGACTGACTTCCCCTGAGCAAGAGGGCATTCTGCCAGCAGATGGCCTTCAGACCTGACCTGCAGCATTAGTCTGTTTGGGCTGCTGTAACAAAATGCCACAGACTGGGTGGCTTCTAAACAACAAATTCATTTGTCACAGTTCCAGAGGCTGGAAGTCCAAGATTGGGTGCCAGCATAGTTAGGTGAGGGCCCTCTTCCTGGCTGTTGACTTTTCACCACATGGCGGAAGGGGTGGGAGCTCTCTCGGCTCTTGAATAAGGACACTGAGCCCATTCACGAGGGCTTTGCCTCCTAACACCAACCTGCTAGATGTTAGGATTTTGACCTCTGAATTTGGGAGGGACTGATATTCAGACCGCAGACTGGGTCTCCAGGCTGTGGTCCACCCTGCAAATTCTGGACTTGTTCACCTCCATAACTGAGTGAGCCGATCCTTAAAGTAAATTTCCTCCTATACGTGCACATATCCTGTTGGTTGTGCTTCTCTGGAGAACCCTGACTGATATACACTCATCTCACTCTGCCGTGCACAGAGCACACACTCTTTTAGCTGGCTCTGGGAGTAGGAGGGGGGTTTTGCTTTGAGAAAGAGGTGGAACCAAGTGACCTTTCAAGTCTTCACAGGGCTAAAATTTGAGATTTGGTTATTCCAGTACTTGGTACTTCCCTTAGTACAGATTCTAGATTCTAACCTCAAGAAAAACACCTTTCACTCACGTGACCAAATATAAAAATAGGACAGAATGAGGGCTCTCATCCCAACATTTAAAGGGACAGACATGTGAAGCACAAGGCTCCACACAAGAAGGGAACCCAGTCTGTGACCCAGATCCTGTCGCTAGCCTTTTAAACTCTGAATCACAGAATTCACAAAGGAAGGGAGATTCTGGTCCCTCCCCCACTGCACATTTTTTTCTAAGCAAAAACAAAACAAAACAAAAAGAGAAAAAAAGAAAAAAAAAAAACCACAACAATGACCAAAGGAAATCCTTTGTGTGAGACTTCCTACCATTCCATAGCTACCATTCAAAAAAAAAAAAAAAAAGCTCACGGAACTGGGCCACCCCTCCTGGCAAAAGTCAGGCATTGAACCTAACAAGGGGATCATTTGCTCTTCCTGTTGAATCTATTTTGCAAGGAGTCATAGTCATCATCACTGAGCTTCCTAGGGGAGGATATGTTCATGGCCAGGGTGCCCACCTAAATGTCTTTGACTTAAAGACCATTTTCTGTGCTATCTCCCCCAGGGAAGGGATCTGTCACCCAGAGGGGCACTGAGACTGCAACCAAGGTCCCAACCAGACGTTGCTTTGAGAAAGTGCACAAATATGGCCCTGAGAGTTTATAACCTCTCGCCTTCCCACAATGTAATTAACAGGATAGATTCTTAAATATCAGCCTTCAGCACAACACTTAACGGGAGCCTATTTCCAATAACTTCATTCGGGAAAAGTCATCAACTCGAAATTCTCAACCGATTTCTTAAAACGTAACCAATACGGTCTAAAACACTTAAATATCCACAAATACGGTATATGCATGTTAGGATGCTGCAAGCATTGCTTCCTGATCACCAAAAACTTACTATGTTCATCACCAAGAATTGCTTGATGTGCTGTGGTCCCTCTCTTAGCTCTAACAACAACCAGGGCACACCCACTCCATGCTGACACCCCACGTGCCTTTGCACACATTCTAACTTTGTAGGAATTGTTTTTAGACCATAACTCAAAATGATTCCTGCAGATCATTTAGTTCAAATGTTGTATGGAGTTTGGAGGTCACAGGTGTCTATGTTTTTCTATATAATCATCAACCAAAAAAAAAAAAATTCGTATTAAGAGATATATATATTCCATGAAACTGGGCTTTGATCATTCAAGTGGCATTCCATTGAAAAAATGTTCCCCGGGAAAATGTTGTCGAGGTTAGCTCTCCCTTTTGTCTGTCATCTTTAAGTATCTGTCTCCCTTCATGGCACTGTAAGCCCTGGAAGAGCAGAGGTGGATTTCTGTCTTGCTCATATGTCCCCAGTGCCTAGAAAGGACCTGACTCACAGGAGGTGCACAGAGCATTGTGGAGTGAGTAAGCCGGCAACGGTCAGAGGTTGGAGGGACATGAGTGGATTACCAAAATCCTCCTCATTAACCGGGAGAAGCTCTGGAAAAAAGAACCATCGTGGGGGCCAGGAAGCCCAAGGTTTGAGTCCTGGACTGGCCATCGAGCTACCCCCTGAGTGACCCTGAGCCTCATTTTCCTCTCTAGCACTGGATTCTCAACCCACCCCTAGCTCCTTCTTTGGCCCCCTGTGTGATTCTGGGGAAATAAGCCTATCTAGCTCTCTAATGGGGGGTGGGGGGATTGGGGAGGTGGGATGGGTGGGTGGGAGGAGGCAGCCTCAGCCACTGCTGGGAAGAAATTGGGGCAGGCAGCAAAAATGAAAGAAAGCAGAGAATTTGGCTTAGAAAGCGAGGCTTGGCCTTGCCCTCCCTTGGGGCGCTCCCTTCTGTTTCCATCATGTTATACATTGTACTGTGGTGATGCTCAAACACAAAGAAACCACCACAGAAGCGCCTTATAGTTCCAGGAGGGCAGCCTGCATTCCCTTTCACAGCCATCCTGGGCTACAGAAAAACAGGCGGCTGGGCTTTCCAGCCAAGAGGTACGAAACTGTGGTTTCCCCCTGAGGTGTCACCTACCCCGGAGACAGAGATGCTAGTAGGCGTGTCCCCAGCCACTATTCCTGTCAGAGGCCCCGCACAGAAGTACAGTCGAGATCACAGAGATCAACAAGGGCTATGTGGCTTCCGGGGGGCCGGGGAAGAGCAAGTAGAGGTTAGAGAAGGAGCCCTCACCCCATTCAAAGGAGAGGACGACCTGGGGAGGCTCCCATCCCCCGCCCTCTATGGCCAGGCTCCCAACCAGCAACCCCAGCAACCGTCCTCCTGAAGCAGTCAAGCTAAGAAAGCACGTGGCAAGCATTGTGCCAACCCCTTTATGTACAGTAGGGAACTTGATGTCTCGAATAGCCTTACAAGGTAAGTCCCATTGTTGCAGAAGAAGAAATTGAGGCATGGGGAGTTTAAGTGACTTGCCAAAGGGCACACAGCAGGGGATGGAAGAGGTGAGGTCTGACCTCAGGGCTCCAGTCCCTTACAACCAACCGCGCAACATCTAAACGTCTGGGCTTGCTGGAAGGAGCCACGCACCTTCCACTCCTTTAAACACTGGGATCCACTCCCAGCCCCGCTGAACTGTCTCAGCTCCCCAAGGCACTCGGTGATATTCAAATATGCTCTCTTTCATCCCAGCTGTGCCTCCACACCTAAGCCCTCCGGTTCTGGTAGGATCTCTTTCCCACCATCATGGCCAGAATTCTTTAAAAAGTTCGCAACGCTGTTTTCTCTCCTCTTCTTCCCCCTTACTCCCTCCCTACACCAGAAGTATCAGGAAGTTGATGACCTCACCAGCATCCCCAAATGCTTGGTAGGCATTTTTTTTTTTTTTTTTCCCTCAGACTTGATTTCTCAGCTTCTTTTACACGGTTAACCATGACCCTGATCTTCAAACCTGTTCTTCCTTTGGGAACCAACCTTACTACCACCTCTCCTGGTTCTCCTCACAGCTCTCTGGCTGCCCATGCCAGCTGGCCTCAGGGGCCCCGGCGACCCTGCCCACCCCTTAAAGGTTGAGGATTCCCAGGAGTCCGTCCTGGGCTCTGCCTTCTCTCTCTGGACACTCCCTTGTAGGGATTTCACTCATTCCCTGGCCAGTGATATTTATATACGATTCCCTAACCTGCACCTCCTGCTCTGCTCTATATTCTGAGCGTTAGCCCACGAACACTCAGCCTGCCAGCCCTCCATCCTCACTACCGGGAGGAACACATTCTCCCCAGGCCCCAGACATGTTGACGTCTCCTGCCACGTTTCTCCCAGCAGATGAACCGGCCTTTCTGAGAGATTGACTCTCGTTCCTCTGAGCCACTTTACAGCTGTGCCCATTCTTCTGGTGAACTCCCGAGCCTTCCTTCTCCCTGGCTCAGTACCACTTAGCCTTCAGATCTTCACGTGGATAACACTTCCTCCAGGAAGCAGGGAGGCATCAGGCCCAAGTGAGCACTTGTTCCCGGCCCAGATCCCCAATCCAAGCACCTGCTCCATTGTACTGCAAGGGCCTATCTTCTCTATGTCCTCCAGACACTGGAAGTTTCCTATTTAATCCCCACTGACTGTGTTGGGTCCCCAATGTTGGGTCCCCCAATAATGGGTCCATGATTAAAGGAGCGAGACTGATACAAAGCGAAAGTCAAGCAAAGCTTTATTTCGCGCCAACCATCAAGAATCAAACTGACAGTCAAACAGACCCGTTGAGGGGCACCTGGGTGGCTCAGTGGGTTAAAGCCTCTGCTTTCGGCTCAAGGTCCTGGGATCAAGGCCCGCATCGGAGTCTCTGCTCAGCAGGGAGCCTGTTTCCCTTGCTCTATCTCTCTGCCTGCCTCTCTGCCTATGTGTGATTTCTGTCTGTCAAATAAATAAATAAAGTCTTTAAAAAAAAAAAAAAAAAAACAGACCGGTCGGGGCCGCCCCTTACAGAGAGGACGACCTCTCTCTGTTTCACAGACTAACTTTTATAGAGCAAAGGCCATGTGGTTGGGCCTGGCCACACACAGGTGGCCAATGAAATTGTAACACACAGAGAAAGTTGCACAGTCATGCTAGGTGACCAATTGAATTACAATTTACCCTAGTAGACATTCGAACCAGCCTATCACCTTGGTCAGAATTGGTGTCCAAAAGGTGCCCAAAGGGTGGGGCCCATACTCCTTGGTAGCTAGGAAACAGTATATGCCCCCCAACTGATCGGATGTCTCCACCTGCCCTGACCCACCCTTGAATCTGGGCTTTGTTACCTGGAGCTGGTTTCCGGGACTTGTTTTTAAGTAAGTTCCCCTGGCGGGGGGCGGGGAGAGCAGAGTCAATTTAAGTTTTACAACAAAATGGCAGTTCAACCGGGGTGGGGTTGTTCTGGCTAAATAGGCCCTTACAACTGTTGGGGTTCTTGTTCCATGCATTGTTGGTGTTCGAAGAATATGGTCAAGTGGATGAAGACCAGATGAGTGGGAATGACAGCATCACTTAATCTTGTCTCAGGACTCTCTCCAGTCTGATGAACCCACAGCCCCTTGGGGAGATGGGGTTGTGGTCCAGGATTCTGATTTCCTTGTGAGTCCTTTCTGTCCACTGCAGGCTCCTACGAAATGAAACCTAAGCCTGTCTTCTGACTCCCATCCATGTCAGCCACCTTGACTGCCACGATGTTTACCACTGGCCTGATCCTACCGTCCTTCTCTCTCTGAGCACGCTCTCCGACTGTGCTCTCGGGCTGCCGCTGCCGCCACTGACCAACGCCGGTCACCAACCTGTGCACAGGTTGGGATGGCTCACTGCATCGAACGCTGAGGGTCTAGTAGACTGCTGCCTGGCATACTCCAGTCCCAAGGGGAGCCTCCTTCTCTCTGGAACTCCCAGCAGGCTTTCTGGATGCATTTAAGCAGCCTCAGACTGCGTGTGCATGTGTGTTTCTGTGTGTGTGTGTGTGTGTGTGTGTGTGTACGCTTGGTAAACCACATTCTGGCCAAACTCAGCCTCTTCCAACCCAGGACAACCTGTGGGGAACATGGCAACAGTTTGTCTGCTTCCTTCTGACCAAGCCTGTTCCTGGCTGGGTTTGCCTAAATCTGCCACACGTGTAGAAAAACACAAGCCTTTCCACTCACCACCCAGATGTTTCCAGACAGTGTCGTGTTTGTGGATAGAAAACATCTGGATGTCTGATGGACCCTGCAGAAGCTTCTTGCCCAGATGTTTGTTGTCATAGAAAATTCTGACAGAGTGATCTTTCTTTCCTCCTCAAATCTGCCATTTCTTTTTCTCCACCACCATTCCAGAAGGCGCATTCCAGGTGCAACTGTCATTCCTGAGCAAGTGTCGCTGAGTCACGTTGTCGGAGTTTTGTAAGGAGCATCCCAAAGGACGGGCAGCAGGACTCATCGCTCTGTCAGCTGGCAGAGCACTTGGTGTTGGGCAGGCCACAGGACTTCCTCAAGTCCCAGGCCAGCCACCTGTCCCCTCACATCTTCCTTAAAATTTCCCAGATCCTGGGGCCTCTCACTGCTGTTCCCAGAGGACCCCAAGCCTTTTTTGTTTTTAGAGAAAAACTAGTATAAATACAAAACACTGTTAAGATATGACCTTCTTGCTCACTAACCAACACATTTTTCATGCACATCTGTGATTTGGAAGTCGTCTCGTAACGGGGCTTCTTAGTCATGTTCAAATTTGTCATCTCAACTTTCAGAATGGACTCTTGATCAATATCAAATTTGTTTACCCATTTATCAGTCAATTTATCAATACACTGATTCCATAAATGTCTATTTTGTCTTTACTACGTGACAGACTTTGGAGCGTATGATAAGAACACCAAAAGAAAAAGACTAGAACCCGTCCTCGAATTGCTTACCATCTGTACTAGTTAGACTAGGGCTGCCATAACCAAATACCAGAGTGGGTGGCTTACACAACAACTCTTTATTTCCTCATAGTTCTGCAAGTCGGAAATCCAAGATCCAGGCATCTGCTAGTCTGACTTCCTTAGAAGCTTCTCTCCTTGGCTGACAGGGGCTGGTCTTCTCCTTGTGTCTTCACTTGGTCTTCCTCTGTGAGCACACATCCCTATATCTCTCCCTCCTTTTAACAAGGACACCAGTAAGATCAGATTAGGGTCCCACCTGAACTGCTTTGTTTTTCCTGTAAACTGCTTTGATCTCCAAATATGGTTTCATTCTGAAGTACCGGGGGGTTGGGACTTCAACATAGGGCTTTGGTGGGAGGAGGATGGGGGGGCGGGGGGGTGCAATTCAGCCCCTAACACCATTTAATTGGAGAAGTGGAGAAATTAAAACATGATTACAAGGAAGGGTACCAAGGACTGTGGTAGAGGAACTATGAGATGACTCTGAAGGATCAAATAGGCCCCTTAGCCCAGTGTGGGTGAGGGTGGGGAGCAGTCAAGGAAGGCTTCTAAGAGGAGGAGATGCTCCCACGCTGAATAGAAGATGGTACATACAGAGATGTGGAAAGAGAGTACAGCTTATTGAGGTAATTCCGTGTGACCAAATCATATAGCACAAGAGTGGAACCAAGCAGAAAGATGGGGGCAGGGGGCTGGCAGGGCCAGGAGGAGGGGATCCTAAAGGAGACGGGGCTCATCCCATAGCAGTGGTGTGTCCAAGAAATGCATGGTGGGGACTGGGAGCAGTGCTTAGGTAACCAGATGTGCACTTTGTAACAGATCATGGCATTAATTTTTCAGGGATGGATCAGAGCTCCTGCCAGACCAAAGCTAGGCAAGCAGGTAGGAGGCTGACAAAATTAGCCACGTGAAAGGCGATAAGGACCTAAAGAAATGCATTTGTGGGGCAGACTGGGAGGATGGTGTGGATTAGCACTGAAACTGAAGCCACAGGGAAAGAGAGCTCCTGCCAGGAGAGTATGCAGAGTGAGTAGACTAGAGGCCAAGGAGGAAACCGGAGGGTCGGAGGGTTGTTAGCATGTAAAGAAGGCCCCACCAACAGGGAAGCCAAGTAGGCTGGCAGTAGCAGGAACCGCAAACACAAAGGAGAATGTGTCCAGTTGTAGCATACAAGTCCATCTAAGCAGGGCGGCCAGAGCCTGGCTCCAGCAGAGGCTCCCACAGGCGTGTGTTGCCCAGGCTGGCCCCACCTTTGGACTCTTCAAGAAAAGTGATACCCATATCCCCGCGGGTGAGATCATCCCGCCTTTAAACAGTAAGAAGCAATTAGAAAACCCTAAGCCAGTGAAGCAATATGAACATGTGGGCTGTGTCTGACATGCAGACTGGAATTCAGAGGACTAGAGACCACCAGAGTGATGGGGGGAAGGGGAGCAAGCGAGGGAAGGCCGTGTTGTGGCAGATTAGATTGTCCCCTGCCCTGCCTGGGAACGACTCCACACGACGCCTCACTGACATCAGGCTGGGCCACGTCCATGATTTGGACAGTGGAATGTGACCACAGGGGACGTGGTCACTCACTTCCCAGTGGAGGCTTTGCAAGTGGGTATGTGCTTCTCTGTGATCTCCTTTTCTCCCCCTGCTACAAGAGGGACCCCATTCTACAGAGTGCCCTTTATCAGCCCAGAATGGAGAGAGGACGCAGAGCAGATCTGCAGCCGACCTACAGGGAACATGGAGCACAGGTGAGAACAAGATACGCCCTTGTGAGTACTGCGATTTGGGAATCACTAACTGGGTTACTGCAGTGTAACCAGGCCTATCCTGACTGAGGCGGCCACAGGAGCGGAAGGAAAAAGGGTTCTCTGAAGCGAATAACCATGCGTGTCGTCAAACCAGTTCAGGGAAAATCAGCAATGCCAGGCAGACACAGCAGAACAGGCTCCCTGAGCAGCGAGAGGGACATGGGCCTCGAGGGCGGGGCCTGGTCTAAGACAGAGGGAGGGGCACTTCCTGTTCCTCCATGGGACTTACAGGAAGGAAGACAGCATAGGTGTGGAACAGGGACAGCTCTAGGAGGCAGGTGGGCAGGATGTTGAGGTGACTTGGAGCACATACAATAAAATCAACATAATATTCAGAACTCTACGCTATGATAATTAAAAGGAAGGGGGGCATCACTTTTGCCTGGAGCAATAAAGGTAGATGTGAAAGAAGAAAGAGAATCTGAATCAGACTTGAAGGACAGACACATTTGTTAAGATACACTAGCTACCCTAAGACAGAAATCCTCCAGTGCGTTAAGCTTGACTCAGTAGTAGTTTTTTCGAACAAGTGAAAAGTTCGGAAGAGTGGAGGAGAGACTCTGTGCCCCTCAGTCTTTCTTGGACAAGACAGATGAAGGCTCTGCCACCTTCCATATCTGACTTGCATAACAGAGCTGTTCTGATATTTACATAGTTTGCAGGCAGACAAGACACTCGAGGAAGAGTAAATTGGCATGCTTATATAAGCAAGGCCTGGAAGTGGTACAACTCAGTCACACCCACTCCTAACTGCAAGGGAAGCTGGGAATTGTAGTTTGGCTGTTAAACCAACAGATGGCCAGGGTCTGCCCAGTGGGCAGGACTTTGCATGTCAGAAGTAGAGTGCAGGAAAATACAAGGCGGAAAAAATGGCTTAGGGGTGCCTAGGTGGCTCAGTCAGTTAAGTGTCCCACTCCTGATTTCAGCTCAGGCCATGATCTCAGGGTCGTGGGAGGGACCCCTGCATTAGGTTCTGTGCTGCAGGAATTTTGCTTGAGATTCTCCCCCACCCCCCACCCCTACCCTCGGGCTAATGAGCTCTCTCTATCTCTCTCTCTCTTAAAAAAAAAAAAAAAAATTAAAGGAAAGGGAAAAAAATGTCATAAGCAGGGGCATAAACTTCCAATATGTATCCAGGGATTATAACTAATTAAAATTGTCTACAACATAGAATTCATGTAGGATTTATTGGGAAAGAAAGCTACAGGAGGAGGCTGCATCCTAATCGAACAAACCTTTAAACAACTAATAAGAGTATTAAGCTTATCTTAGCCAACAAGGACCTAACAAAGGTTCTAAAATGACTTCTCACTGAGAAAGATCTCTCAGGAAGATATTCATTAATGGAGAGGAAAAAAGAGATACATGGAGCAAATATGGCTACATGTCGCTAATCACTGAATCTGGATAAAGAATGTCTCTACTACAGTGGGGATTTTTTAAATTCTTAATGACAAAAAAAAAATGCTTTTTAAAAGATAGCACAGGCCTTAAAAAAAAACCTTTCATTATACATGCCACAAGATAATAAAACCAGTAAGGAGGAAATAAATCTTCTCTCTCTGTGTGCATTAGCTTCTACTGTGAAAGCTACTAGTAGCTGTGTCCCCACTTTGCAAGCATTAGGGCAATGACACTTTCAGCCAAAGGTATTATTTTGGAGGGACTCTACATACTATTATCAGTATAGGAATAGTTTTTCCCTTTGCTGAAAATCACAGGTACTTGATTCACTGTTCCTTCCCTGAACGTATCAGAGTTAACTTTGCAAGCAAGCCAGACTTCCACCAATGTGATACATCTGCTCTGCAGATAGGCTGTGATCAGAAATGGATCCTCTGAAAGAATCACAAAACTCTTCTGTAATATCGTGATTTATTGTTTTCCATCACTTCTCAGGCTGGTGATGCTGAGGGCTCACTTCACCTGCAGTCAGCAACCCTGTATTTGTCCATAAATCTCTTTTATTTCAGGCCAAAGATGGGCTCATCCTCACAACTTTCTTCTAAGAAACACTCATGGCGGACACAGTTCAGGTATTCCCAGGTATTTGGAGGCCTCGCCTCCAAACATGTAGTACACTTGAGATTTGCCAAGAATTTTTAATAACTGCTTTTTCATAAAGAGAGAGAATTGGGGTGGGGGAGGTGGCGGAGAGCTTATACTTGCAAGTCCTGCAGAGAAATCCAAGTTATTCTTTGTAAGCTAGCAAAACCCTGCTTGCTTTTATGGAGACAGATGGTATAATGGAAAACACACACACAACAGTCATCAGAAGCAGTGACATAACTTCTACGACCCTATAACATGAAAATAATTATACTGACAACACGCATAAACATAGTCTGGTGTTAATATGTGTATGGTCTTCACACATACTCCACTCCCTATACAGAGACGATGCTCGACCCTGGCCTTGCCTCTGATGAGCAGAGCACTGTAATCCAACTATGGAAGCTCACCTGACCTCAGGTAGTGTGCACCTTCATGCACTGATACAGCCCCTCCTGTGTTTCCTGCTATCTACACCTTGCATTCTACCCGGTCCCACTGACAATGACTGGGCCCCTTGAAACCTCACCTATACTGGCTGCTTTGCCTTGATGGAGACACACTATTGCCTTCAAGGGCTATTAAGCACCGAGTTCAAAAAAGGAATATTGTTCTTCCGGGGGCCTCTGTAAAGGGGCATCAGAAGAAAGTCCACTTGTTTGACCTGCCCTTTTTGTATCCAATCTCAACTTTTGCATAAATGGCAGAGTCCTTCCAGTAAGCAATTCCTCTGGCTCTTCATATTCTGAGGTCTGTTTTCTCCCACATTTTCTTCCAGGTGTTTATAGTTTTAGGCTTTACATTTAGATCTATGATCCATTTTACATTAATTTTGCATAATGTTAACTAGGTTTTTGTAGATGCTTTCTATTAGAAAGAGGAAGTTCCAGTCTACTTCTTGTGTACCAGAAACTTTTCTTCAACTACAGATGTGGGGCTGTACCCAGTGCTTTTTTTGTACATCTGTTGAGATGATACTATAGTTTTTTTTTTTCCTTTTTATAATATGGTGAATTAAATTGATTGATTTGGGAATGTTAAGGCAGCATTCTTGGGATAAATTCCACATGGCCATGATGTACTTTTTTTATACATTGTTGGATTAGATTTGCTAAAATTTGCTTTAAAATTTTTGCATCTATATTTATGAGTGATATTGGTGTACAGACTGCTTTTCTTGTAATGTCTTTTCTGGTTTGGTATTTGGGTAGTACTGGTCTTTTTGAATAAGTTGGTATGCATTTCTTTCACTTCCATATTCTAGAAGGGTTTGTAATTTTGGTATTGTTGGAATAATTGCTTATTTTATTTTATTTTATTTATTTGACAGAGAGAGAGAGATCACAAGCAGGCAGAGAGAGAGAGAGAGGAGGAAGCAGGCTCCCCGCTGAGCAGAGAGCCCAATGTGGGGCTCAATCCCAGGACCCTGGGATCATGACCTGAGCCAAAGAAAGAGGCTTAACCCACCGAGCCACCCAGGCACCCGGAATAATTGCTTTTTTTAGTGTTTGGAAAAATGCTGCAACAATATGGAGTTTTCTTTAGGAAAAGATTTTAAAACTACAAATTCAGTATTTTTAATAGGTATATGGCTATTCAGGCTATCTATTTCTTCTTAAGTGAGTTTTGATAGCTTTTGCCTCCCAATAAGCTTCCCCATTTCAGTTAAGTTGTCAAATTTATTGGCATAAAGTTATTCATAGTATCCCTTATTATCCTTTTAATATCTATAGAATCTCTGGAGATGCCACCTTTCTCATTCTTGATATTGGTGATTTGTGTCCTCTTTTTATCCTGACCACTCTGACTATAGGTCTATTCATTTTATTATCTCAAAGAACCAGCTTTTGGTTTCATTGTTTTTCTTTTCCTTCTTTTTTTTTATTTCATTGTTTTCCATTCTAGTCATTATTATTTTCCTTCTTTTGCTTATGTTGGGTTTAATTTGCTGTCATGCATTTTAAAGAGATTTTAATAAGAAAAAAAATTTCATTTGCTGTTATAAATTTCTGATGTTCTTCATTTCTACATATAGCCAGACTTCCATCTGATACTATTTACCTCTGCCTGAAAAATTTCTTTTAAAATTCCATATGGGGGGTGGGTGCCTGGGTGGCTCAGTGGGTTAAAGTCTCTGCCTTTGGCTCAGGTCATGATCCCAGGGTCCTGTGATTGAGCCCCGAAACGGGATTTCTGCTCAGCAGGGAGCCTGCTTCCCTTCCTCTCTCTGCCTGCCTCTCTGCCTACTTGTGATCTCTCTCTCTGTAAAATAAATAAAATCTTAAAAAAAAAAAATTCCTTACAGGGGCATCTGGGGGTCAGTAGGTTAAACCTCTGCCTTCAACTCAGGTCATGATCCCAGAGTCCTGGGATCAAGCCCTACATCTGGCTCTCTGCTCAGTGGGGAGCCTGCTTCCCCTCTCTCTCTCTGCCTTCCTCTCTGCCGAATTGTGATCTCTCTGTCAAATAAGTAAATAAAATCAAAATGAATAAATCAATAAATAAATGAAATTCTTTATAATGTGTGTGCTGATAATGAGGTGTTTCAACACCTGAACGTCTATAAATTTCTGTATTTTGTCTTCATTTTTTAAAAAGATATTTTTGCAGTATATAGATATTAAACTGATGGATTTTTTTCTTTTAGTAGAGATATTGTTCCACTGATCCCACCCCTGAATAATTCCAAGAAGAAATCTGCTACATTTCTTATTTTTTCCCTTCTTACCTTCTTCCTTCCTTTCCCGGTTACTTTTAATATTTACTCTTTATCAGTGATTTTTTTAACTCTTTATCAATGATTTTGAGCAATTTGATTAGGAGGTGATGATGTAGTTTTCTTAATGTGTCTTATTCTTGGGATTCATTGAACTTTTCTGGATCTGTGAGTTGACAGTTTTCACCAGATTTTAAAAACTTTGAGCCATTGGTTCTTCAAAAATCTTTCTACTCCCCTCCACCCTGGAGGATTCTGAATCTAGTTCAAATATGATGCTTGAACTTATTCCACAGCTCACTGGTGCTTCACACCCACCTCCCTCCACTCTATTTTCTGTGTCTCACCTTGGATAGTTTCTGTTTCTAGGCCTTCAAATTTAAAATCTTTACTTTTGCGATGTGTAATCTACCTTTAAACCTATCCAGTGTATTTTTCATCTCAGATATTGTAGTTTTCATCCCTAGAGATTTGGGTATTTTATTTACCTTTTTGAATCTATAATACAATTATGAAAACTGTTTTAATGTCCTTGTCTGACAGTTTTAGCATTTTTCAGTTGTGGAGTTAAGTGTGTCAGTTACAACTGATTGGTTTTTATCTTCATTTTGTTTATATTTTACTGCTTCTTTACAAGCTTGGTAATTTTTTATTGGACACCAGACATTATGAATTTTATCATGTTTCTGAATATTTTTGTATTCCTAAATTCTTATATTTTGTTCTGGCACACTTTTGTTAACTGGAAAAATTATTATTTGGGGGTCTTGCTTTTAAGATTTTTTAAACAAGACCAGAGCAGTGTACAATCTATAGCTAACTAGTCCATTACTGAGGACAACTCTTCTGAGGACTCTACCTCATGCCCCATGTGTTATGAGTTTTTCCAGCCCAGCTGGTGTAGACAGACACTATTCCTGGTCCTGCAGGAATGCTGGGCATTGCTCCCTCTAGTCTTTTTAGGTAGTTCTTTCCCTCCCTGAAAGTCGTTTCCTCATTTACGTACACTGAGCAGAACTCACTTGAATGCTCAAGGGGACTGCTGTAGATCTTTGGAGTTTCTTTTCCGTGTGGCAATCTCCTTTCTTGTGCTCTGCTCTCTGAACCCTGAAGACCTCTCAGCTCTGACTTTTCAACCCAGAAGGACCACCAGTCCCCTCCTAGGTACTCTCTTTCCACAGCACAGCCTGAAAATTCTCTTAAGGCATAAGCTATGGAAATCATAGGCAAAGCCACTTTACTTATCAACACAACAAGCTCAAAATCTTTTAACAGAAGGGACCCCCCTCTTACACTATTTATGATATGATATGATATCCAACAAGGAGTACAATCTCAACTAATACTTGTTGAACTCAAAGAAAATTGTATACACTTTCCAAAGTAGGGCAAATTCAGATCCTACAGGATGGGTGACCTTCCCTAACTTATATTCCAAATCCCCTTCTGATCCCTTTATTCTACATGCTTATCAGGAAAATTCCAGAAGCTAGTCAGGTCAACATACATATTATTCTGTTACATTTAGGATTAAAAGTCAAATACATGTTATTTTTTTCCTCTCTTCTCTTTGCAGTTAGAAACAGATGTTTTAATATCCTGAGGAAGTCCTAATATGATAAGCCCTTAAAATGCTAACATTATAATATCACTGACAGATAAATGTAAAAACAAAATGTTTCAGCTCCCAGAAGGCCAAATCTGAGGGGATGGAAGTAGCAAGAGGAACAGGAAATAGCATTTCTATCACTCTCAGCCATTTCCCAGGATGTTTCAAAAGATGAGATGACTTTAATGACCAACAACAATTAATTACTAACCAGCACTGCCTCTCAAAAGTTCTGAGTTTGGGGGAAGAAAAAATGCACCTTCCTTCAGCAAGTCTCCTCTGAATGAGGCAGTCATCACACCCGAGCAAGTAACCTGACAGAAGGGAAGGATGCTTTGGTTTCCTTTTATTTATTTATTTTTTAAATTTAAGTAATCTCTCCACCCAATGGGGACTTGAGCTCATAACCCCAAGATTAAGAGTCAAGTGCTCTTCCAAATGGGCCAGCCACATGCCCCTGGCTTGCTTTTAGAATGTGACCTGTTGGGTACTCAGAAACATTTCCTCCTGATAAGGGCAGCTGATCCATGGAGATGGTGCTTTCCTTAGCTGCCTCACAGCACCACTATCAGTCTCTCATGTGGGTGTTGATGAGACAGTAAAATTTAAAGTTGGACAATGGATATTCAAGTCCTGCTCAGCTACATAATATATGTTTGATATTGAAAAGAAAAAAAAAAGACTCAATTTTTACATAAGTCTGCTAGGGCTACCACAACAAAATGCCACAGACTGGGCATCTTAAATGACAGAAATTTATTTTCTCACAATTCTGAAGGTTAGAGTTTAAGATCAAGGTGTCAGCAAGTTTGGTTCCACCTGAGACCTCTCTCCTTGGCTTATATGTAGCCTTCGTCTCACTGCATCCTGACTTGGGCATCTCTTGGGCTATGTATTTCTGTGTTCTAATCTCTTCTTCTTATAGGACACGGGTCAGATTGGATTGTTTATGACCATATATATTTGTGCTTAATTACCTTTTTATCTTTTTAAAGTCCTGATCTGCAAACAGTCACATTCTGAGGTACAAGGGGTTAGGGCTTCAACATAAGAATTTGGTTGCAGGGGAGAACAATTCAGCTCACAACAGCTCTCAAAGCCACATTTCCCCCAGTCAAAAGAAAGAGATAGCAAGAGTTGTCTTTAAAGTGTCTAGTAAGCTTTGGTCAATTTTATTGAAATAAATGTACAGGAAAATATATAGATCATAAAAATACAGCTCAATCAGTTTTCATAAAGTGGACAGTTTCATCGCCAACCAAACCTAGAAACAAACCCAAAACTTCTTTTACACCTTCCATGAAGGTAATCCCTAATCTAATTTCCAACAGGATAAACTAATCATGCTGTGTTTCTGTGTATTCTTTATGTCAGGCTTTTCTCACTATTGTTTGTGAGAGTCATCGTGATGTCGGGTACCCCTGTAATGTGTTCATTTTTGTTGCTATATTGTATTCCAGTGCATGAATATACTATAGTTAATTTACACATCTATTACCTAGGAATATTTGGGTTGTCCAGTAAGGGCCATAACTAGAAGAGCAACTATGAATACTTTTGTACCCATCTTATGTTGAACATATGTACACATATTTATAGGTATGTACCTGGGAGAGGATTTGCTGAATCATAGGATATGCACATACTCACATTAGTAGATACTGTCAAACATTTTCCAAAATAACTGTATGAATTTATACCCCTGCTGGACCTATAGGAGAGGTTCCAGGTACTCCACATAAGGATATATATACATACATGCATATATATTTTTTTAAGATTTTATTTATTTATTTGAGAGAGAGAGCAAGTGCACAAACAGGGGGAGGGGCAAAAGGAGAGGCAGTGTCCCCACTGAGCCCAAAGCCCCACATGAGGCTCAATCCCAGGACCCTGAGATCATGACCTGAGCCAAAGTCAGACATTTAACTGACTGAGCCACCCAGGTGCCCCAAAGATATAGTTTTTTAATACAGAAAACTTGAAAAACTGCTGTCAAACAACAGGGAACTCGTTAAATAAATCATGTTTCTGTGAAATGTACTAGAAAACAGTCACTAAAAATATTCTCAAAACATATTTATGGATATGGGGAAATGATTATAATGTATTAAGTAAAAAGACCAGGTCACAAAACAGTGAAACAGCTTGTGCCCAATGTTGTTTAAAAAAATTAAGTGCATATATTATAACTGCATTAAAAGAAAACAGATGTTGACCCTGGTTTTCTCTGAGAGGTTGGATTACAGATGAATTTTTTCTATTCCTAGTTTTCCATATTTTTTTCTTAAAACATCCTTAAGTGACCATTTATTGTACTTATAATTATTTAGGAAAAAGACAAAAAGGGTTACAAATAATATCATTCTCTCTTACCTACTTCTCACATTATTTATGAGACACAATGAGAAAATGCTCATGGAAATTTTTTGAAAAAAGGCCAAACACTATTTGAATATCTATTATTACTATTATCATCATCACCATCATTACCATAATTGGTCCCGCCCAACTACTTTCTAACACTGATTGAACAGAAAGTTAGAGATGCACAGAATGAACTAGGAAATGACACCGCCACGGGGGTGAGGCAGGTGATGGTAGAGGGTCCAAGCTCTCCACTTGAGTCCTTCTCAATTCTAGTTGCACCATATATATATATATATATATATATCTTTTAATATATATATTTTTATTATATATTATATATATATTTATATATATATATTTTTAAGATTTTATTTATTTATTTGACAGAGCGAGAGAGCCCAAGCAGGGGGATCAGTAGGTAAAGAGAGAGGGAGAAGCAGGCTCCTCACTGAGCGGAGAGCCCGACGTGGGTCTCAATCCCAGGACCCCGGAATCATGACCTAGGCCAAAGATAGATGCTTAACTAACTGAGACACCTAGGCATCCCTATATATTTTAAGTAATCGCTATACCCAACATGGGGCTCAAACTCTAGTTGTACCTTAGAATCACCTAGAATCACCAGAGGAGTTTTAAGAATGTAGGTCAAGTGAATCAGAGTCTCTAGGTACAGAACAAGCCATCCGCATTTCCCAAAAGCTCCCTGTAATTCTGCTCTACAGCTGGGTCTGGAACTCCTAAATACAGGTAAACCTTTGCACTTTAAGCTACTGCTTTCTTTGTTGGGAGTGTGAGAGAATTATGAGAGGACTGGGATATGGTCAAGAGAAATACCTTGAGGATCACAGTGTGCAGTCATGTCCTAGCATGCAATCAGGCCTTTGTCCAGCCGTGTGTGTTAGAATCTTAACTGGACATTTTCCACTGGGTGGAGTTGGGAAAACTAGATTCTGAGGCCCACCCCCAGTAACTGGAAACTCTTCCTGGAAACTCTCCTAGTCTATGTGGTATAGATAATGATGACAATACACATTTCAAGACCAGATTAAGGCTATCCATGCAATTTTCTGGGCCTTACACCACTGGGGACTTGTAATCCACCCCCCTTCTTTTTTTTTTTTTTTTTTCTTTATATAGGTAGATATTTATTCCAGTTTTTCCCCATTTAACAACTTTAGTAAGATGATTGACCTACAATAAACTGCATGTTTTTAAGCATACAGTTTAGTATGTTTTCATATATGTACGCTCTGTGAAGCCATCACCACATTCAGGGCAGTGAATGTACCCCCACAAACCTTCCTCACGCCCCTTCATAACCACTCCACGCTGACTCCACCACCCCATCTCTAGGTAACCACTGGTCTGCTTTCTGTTTCTATTGATTAGTTTATATTTTCTAAAATTCTATTTGGATGGACTTATATGATATCTATCTCTTTTTTATTCACCATAATTATTTTGAGATTCAGCCATGCTGTTGCTCATTAGTATCCCATTTTATGGATATACCACAATTTATTTATCCATTCTCTTATGGATTGGATGTTTAAGTTGTTTCCATTTGGGGCAATTACAAATAGAGCAGCTGTAGATATTCATGGGCAAGTCCTTGTAGGGATATATGCTTTCAGTTCTTTGGGGGTAAATATCTACACAGCTAGATTAATTGTAGGTTTAACTTTTTAAGAAACGATCAAACTGTTTATCAAAGTGGTTGTAGGATTTTGCATTCCTACCAAGAGTATATAAGGCTTCGACTCCCCAAATCTTCATTAACAGTTGGTATGGCCAGTCTTTAGTTTTATCTATTCTTATAGCTACGTAGTGATAGCAAATTGTGGTTATTTCATTAATGACTAATGACGAACTTCAACCCTGACATCACACGGCATGTGTATACACACACACGGTCAAAATGAATGATAGACCTAAATATGAAAACAAAAATTATAAAACTTCTAGGGAAAAAAAACAGTTGCAAAACATACTTGGGGAGGCAAAGATTCTTAAATGGGACACAAAAAGAAAAACAATAATGTTTATGAAATAACATATTAAACTTCTTCAAAACTAAAATCTTTCGCTCTTCTAATGATACTAAGAGAATGATATGTCAAGCACAGTCCAGGAGAAATTTTTGCAAAGCATGTATCTGGTAAAAGACTTGTATCTAGAATATGTAAAGAATTCTAAAAACTTAATAAAAGAAGACAACCCTGTTTTGTAATGAGCAAAAGAAGTGAACAGTCCCTTCTCCAGAGAAGATACATGACTAGCAAATAAAAATCCAAAAATATGCCCAGCATCATTAATCCTAATAATCACTTCTAAGGTAAGCAGGTTAAGTACTATGATTATCGTTATTATTCCCATTTTGCAGATGAAGAAACGCAAGCAAAGACGTCACGTGACTTGAGGTTCTACAGCTGGCAGGCGGAAAGTCTGGACCAGAGTCTGATTCTAGCCCACCGTTCTTCCATACACACCCTGTGCCTGGACAGCCAGCAAGGATTCTAGGGCAACATTCTATGAGAAGAATAGGGGTAAAAGGGATTGGTCTGTGGCATCATCACATAAAGACAGTGACACATAAAGGAGATGAGGGGAGAAGGCAGGCACAGGAGAGTGGGCAAACCAGGGTCAGGAGCACACCAAACCAACCCAAGGAGCATGGATGTCAACAGGTGGGGACATAGCCCAGGGTGGCAGCAGGTGAGCAGCCAGAAGTCAGAAAGGAGCATGTGTGCTAAAGGCTAGTGCAAACTGAGGATCCACTCCTAGGCAGGCCATTCACACTGCAGACTAGACTTAGCACTGCATATGATGGGCAGCTCCGACCCAGAGAGGATACTTGAAGCCCAACTGCAGCATTGAGTAGCTCACCATGACAAACAAAATCAGAGCCATGCATAAGCCCAGATATGTCGGAAATGGCAGCGATAACAAGGAAGATGTCCTGCTTGACCACAGGACACATGCCACGGGCACGGGTAGACTGGAAGGTATGGGGTCAATGCAAGCAGGCCACTCCTGGGAGATGGCATTCACTTGATCTCAAAGACCGACATATAAAAAGTCCCTGGTAGGAGCTGAGGGTCAAATATGATTTATTTTGGCTTCTCTAATTTCAGTTCTCAACTTCTGTTTTAATTGCACCTGATTAAATGGGCTCAAAATGAATAACTGAATTTTTAAGATATTATTCTTCTAGATGCCTTCAATCATATCAGTAATCTCCCTAATCAGCAGTCTCGTCCTGTGCCAGGTGATGATGTCTCACAGATACTATGGTAACTCCAGAGCCACAAAGAGGCCCCTAAACCTGAACAGATAAAACTCCTTACAATTCTTCTCTAGAAAGACTGATACTGCCCATTGAGAAAGTATGCAAGGGTGGGTGGCACGTGGTAGAGAGTGCGATGCCCCAGTTAAATACACCAGGTATGGCACTTATCTTAAATTTGGATTGACCCTAAATTCCATTGACATGCAGTGAACAGATCATTTCATTTGGCTTATAGATTGCATTATTTACTATTAAATACAGACAGCCTTTGAATTGGTATGCATTGTCCTCCTCAAAATTTACTATGTCGTACATTGATTTTGAGAAAAACTTACTTTAACTTTCAGTTTTATTTTTTAATTTCATCCTAAAAGTCAGGCATGCGATACAACAGATTTAAGGGCAAACATCATAGTAAACTAGCTCCTTAAGAGACAGTTACTGTGCACCAGGCTTCAAAATGCATCATCAGAATTATGCCTTCTGCTAGGCGGCCTTCCAAGCCCAGCCACACCAGTCCATACATGCAAGCTACCTTTCGCCATCCTGCCCCAGCCGTGCCACGCTAAGCTGAATCATAGGCTGGAGAGACTCACAAAGGTTCCCAGTGATGTTCCCGGGTGGTCAGAGTCCAGGTCAGGGCACCCAGAAGAACAATCACTCACACAAGTCAAAGAGTCTACCGCAAGCAGATCCTGCAAAAGAGCCCTGGGTTTGTGGACTTTGGACCCAGAGCTAGGTTGTGAGCAAGGCGAGACACAGCCCGGAGCCAGCACTTCCTCCCCATCAGTGCCCAGATAGGACCTTACATCCTTTGTGATCATTTCAGATTTGCTAAAGAAGCCATTTTCCTCAGGCAGTGCATTTCTAATAGGTTAAGAACCACAACTCTTTGGCCTCTAGCAGGAGGTGTCACAAAATACTTCCCTGGCTTCCCCACCTCCCAGAAAAATATCAGTGCAATTGCAAAACAGAAATACATGCGAGTTTAATAAAGTTTAATAAAAGGCCTCCAGTATGTCAGTAAATGTATCATAATTCAAAAATAGCATTTACCATTATCATAGGCTAAGAGCTTTCATATGATCTTTGGCCTCATTCTCCAAACTCCAGCTAACCAAACATCCTGGAGATCATCTGCCACTACATTTTCCACAAAGTCATAAAAGTTACGACTGTTTAGGCTGGATGGGACCACAGAGATCATTCATGAGATCGTCTACACGAATGAAGAATGATAACAAACTTCTACTGACCATGTACTATGTCCCAAGAACCACATCAAGCATTTACACAGTACTTCTTTTAATTATCCATCAGCCCCTCTGAGCTGGAACTCATTATGCACATTTGACACATGAGATTTTAAGTATTAAGTCCAATGTCACACACTGAGGGAGAAGCAGCACCCACATATGCACCTTGGTCTGTTGAGCTCTGAACAACCACCATGCACATACTGTCTGCTTCTCCAACCAATGAGCCTATGTGAACTTACGGACTCCAGAATCCTAGTGAGACCCTCTTCTGACTGGAGCATGTCTGGCTTGCCATGTATAATCACAGAAAACATTGCATCTACCTGCACTACAAGCCCAACACAACAGTTACTTCGTAACTTTTATGCTAAATCATAAAATATTAGAGTTACAGAGGGGTTCTAAAGGCCATTCAGTCAAAACCCTGCATTTTAGAAATGAGAATGCAAAACCTGGAGAGGTAAAATGGCTTTCCAAGAATCCCACCAGTACCTAAAAGGCGAAGCAGAAGTAATGATTTAGGAGTTAAAATAGGATGTTGACAACTGACATCACCAAGATAGTGACATACCTTGTTCCTGACCTTGCTCCCCCCACACAAGAACGACTAACATCTATGCAAGAATAAGACACCATGAGAGAGTCTCAGAGCTTGACTATGAGGCTGAAGCACCACTAAGCACCTGAGAGGCCAAGACAGACTGAGGAGAGTAAGACGAGTAAGCACACTACACACAGTGACCGCACTGCCCCTCCTCCACGAAAGCACAGTGCCACATAGAGGGGTTTCCCATGAGTCTCCAACCCCTCCAGGTGGAAAAGAAACTCCAGTGGGGACAACCAGATTCCCCAGCTTTCTGGGTCACTTTGTGGGAGTCCCTACTCTGATCTCATACTGCAAGGGATCGCAGGGTCATCTTTGGGCCCAACCACTGAGAATCTGCAACAGAGAAGGAGGAAAGGGCCTGCAGCAACCAGCACTCGGGGATCCTGGCAGACTGACTTTCCAAGCAGTAACCCCAACCAGTGACTTTGCTCATCTATAGAAACAAGGTGAAGGCACACACTGACTGGGGAACCCACTGTGGCACAGACCTGCCTGATCTGGAGCCGCAATCTGGAGTTCTGTGGGTCCTGAGCCTGGCTTGTCCCCAGCCAGGCAAGGTGCTGAGTCATGGCTCCACCCACATGGAAAGTGCCTTCCAGCTCTGACCAGAAGGGCAGTGAAAACACCCAAAGCCAAAACCCGGCCCGCTGGTGCTCAAGCTGGGAGACAGAGCCACTCGTTTGCAAGACAACAAACAGCTCTACAGGTTTTAGAGTTGCTTCCCCTTTTGTGCCTAAGCAGGGAGTGTAATTCGAATATAGCCTTTAGCCTATCTGACCAGGGAATCTAACCAGAGAACACAACAAGCCATGTAGCCCATTCAATAGCCCTACATACAGGCATCTGAACAGAGAGCACAGCCTGTCTTCCTCCATCTGCACAGCAAAACCTCTGGCCTCACCTGACCAGAGAATTCAGTGCAAGAATTTCATACCTGGCAAAGCTCTCCTTCACAGGAATTTAGATAAAGACTCCCCCCTCCAAAGAAAAATTCAAAACAAAACAAAACAAAACAAAAAACCAACCAAAAACAAAACAAACAAACTAACTAATGGAGTTCATTACCACCAGAATAGCCTTACAAAAAATGCTAAGGGAATTATTTGACTAGAAGTAAAAGAACACCAATTAACATCATAAAAACACAAAAGGGTAGCATAAATCTCCCTGATAATGGTAAATAAATTGTCATAGATTTTGCAAAGGGGTAGTAGTGGTATATAACTCACAACTCTAATTTAAAAGTTTTAAAAAATGAATGTAGCGAAAATACCCATAAATACAACTATCTGCCATTAGCAACACAACATATAAAAAAATGTAAGTTATAACAGCAATAACATAAAATGTGAGAGGGAGAAGAAGTAAAAGTATAAAGTGTAACTTCTATTGTAGTTATATAGTTACCAGTTTAAAATAAGGTGTTATAAGTTTAAGATATTTTAGGTAAGCCTCCTGGTAATCACAAGGGAAAAACCAGTAGTTACTACACAAAAAACATGATAAAAGAAGTCAAAGCATACTGATACCAAAAAACACAAAGACACACAAAAAGTAGGCAGGATAAGAAACAAGGAACAATGGATCTGTAAAATAACCAGAAAACAATTAACAAATTGGCAACAGTAAGTCCTTACCTATCAATAATTACTTTAAGTGTAAGTGGATTAAATTCTCCAAAAGACAAAAATAGTTGAATAGATTAAAAAACAAAAATAAAGACAAGATCCAACAATATGCTGCCTAGAAAGAGATTCACTTCAGTTCTAAAGACATCCATAGGCTAAGAATGAAAGGATGGAAAAAGATAGTTCAAGCAAATGCTCACCAAAAAAGAAAAAAGAGAAAAGAGCAGGGGTAGCTATGCTTATATCAGACTTTAAACTAATAATGATAAAAAGAAAAAAAAAGTTAAAGAAGATTATTATGTAATGATAAAGGAATCAATACAACAAAAAGATATAATAATTATAAATACTTATGCACCCAATATTGGAGCACCCAAATAAATAAAATAAAAACTAACAGAGCTTAAAAGAGAAATAAACAGTAATATAATAATAATTGGGGACTTTAATACTTCACTCTCAACAACTGATAGACCATCTAGAAACAAGGGAAAGAGACAACCAAAACAAAAGAAACAATAAGTAAACAGCAGTTTTGAACAACACTATGGAGAAAATAAACCTAACAGATATATACAGAACATTTTACCCAACAATAGCAGAATACACACTCTTCTCAAGTATGTGTGAAACATTTTCTAGGATAGATCATATGTTGGGGCCACAAAACATGTCTTAACAAATATAAGAAGACTGAAATCACAGGAAGTATCTTTTCTTACCACAATGGGATGAAACTAGAAATCAATAATGAGAGGAAAACTGAAAAATGCATGAGTGCATGGAAATTAAACAACCAGTGGATCAAAGAAGAAATTAAGGAGAAATAAATTTCCTTAAGACCAAAAAGAAAATGGAAATGCAAGAAGAAAGAGAAATTAAGGAGTCAATCCCATTTACAATTGCATGCAAAACCATAAGATACCTAGGAATAAACCTAACCAAAGAGGCAAAGAATCTATACTCAGAAAACTATAAAGTACCCATGAAAGAAATTGAAGAGGACACAAAGAAATGGAAAAATGTTCCATGCTCCTGGATTAGAGGAACAAATATTGTGAAAATGTCTATGCTAACTAAAGCAATCTACATATTTAATGCAATCCTTATGAAAATACCATCCATTTTTTTCAAAGAAATAGAACAAATAATCTTAAAATTTATATGGAACCAGAAAGACCTCAAATAGCCAAAGGACTATTGAAAAAGAAAGCCAAAGTTGGTGGCATCACAATTTCAGAGTTTAAGCTCTATTACAATGCTGTCATCATCAAGACAGTATGGTGCTGGCACAAAAACAGATACACAGATCAATGGAACAGAATAGAGAGCCCAGAATTAGACCCTCAACTCTATGGTCAACTAATCTTCGACAAAGCAGGAAAGAATGTCTGGTGGAAAAAAGACAGGCTCTTCAACAAATGGTGTTGGGAAAATTGGACAGCCACATGCAGAAAAATGAAACTGGACCATTTCCTTACACCACACACGAAAATAGACTCAAAATGGATGAAGGACCTCAACGTGAAAAAGGAATCCATAAAAATCCTCGAGGAGAGCACAGGCAGCAACTTCTTCAATGTCAGCTACAACAACTTCTTCCTAGGAACATCACCAAAGGCAAGGGAAGCAAGGGCAAAAATGAACTACTGGGATTTCATCAAGATCAAAAGCTTTTGCACAGCAAAGGAAACAGTTAACAAAACCAAAAGACAACTGACAGAACGGGAGAAGATATTTGCAAATGACACATCAGATAAAGGGCTAGCATCCAAAATTTATAAAGAGCTTAGCAAACTCAACACCCAAAGAACAAATACTCCAATCAAGAAATGGGCAGAGGACATGAACAGACATTTCTGCTAAGAAGAAATCCAGATGGCCAACAGACACATAAAAAAAAAAAAATGCTCCACATAACTCAGCATCAGGGAAATACAAATCAAAAGCACAATGAGATACCACCTCACATCAGTCAGAATGGCTAAAATTAACGAGTCAGGAAATGACAGATGCTGGCGAGGATGCGGAGAAAGGGGAACCCTCCTACACTGCTGGTGGGAATGCAAGCTGGTGCAACCACTCTGGAAAACAGCATGGAGGTTCCTCAAAAAGTTGAAAATAGAGCTACTCTACAACCCAGCAATTGCACTACTGGGTATTTACCCTAAAGATACAAACGTAGTGATCCGAAGGGGCACATGCACCCGAATGTTTATAGTGGCAATGTCTACAATAGCCAAACTATGGAAAGAACCTAGAAGTCCATCAACAGATGAATGGATAAAGAGGTGGTATATATATACAACGGATACTATGCAGCCATCAAAAGATGAAATCTTGCCATTTGCGATGACGTGGATGGAACTAGAGGGTATTATGCTTAACGAAATAAGTCAACCGGAGAGAGACAACTATCATATGATCTCCCAGATATGAGGAAGTGGAGATGCAGCGTGGGGGGTTTGGGAGGTAGGAAAGGAATAAACGAAACAAGATGGGATCAGGAGGGAGACAAACCATAAAAGACTCTTAATCTCACAAAACAAACTGAGGGTTGCTGGGGGGAGAAAATTCGGGAAAGAGTGGTAGGGTTGTGGACATTGGGAAGGGTGTGTGCTATGGTGAGTGCTGTGAGGTGTGTAGACCTGGTGATTCACAGACCTGTACCCCTGGGGCTAAAAATACATTATATGTTCATAAAAAATTTTTTAAATGGAAATGCAATATACCAGAACTTATGCAATGCAGCAAAAGCAGTTAAGAGTGTAGTTTATAGCAATAAATGCCTACATTAAGAAGAAAGGTCCCAAATAAACACCCTACCTCTATGCCTTAAGGAACTAGAAAAAGAACAAACTGAACTCAAAGTTATTAGAAGAAAGGAAATAATAAATACTGGAGCAGTATTAAATGAAATATAAAACAAACACAATAAAAAAGATCAACCAAAGTAACAGTTATTTCTTTGAAAAGATAAATAAATTGACAAAATTTTAGCTAGACTAACCAAGGAAAAAAGAGAAAGAACCCAAATCACCAAAGTTGTTAATGAAAAAAGAGACATTACAATTGATACTAGAGAAAGTCAAAGGATTATTAAAGGCTATTATATGCCAATAAACTAGAAAACGTACAAAAAAATGAAAAAAAATTCTTAGAAACATACAACCTACCAAGGCCAAATCAAGAAGAAATTAAAAAAAATATATATGAATAGATCAACTACTAGTGAGGAAATTGAACAAAATAACCAAAAATCCTTCAATAAAGTCCAGGCCCAGATGTTTTCACTGATGAATTTTATCAAATATTAAAAAAAAAAAAGAGTTAACATCAATGCTTCTTAAAATTTCAAGAGGAGAGAATATCCAGAAACCCATTTTATGAAGCCAGCATTACCTTGATCCCAAAACTAGAAGGGGACACCACTAGGGGGAAAAAAAAATTACAGGGCAATATCCCTGATGAATATAGATGCAAAAATTCTCAACAAAATTCAGCAACACATTAAAAGAATCTGTCATCATGATCAAGTGGGATTTATCCCTGAAATGCAAGGATGGTTCAACCTATGCAAATCAATGTGATATATCACAGTAACAAAATGGAAAAGGATCGTATGATCATTTCATTAGACACACAAAAAGCATTCAACAAAATTCAACCTCCATTCATGACTAAAAACTCTTAATAGATTAGGCATAGGAAAACATATCTCTACATAATAAAGGCCATGTATGACAAGCCCACAGCAAACATCATGCTCAATGGTGAAAGGTTGGAAGCTGTTCCTTTAAGTCAGGAACAAGTCAAGGATGCCCATTCACCCCATTCCTGTTCAATAAAGTACTGGAAGTCCTAGCCAGAGCAATCAGGCAAGAAGAATAAAAGGTATCAGAATTGGAAAAGAAGAAGTAAAATATTTTCTATGTGCAGATTACATTATTTTATATATAAAAAATCCTAAAGACTCAACCCCAAAACAGATCTAATCAATGAATTCACCCAAGTTTTTGAATACACAGTTAACATACAAAAATCTGTAGAATTTATATACATAAACAATGAAATTTTTTAAAAAGAAATAAAGAAATTGATCCCACTTACAATAGCATAAAAAAACAATAAAATGCTTAGGATTAAATTTAACTAAGAAGGTAAACTGAAAACTGTAAGACATTGATGAAAGAAATTGAAAAAAAAACACAAATAAATGGAAAGATATACTGTGTTTGCAGATTGGAAGAATTAATATTGTTAAAATGTCTAAACTATCAAAAGCAATCTATAGAATTGACAAAAGCTCTATTGAGATCCCAATGGCATTTTTCACAGAAGCAGAAATAACACTCCCAAACTTTATGTGGAACCACTAAAGACCCACCAAAGCAACCCTGAGAAAGATGAACAAAGTATGAAGCATCACATTTACTAATTTCAAGCTATAGTATAAAGCTATAGTCAAACAGCATGGTATTGGTATTAAAAAAAGACAAAGAGACCAATGAACATAACTGACATTCCAAAATAGACCCAAGCATATACAGTCAACTAGACAGGGAAAACAAGCATATTCAATGAAGAAAAGACAGTCTCTTCAATAAATGGTGCTGGGATAATTGGATATTCACATGAAATAGAATGAAACTGAACCCATATCTTACAGCACTCACAAAAATTAACTCAAAATGGACTACAATCTTAAATATAACACCTGAAACCACAAAACTCCTAAAAGAAAATATAGGAACAAATCTCCTTGACATAGGTCTTGGCAATGATTTTAGATACGACCTCTAAATCACAAGCAACAAAATAAAAAATAAACGAGGAGGACTACATCAAACTAAAAAGCCTCCTCACAGCAAAGGAAACCAACAACAAAGTGAAAAGATAACTAGGGAATGGAAAAAAAATATTTACAATTCATACAGTTGATAAGGGGTTATTATCTAAAACATACCACTTAATAGCAAAAAAAACAAATAGTCCAATTTAAAAAAAAAAAAAAAGGGCACAGGACCTGAGTAGACATTTCTCCAAAAAGATATACAAAAGGCCAACAGGTGCATTTAAAAAAATGCTCAACATCACTGGTCTTCAGGGAAATGCAAATTAAAACCACCGTAAGATATTACCTCATGTCTACTAGAATGGCCATCATAAAAAAGACAAGAGTAACAATGCTGGTGAGGATGAGGAGGCTGGGAACCCCTGTGCTCTTGTGGGTGAGACTGTAAATTGGTACAGGTGCTATGGGAAACAGTATGGGGATCCTCAAAACATTACAAATAAAACTCCTGCATGATCCAGATTTTCAACTTCTCGGCATTTACCCAAAGGTAACAAAAACACTATCTTGAAAAGATATCTGCACCCCTAAGTTCATAACAACATTGTTTACAACAGCCAAGCTGTGGAAACTACCTCAGTGTTCACGGATGGATGAATGGACAAAGGAGTTGTAGTACAGACACACAATGGAATATTATTTGGCCATCAAAAATATGAGGAAATCCTACATTTGTGAGAACATGCATAGACTCGGAGGGCATTCTGCTAAGTGAAATAAGTCAGAGAGAGAAGCACAAATACTCACAAGCACTCCACATGTAACTATGATCTCACACGCGAGATCATAAAAGAAAAACTCATAGAAAAAGAGATCGGATTTGTGGTTAACAGAGGCAGGGGGTTGGAGGGAGGAGGAATTAGAGAAGGTGGTCAAAAGGTATAAACTACCAGTTATAAGATAAATAAGGTCTAGGAATGTATCGTCTGACTACAGGTAGCACTGCTGTGTGACCTACAGGGAAGTTAAAAGAGGAAGCTCCAGAGTCCTCATCATAAGGAGCAAAATGTTTTTTCCTTTCTTCTTCTTTCTTTTCTTTTTATTGTATCCATATGAGAAGTGGCCATTAGCCGAATCGATTGTAGTGATCATTTCACAATCCATGTAAATCAAATCATCATGCTGTACGCCTTACACTTCTACAGTAAGGTAGGTCAAGGATTTCCCAAAGGAAAAAACTAAGGAAAAAAGAAAATAGTACACTGTTTTCTTTCTTCCATCCTCCCCCCGCCCCATAAATGCAGTGGAACCCACTAACCTCGTGCTAGAAGCTTATGAGAAAGATCATCATCCTTTTCTGAAAAAAAAATTCCCTCTCCAGTTGAGATTATTAACCTTTTGGAGGCTGTGGCTTTTATTCCAGAATTTATGGAACATGCAGCTCAAGGGTATAATCTGACTTAACTTGAAAAAGGTCAGTTCCCTCTTCAGGGCTTTCTAGCAATTTTACAATAATGTTGTACATTTATACGGAGCATTTTCTGCTAGGGGAATGGGATCATCAAAATTTAGTATCTCTCTGTTATTTTTTGATGTGCTCAGTCAGTTTATGGGTAGATTGCTGAGTTCTGAGCATGGAGGGGGGTGGGGATATGTGGGCAGTAGGACGCAGACAGAGGAAGCAGAAGACTCAGCCTCTTGCTGCAAGTTTAGAATCCTTAGAATTTACTACACTCCCCCTCCCCCGCCGCCATAAAAACTAACAGCAACTGAAAAACTGAGAGTTATCTACATTCCTTGAGAATATTAATTAAATCTAGAGGAAAGAAGAATGAGAGGGGGAGAAACAGGGTGAATAAAAGAGAGGAAACAGGGAAGGAGAAAGAGGATAAAGAACATCAATGAAGTGAAGAAACACGGCAAGGTCACCGCGTCCAAAGAATGTTCTAGCACAGCCCAGCTCTTGACAGGTGTGGGGAAGGCCTCCAAGACAGCAGGCAGAAACCCCAATCCAGACATACTGGTTACTTTGTCCTTCTCGATTGTCCGTGTCCCTCTGAAAAAGGTACACTCAGAACAATCTCCAAGTTGAGGTATGCACCGGCTGGTGCCCAAAGAGTGGGACCTCTCTGTTTCTCCATACTCTCCCTCTCACAAAGCTGGTCAGGCTGACTTGCTGCTAGGGCAGTATTTGTGCTGCTGTCTTTATAATCTGTGTCCTCACAACACGATGACTACTAGCAATATAGCACTAGTTCCATCAGTGCTGTCAGTAACTATTTCGTCTCCCCTATCCCTTGAATGCAACAATGAGGAAGGACCTGCCCTCCAGGAAATTCCCCTACTTCCAGGATCTTCAATTTTCAACCCATTCTCCAGACTTACCACCAATGCTGTGTTTTTGAGAAAATTAACTGCCCTTATTAAAATGCTGTAAAGGCTCTCCATCCTAAAGCAGCTAGAGCCCGGCCTCCAACCTTAGAAGACCTTTCTAGACTGTTATTTACCTTCCCCCTGATGCTTCTAACTCTTGTCAGTATGAATGAGAACCAGTTCCAAACACGCCACATCTCTTCATCACCCTCTGAAATTCTACCTGCAGCTCTCTCTTCTCGGACTGCTCTCCCCACTTGGAAAACTCTTAGTTCCCACTGAGATTTACCTTCATGAGAAAGTCTTCCTCCAGCTCTCACCGTGATACCATGACCCACCCTCACAGGCCCCCAGTGCTGAGCTCACTGCTCCCTTCACTGCGTTTCCTCTAACCCTTTGTATAGGTACCCTTTGTGCCCATAACACATGGTGATGTTTTACTGTCTCCTATAAAGAATGACCCCCTTGAGGACAGGGATTACACCTGTCATCTAATAAATATTCAACACCTCTATTTCATCTCATTTGTTCGACAAATATGAACTGAATCTATTTGATGCTAGGCTCCAGCACATGGGGTGATTAAGATCTATGAGATCCTTGCCCTTAAGCACCTTGCAGCAGGACAGAAGTTCCCTAAAAACAAGTAGGAACGAGGGATTATAATGAGCATATTAACTGGGGAAGAACTGGGAGCTATGGGCCCAGAGAGGAGGGGGCCTAATGTAGAGGAGAAGTCATGAAAGCTCTCTCTAGAAAAGCCACCTTTTTAAGCTAAGACGCAAGAAATTATCCAGTGGAAGAGCTCGAGATTGAGTCCAGTCTCTCAAGCTTATCTCCTGTCCAAGTAACATTTTCTACCATTTCTTTAAAGTCATTGGTGAAGCATGGGGGCAAGGGTAGTCTGTGGAAACTGGCTAGAATTTTCCATTAATCAATATTATGGAGGATATGCCTATGACCAGTGGTGATGTTCAAAATATTTACCAACAGGTATAGCACAGACATCAACCAGTCAGAGTGGCCACCAGCCAGAGGGAACCAGCCTGCCCACTCCCATTCACGCAGGCTAAATGCCAGCCCCAGGCAGGAGAACAGAGTCCGTTGTGGATCTCTCTCCCTGGAGGGAGGCACAGATGCAGCTCTGGTCCACCACCTTTTGTAGAAGGCTTTAATTCTGCACACTGAGGACACCAGGCATATAAGTGGGACTTCACACACTTTGTCTGGAAAATCTCTCCTAAATGCACACACCGCAACCCAGGTTACGCACCCACGGTCTCCTAGGAGAATGATCTCTTGAGTCAGCTAAAATCGCTGGCTGCTGTTTTCACATACCCTTTCCTGTTTAATGCTCCTTTAATACCCAGAGTAAGTTCAAAAGTGCCCAGTGTCTGCCTTTCTTGCTTGGGGCTTTCTTTGCCTGCCTCGCAGTGGGCTGAGGAATTCTAAACATGTGTCTGTGGCTCGGTGAGGCCACTGGGACATCAGGCCATAGGTTGGATCAGGGGTCTATACCCTGAGAGGGATACAGGAGGGAAACTGCCTCAGATGTCTGCCGAGAAAAAAATGGAAAGACTTAGGTATCTGCGCCACTGATATTACTCCAGCCCCTTTCTTTGTAGACTGTGGGCTTTATAGGGGTCTGAAGTAGCAATAAACCGACCTCTCAGACTTGTAAAATGTACACAGTATGAAGCAATAAGAAAATTATCCCAAGTTTCCCACAACTTTATAGAAGTAAATGTGCTGGGTGCATAGTAAAGCTCCCTTGGAAGGGTAGAGACTTCTGCATTTGCCCCAGGGTAGAAGGAACGCCTTATTGTCTTTGTTCCTTCTCTGTCCATTCAGGGAATGTTTATGGAGCGCCTTCTGCATACAAGATATCTCAGAGCAGAACTGTGATCCCTAAACTAAACAGGGTCATGAATCAGCCTATATTCTGGGAAAATAAGGAGTAATTTCCATCACCCCTTATAAATTTGGGAGAATTCAACTATTTATCACTTCATATAACCAATGACATTGCTCACTGTTTATGACCCTGATTTGGTTGCTAGAGGGATTTTCATTCAGCTCTTGCAGGAGGGTTGTGGCCAATCAGAGATGAAATGGAGTCCTTCCTACACCTCTCTCCCTAGACTGAGCCCACAGCACCATAGTGCTTGTAAGCTAAAGCAGGTGCAACCTTGCAAACTGTGCCACAGCCCTCCAAATACCAAGAAGCCCAGTCCCTCTGTCCCTCCTTTCCAGAGGCCCTGGCCAGTTCAGCCTCCCAGGCTCTTGGTTTCCATAGTACCCAGAGAAGGTTCTGGTGGTTTCCAGGCCTAGGTTATTTGGGGGTGTGCTCAGGGTCACCTCCAGGAGGTAACTTCTGAACATATACCTTAATGTCTCCCCAGCACTTCCCATTGGCTCTATCGTCTCAGGCCGAGAGCTTTGAATTTGCTAGCCTCAGTTTCCTCCTCTAAAGGTTGTTATAAAAAAAAAAAAAAAAAAAAAAAAAAAAAAAAAAGCAGCTAGCCCAGAGGGCTGTTGTGAACATTCTTGGGTTTGCCCTGTGTGGACTCCACCCTCACTCCTCCCTCCACACCACCCCCAGAAGACAGGACAGCCATGGGACATGGGGGGAGGTGTGGAGTAACAAATGTACTCTCTGCCCCATTCTGTTCTCTGTACCAGGAAATCTGGTCACATCATCCAGCAAACTCATCCCAAACACTGTCACTCACTGTCCCAGCCAAACCGGGCGTACTGAGCACTGAGTCTCTGTCCAACTCGCTTTGCCAAATAGGTGACTAATGCCACCAAGGTAGCCGTGAGTTCTGCCAACTGGCGAATTGTCCCGACATCTCACGTAGAGCTTCAACATGTACAGTGGGAAGGAGCAGAATTGTTCTGATTTAAGGAGACTGGCTGGTGATACCAGGCAACCCCCCCACCACCACTCTGCCTCTCTCACCCTGCCCCTCCTCCTTCAGCACTTCTGTGAAACTCTGGAAGCCATTTGAATAGCGCTGTCCCCACCCTGCCCCAGACCACTGCATTGAGCGCGCCCTTGGGTGAGCTGAAACGTCCTTGGCTCACAACACCCAATCTGAGCTCTGAAGGCAGCTAAGGGATAATATAATCAACACCTTCCCAAAACTTCAGCAGTAAGAACATTCAAGAGGCACAGCTCACACCAGTTTCTGCCATATAATACATGACTTTTTTTCTTTCTTTTTTTTCCTGCTTCCTATCTGGATGCATACAGGGGCCTCCAGCTGTTGCTGTCAGTCAAATCGCCAGTATTTCCTTTCTGGGAGTACATTTTTTCCTGAAGCAGCATTTTAGCACCAGATTAGCACCTGATGCATTAGTGCTTTTTATCACCTAGCAATATTTGCCATCCAAAGGGCTGAGCAACACAGTTACCATCGCTCAGGCTACATTTGTTTCCTGCTTGCAGGCCGGTGTCTCGCTGCAACCTGCACTTGAACCACACAAAATGGCCCTAAGCAAGAAAGTGAAGCACTATTAAAGGTCAGAAATTCTTAGTCACTGAGCTCCATCTATTTCTCATCTCTAGTCTCTGTCCCTCCCCTGCTCCCCGTCCCCCAACGCCCACATTTTTTTTTTAACTCCAGAACCAATTTTTCAAAGAATTTCAGTTCCTGGACGCAAAAAAAGGATATTCCAGACATTCCAGAGTACAGAGGTTCTCATCACAGAATTTTTGACCTAGCAGGGAACTCAGAAATCACACGGGATGAGCCCTTCATTTTGTAGGTGGGGAAAGGTGAAGGGACCCACCCCTGTTCCTACCCAGCTGTCATTATTACCGAGACCGCCTACTTTCAACCCAAATGGCATCAAGACTATGAAAATGCTTGTTCCCTTCCTCTCTTCAAATTCCTCGTGTTCCAAGTTCCCAACCGAAATAGGATGTCGTTTTGCTCTCACCTTGACTCCAGAAGTTTGGTTAAGGTGACCTTTTCATTTCAAAGACGGGAAATTTAAAAAGCTGGCAAATCAAAAAATTAGAACTCCTTTGTTTGCCCAAGACAGTCCATTCAAGATTTCGCAAACCTGGCTATGTGCCAGAATGATTACCTGGCTGGGTTTCAAGATCATAATTTCTCTACCAAAACGGTCTCAGGGCTTGGAAAGAATTGAGACTCTGTCTGTTCCTGGATTGTGCGGGGTTTGTTTATTTCTGTTTGTTTGATCTCCCAGAGATCCTGCTACACATCAGGTTTGAGCCTGTAGATCTAATCAGTGCCCACTCCTTCATCCCACCCACAACGTGGATGGCGTTGAGCATGTACTTGAAGACATCTGGGGAGGATGATACTGTGGCTGTTCTCCGGGAATCACAGCTTAACATCACCTATCAAAACACGAGTCAAAAGTGGTAACCTACGATAATAATAATGTTGACTCTTAAGTCCGCTTGCTAGATCATTGAAAGTAAATTTGCTCTGGCCCCAAGTGCCTTGGCCCCCAGCGAGTGCCCCTCCTGGCATGTGAACAGCTGGGGAAGCTGAGCCACAGGCGCTGAAGCCTTGGACGGCAGCAGCAGCAGCAGCATCAGGCGAGGTATCACGAGGCAAGTGTAATTTAAGACCTACATATTTAATTAGACAAACTCTTGTCAACATATAGTTTCAGCACTTTCTCTCGCTTTTGGCTCCAATTCCCTATGACCGCCTTCTTTCCAAGTAATTCCATGAGTTCTGGGAATGTCCAGAACGGCACATGCCCAGGACTGGGACCAATTTATCCTGAGTAATCTGTCAAGCCGCAGGTCATGCTTTTCCACCGCTGTAGGTTACCAAGCAACCTGCTTGTCACCCGGGATAACGACCTGACTCTCATTCCAGGGGGCATGACACAACATAGGATCCTGGGTGCAGGGACACCACCAGCGTGGGACTCACGCCAATCTGCTGGGGAAGCCCGGCCGCACAGTGGCCCGGGTCCCACGTTGAGCCTTTGTGTGTAAAATGGGGACAGGAGAGCAGCTCCCCAGCTGGTTACAACATGAGATACTGACTCTAAAGCACCAGGTCATTTTGTTGAAGGTCAGCCTGAGAGCAGAAATGGTTTGGCAGCAGGGAGGGAAGTGCAGGAGAGGCTGACATCTGGCACACTCCGGTCACCATCAAAGTGGACAGAGAGGGAGACCTCCAGGCCCCCCACGCTCTCAAGTCCCTCTGGAAAAGCACAGAAACGTCTCTGCTTTTGCGGCCACAGTGGGACCCAGAAACCTGAAGTACCATTTCTGTGAAGGCTTGAGCTTCCAGGAAGCTTAAAACTGGCTGTGGTAACTGGCCCCAGCTAGGGCCTGTGTCAGCCCCAGGCTCAGCATCAACAGCTCTCGGAGGCCGTGGCCTTCACAGTTGCCTCAGCACGTAGTTTCTAAGCTCTGTCCATGACTTGGGGCCAGTGCAGATGGTCCTTTCTCAGCTCCATCTTGGCCACTTCGTCTGGGGTTCCACCATCACCACCATCCCCAAAAGGCACCGGTGGGGAGGTTGCAGAGGGAGCATCCAGCCAATCCCATAAATTAGCTCTCAAATATTTCTGCCAGAAAAAGCCAAAAAGTCAAAAAGAGGGCCTGGCTACTCAAGCACTCAAAACTTTTATATTTGAAAATAAGGAGGGGCTGGCTGGTTTGGAGGATTTCAGAATAAACTGGAAACCAGAGCAGGGACTCCTAAAGCAAGGGTTTTCTGACAGTTTTTTGTGACTAGGGGCCTGCCGACCTCAATGAGCGTCTTCTGGATCCTCTTGGAAAGAGCACAGGGCAAGGGTTCTCTTTGTAAGCCTGGTGATAATGAAAGGTGTCCAGGTAGCTCAGAGAGTTAGACCTGGCCACCAAAAGGCAGGGGGTCCTTCCAGTCAGAGGCAGAGACAATTTCTTGCAGCCCTAGGAACCAGGAGAGGGCAGGAGGAACACAAGGAAATAAAATAGAGTCCAATTTGGAGGCCAAGCAGACAGCAGAGCACCACCACCACCCAGAATAAAGCCCCTGGTGAGCCTCCTGAGGACTTTGTGCTCTTTTGCAAAACGCCCTCCCCAAAAGGGGTGCCTGGTCTCACCCTCTGAGAATCTGTGCTGTTGAAGCTACAAGGAGCCTGATTCTAGGGCGTGGATATTTATAAGCTTTTTCACTCGGAAACCATAGAGTCATCAGGGGGCGGGAGGGCAGTGCTGACTGCAGGTGTGGGCTCACACGTGCTGACTGACAGCACAGGCCCCTCACGGAGCCCAAGCCTGCCAGGGCACACATACTGTTCCATCCAGCCCTGTGAGCCCAGCAGCAGCCAGGGCTTTGGCCCTGAAGGTTGGCGTCTGAATAAAGCACAAGGAGTCCAGAAGCCTGCCTGGGTTTTGGCTCCAGCTCCATGGGCCGATTTGCTGCCCAGCCGGAAGGAAGTCCCAACCCTCTCTCGGCAGCCTCTGTATCTGTCAACTCTTGGTTGGTTTCATAGAGATATTATGAGAAGCCTTCTGATCTCCCAGTGACCTAGTCCAAAGTGTGATCTGGACTCCTCCCATCAGAGCCATTAAAAATGCAGATCCCTGTGCCTGGCCAAGACCAACTGAAACAGAATTTCTGGAGAAAGAACTAAGAAATCTGCCTTTCAACAAAGTCTCGGGTGATTCTCATGTGCCCTCAAGACTGCAAGTCACTGACTTAGGGGAGTCCAAACTCCTTCCAGTGGGGCCAGGGCCTTTACAGTCTGCCTTCTGATGACCATTCACAGCATCCTCTCTGTTTCGACACCACCGGCTGACATTCAGATCCACTCATCGAGGCCAGGCACTGGGCTAATTAAATGCATCCACTGAACCCCCACAGCAGCTCCTCAAACCAGTACTATTATCCTCCCCATTTTACAGATGAGGAGACTGAGGTTTATACGGAAACTCAGTCATGTGACCAAGATCACAAAGGAGGCATGACGATGAGGTCAGAAACCCATTTCCATCTATGGGACCGTAGAGTTCTCTTACTTAACGACCCTCAACATACCACATTGTGCATTCTCTCAAACATGCTTGTGTGACCCTGCTCAGGGTGACCCCTCGGCCTCAGATGCCTCACAAGACTCCGTGCCTCTGCAAATATATAGAACTCAAATTTTTTACCTGACCTGCCCCCTTGCCCCACATGGCCATGGTCGGGGGGACTCAGGAATTCTGCCTTGAACTAAAAACTGCTGTAAACAATAAAGACTGTTTGTATTTTTAAGATTTCTAGGACTCTGTTATCCATCCTTATAACCACCAGATTTCTAGGACTCTGTTATCCATCCTTATAACCACACAGCACAGCATACAGAAGAGGCTAAATAAATGCTTGTTGACTGAAAGGATGGTCCTTCCCATGGGACTGAGGAAAACAGATCTGAGGAACTGCCTCAGCTATGACGAGAAACAAGGAAGAGACCATGAGAACGGGCCAAGTGATGGAAATTTCAGAGGAAGGATTGAAAGAAAGGACAAGAGACTGGGCAGGGTGTCCTGGGTCCCAATGACAGCCTGGAAAACGGGGTCCACTCTGCACGGCAGAGGCTGTGAGGGGGCACAAGAAGGCCACGGCGAAGAATGGAGGAGCCGGAGTGAAGAAGACGAGAAGGGGCAATGGAATGGAGACACACTGAAATGTCCAGAGCTACTTTGCTTGCAAGTGCTTTTGAGCTCCAACCATTCCAGAAGGCAAGCAGGGCCTTTAGAAGAGAAAAAAAGAAGACACACACAGTGCATGCCTGAGGGCCAGAAGGCATATTCTAGGAGCATCGGGGGACCATTCATCATCATCCAAATGCAATGCAAGGGAACACATCAGCAAGTGGAATTACACTGCAAGAAACCTGACCAGAATGTCATGGGGAACGAGTCCAAGAGACGTTTTAATGACAATCCCGATGCCAGGGATCAAAGAGTGTGACACAAGCTTTAGAAGCAGGGCAATTAATGATGTTTTTTGGAAGGAAAATCTGGAAGAAAAAAAAATGTGTACTACCAGCTGTGTGGTAAAGCCATGGAGTAGACTGAGGAGGAAAACAAACAGATTTAGAAACAAAATGGCCGCCAAAGAGACCACGCGTTCTTCTATGACCGTTGAGTGAGAGGTTAGGAAGACTATTCCGACTCTCCCCTTTACCAGGTCTGTGAACATGGGTGACTTTCTTGATCTCTTTGAGACTCTATTTCTTTATCTGTGAAAAGGAGATAGTGGTACCTACCCTTATAAGGGTTGTTGCTAGGATTAAAGGAGACGAAGTGTATTTAATGCTTTAGAATAGCAGCTGGCAGAAAGGCTCTATACATGACGGCAGCGGTGGTGGTTCACAGTTGCTACTATGTGACTTTAGGATGATACCCTTTGCAAGTACCCATGCCCTAGTTCTCCAAGTAGATTTTTACCCCCAAAAGGAACTCTACAAGTCTTTCAGGTCAGCCCAACTGAAACAACTCTAGAATCTGCCTTTCCTTCCGAGCCCACACAGACATGTGTGCAAGACAGTTTGCAGAGCCTGATGAAAAATGTCAAGAATAGGCTAGGTTCCTAGCCTACAGTCACTTCCATTCTGGTGTCAGAAAGGAACTGGCAGACCTCACTGTGGCTCAAGGCAGAGTTTAAGATGTGCTATGGGAGCATCACAACCAATGGACTGGGGTGAGGGGAGGGCACAGTCACTCGCAGCTGGCACCATGGAAGAAGAAGCAATTTACCAGACGGAGTCCTGACGAAGTGACTGAGTGGATCCCAGACATGCAGAGCCATGCACATCCCTCCTAAGTCACCTTTTAAGGACAACTGCAGATGGCTATGCTTTGTACAAATAACTCTAGTCCAGTACAACTGGTCCAGAAGAAGCAGCCCGCTGCCCAGCTTGGGGAGAAGAGATAAACGGAGCCAATCAGATGTAGTGCAAGAGGACGGGAGGCGGGGTCTGTGGCAAGACTGAGCCAGAAACAAGGAATCAGACAGACTCTGCAAACACAGGCAGGATGTAGAGTTGGGGCCAAGGCTGACTTTTGTGATGAAAGAGCCAAAACTGGAAATTAAGCTAGGAGAGTAGTACCAATGTGATGAGAGGAAAAATCACGCATTCCTTAAGGGTGAGAGAGAACTGAGAAAGAAAGACAGATAGGAAGGCAAACGGAAGGAGAGACTGACCAACAGAGAGAGAGAGAGATTAACAGGCCAACTGGCTGGCAGACACAGAAGATGTTCAGAGACAGAACAAGCCGGAATGGCTGATTTTCTCTTGGGTCGCATGGCTGCGGAGTGGGGAGCAGATACCTGAGAAGGTGGGGCAGGGGCTGGGCATGCAGAGCGGAGATGGGTGGGGAAGAGTGGGGGCTTAAGGCAGTCAGAGCGCTCTTTGAAATCTTTCAACATTTTCTTGAACATATTAAAGAAGCAACTCATACTCCCTCCCATGAGACCTCAGCAGAGAATGGTCATATTCATTGCATTGTATAAGAAGACAGAAAGTTTTACTGGCATTCCACTAAGACAGCTGGGATCGGGATATCTGAATCTCCCAAATGGGATGAGTGTTTTTTAGGGCAATCGTTCAGCCGAGGCAGGACAGCGGCTGACGTCACTACCCCTGTGAAAACAGCGAGTGAGCCCTAGCCTCTGTTTCTGCCTTGGCCGAAAATGAGCTCTCTGATCTCGGACAATTGATTTAACCTATCTGGACATCTGTTCGTAAATTCACAAAATAAGGAGATTGAACTGGATGTCTTTCAAGCTTGCCTGCAGGGCTGCTAACATCTTAGACCCTGTGGTTTCCACAAACCCCTCGTTATTTATACATCAGACTTTTTCACAATGTCTAAATAATATTGCCAACTGTGTCCATAATATTTTATTTATTATATTACTATGAGGTGAATAGGTTATTGCCTCGCAGTACAATTTGTACTTGAATACCATTTCAACATGCATAGTAAATCTCACCTTCTACGCACTCCCAAGCATTTAAATCGAGACACCTCTTAGTGTACTTACCACATTCTGCTTTAGGCTATGGTTATTCGGGAAAATGCCTTATTGTCCATTCCTGGATGGAATGGACATCCCAGGATGTTACCTGGAAACCCAGCTGCAAAGAGAAAAGAAAGAGCTGCCTGGGAGGCTTTCGTCTTTGCAAGCTCAAGAACCCCGGACAATACATTGCACACGACTGATGTTCAGTGCGTGTTTGGGCAACAAACATATAGTTGGAAAGAATGCAAAACTTAAAAGGAATTCATCAAATAAGCCTAATGAAGTCCCCCTCCTTTGCTTCTTCCCTAACACACCCAGAGGGCAAACCTAACTCCTGTGCCTAGAGCGAATAAACATTGACCTGACTTCATTGCAAATGGCCCCTCGTCTCAGTGCTGCTGAGGAGTTTGGGAAGAGCACAGGATACAGACAAGAGAAATCATTGCTCAGGTGGTCAGTGGGGAAGAGGCGGCCGGAATCTTTCATGTTTGCAAGATGCCCGCAGTGACACAAAAGGTAACACTATATGGAGCTGAAAGAACCAGACAGTGTCAGATTGGCTGGCAAAGCATTTTCTCACTGAGAAAATAAGAATGAAGGAAAAAGGGGGAGAGGGGAGAAGAAACTATCAAGGGTCTTCTCAAGGCAAAGGCCTGTCAAGCTGTAGTTCCTACTCCTCCTGCAAGAAAATTTAGATGGAGACCCAGTGGTTCTATTTCAATAAGATCTCCTCAGTCTTCTTCTTCTTCTTCTTCTTTTTTTTTTAAGATTTTATTTATTTATTTGACAGACAGAGATCACAAGTAGGCAGAGAGGCAGGCAGAGAGAGAGGGGAAAGCAGGCTCCCTGCCAAGCAGAGAGCCTGATGTGGGACTCGATCCCAGAACCCTGAGAACATGACCTGAGCTGAAAGCAGAGGTTTAACCCACTGAGCCACCCAGGCGCCCTCTCCTCAGTCTTCTTAATGTCCAGCAGCTTTCTTGAGCCCTGTGTCCTCTGCCTCTTTCCAGATTCCCAAGGAAAGCGCAGCCCTCCCCCAATTCCTCAACACAAGCTCTGGGTCCCTGTTAATAATCAACTTCTAAGTGGCGCCCTAGCCACCCCGCCTACCTCCAGTCCTCACTCCCCTACCCAGACTGGCCGCAGGACACTGGCTTTGTCACCCAGGGGCCCCTGCAGTGCTGTGGGTCCCAGCCCTCAGCTCTGGCCATCAGTGCACACGTCCAGTTTCTCCCTTTTCACCTCAGCCGCCCTCCACTGTGCTCTCACATTCCAGACACCGTTTCGCTCCCTCACTCCCTTTGTCTTCCATTACTAAGTCTGATCCAGAAACACACTCAGTTAGGACCGGCCTCACCAGGGACGGAGGGTATCCCGCACCACCCGAGTCCTGATTTGGTGAGCTAAATTTTTGCTGGTGTTAACTCGCTAGAGTTAGCTAGCTTCATTTCACTTCCCTCCCACGTTGCTTCACATTCCCGAGTTCATACTTTGGAGGAGAGAGAGAAGTGTACTCCATTGAGATTGGAGAGAACCACAGGGAGGGCCAGAGAGGGCCCTGAACCTGCCGTTCTGGACAGAACGCACCCCATCTCCAGCTTGCGGTGGGCACAGGGCCGGGCCTGCCGATCGCTTCTTCCCCGGCAACTGCCCTCTGGCGCCTTCCAGGCTGCTCCCTTCTGACTGATCAACTCCAGCAGCTAACTCTTCTTGGGACGGCAGGAAACGAGAGGCTGTTAAGGAGTAGGACCCCTGTGAGTTGTGCCAAGAATTCTACGTGGCACCGGTGGCACCCGTCGCAGAGTGCTGACACGGGCTGACACAGCCAGTCTTACAAAAAAGAGTTAAACGAGGGCCATATCACCAGGCTGTTGATGCCTCCTGCTCTGCGAGCAGACAGGAACAGGACGTTCTCAGATGACTCCACCCCTGAACCCCAACTCATCAATTACAGCACGGAACACCGAGCCTTGGGTTCCCACCGGCTCCTGCACACTCTTTCTCTCGTGTCTCTGCCAGGCTCCTGTTCTGTTACCTGGCTCCTAATTCGCTGTCCAGAAACAAGAGCTGCGCTGCGTTGGGCTCTCACGTCCCACGTTCCCGGGTGCCCCACCCGCTAGCACACGCAGCCCTGAGAGCCCCGGAGCTCGCAAACACCGACGTGACCGCCCGGACTGGGCCACTGCTTATTCATCAGTCCCAATACCTGGCATCTGTTCGGGCTGGCACGTGGGTTGTCTCTAAAACACCTGGCCGGTTGTTTACCTCCCCGGCTGCGTAGCAGTTGGCATGTCCCTGTCCCCGGCTCCCTGCAGCCTCCCAGGAAAAGAACACGGCCTCCTGCCCTGCATGTCTTCCCTAGTCCTGCAGAAATCAATCTGCCGCCGCGGGGCTTTGGCCGCTCTGCCCCTGCCCTCCCCACTGCCCCCTCAGCTCCTCTGTTGGTTGTCCCTGCGTGTGAGCCACAGCCCTCTCTGTTCTTACTCTTTCCATTGACACAGCCAGCCGCCTCTTCCCTTCACTGACCTCCTCCGGATCTCTGTGCCCAAAGCTCCTGCCATCTCGACCTTTAAAATGCACTCTTGGCCCACAGGTGCAGTCTTCTCCCCAGTGCACGCGCAATCACCTGGCTTCTTGCTCACCTGGTGGCTTTCTCGCCCTCTGGCTTTCCTGCCAAGCCTATGTTCCCAAGAGCTGCCTTCCTTTCAGGACCATACCATACACACTGCCCAGGGTTTCTCTGACGCGTACAGGGCCAGACTTCTAATCAGATAGTTTATATTCCAGTCCGATGACCCCAAGTTCCACATTACCTTCCTGGCTGACAATGAGAGCTCGCCAGGCAATCCTCACGGATCCACATTTTTCTCTTGCAGGCATCCACTCCTTTCCTGTCTCCCCGACCCCAATTCCTCCAACTCACTTCCTTCAGTAAGGTCATACTTACCTTCTAGGTCAGAAACCAGAATTCTCAGGTAATTTCCAGGACTAAAGCAATGCGTTCTTTGCAATGTATTGTCTCCTCTTTGCTTCCAGTGGCTGCTGGCCGTGCCCGCCTAAGTCCCATCCTTGCCCTCCCTGTAGGCGGGCACACAGTGGTGAGGGCGACAGCTAACACGGAGTGCTACCTGTGTGTCAGGCTCTGCTCCAAGCGCTTTGCAAAGAAGATTCCCCAGGTCTGCCTCCCTGCATCTTATTTTAGTTTCTCTAAACTTACTCACCGGAGGAAAACCACCCAAGTGGGCAGAGGAGAGAAGAAACTTTAAAAGAAGCAGTGGGAACAATGTAAACATCTCTAGCTGTCCTGATGAGGCAGGCTCTATGTTTCTTCTCCCTGTATGTCGAATTCCCACGCATTCATGCCTGTGCCTCCTCAGTCCTGACCATATAACCTTGTTTTCCACTTAGGAAGTACTCTTTCATTTTTTGCAAACTGCACGTTTTTATAGCGTTCTCCTCATTTCCAATGGTAAATCAAGAGAACACAGATTGGGAATAAGAGTGAGACATATTTTGAAATCATGTCTCTGCCCATTTCCTGCGTTGTGATCCTGGGTATGTTTCTTAACGCTGCTGAACCTCAGTTTACTCATTTATAAAATGCAAATAGTAGAGACCTTGCAGATATTTTTAAATTGCGATAAGCAATGTGTGCAAAGTACTTATCGCAGTGCCCGGCACCTTGTAGATGCTATGCAAATATCCCCTCGTTTTCTAAAAATACTGATACTGTCTCAGTGCAGTGGGTGGATATGAAAGGCAGATTTCTTTGCTGTCATATCTTCTTTTCTTAGTGCGAGGTCTCTCCCAGAAACCAAGGGAAATCTTCCCACATGACATACAGAAAAAGAAATCACCTTGTCACAGCATACCAGAGGGTAGTTTTAATAAGAAACTAACAAATGTTATCTATTCTGCCCCAGGCAAACTGTAGACCTGAAGGCTTACCCTCTGCCCGCCTTCCACAGCATCCCTCAGTGGGTTGACTTTGGGATCTTTAATGGCCTTTGTCTTCTGGGTTGCTCACTAGGTTCAACGTCTTCTTGACCCCAGAAACATGCAAGAAGGCTCACTGCGCACTCGAGAAAACAAGCTCTGCAGCAGTGATCCTCCAAATGGGATCCACGGACGAACAGCATCAGCACCACCTGGGAGCTTCTTGGAAATGCATATTCTGGGGGGGGCGCCTGGGTGGTTCAATCTGTTAAGCATCTGCCTTCGGCTCAGGTCATGATCCCAGAGTCCTGGGATCGAGCCCCGCCTCAGGCTCCCTGCTCTGAGGGAAGCCTGCTTCTCCCTCTTCCACTCCCACTATTTGTGTTCCCTCTCTCGCTGTCTCTCTCTCTCTCTGTGTCAAATAAATAAATAAAATCTTTTAAAAAGCAGGGGAATGCCTGGGTGGCTCAGTGGGTTAAGCCCCTTTCCTCGGCCTAGGTCATGATCTCAGGGTCCTGGGATCGAGCCCTGCATCGGGCTCTCTGCTCAGCAGGGAACCTGCTTCCTCCTCTCTCTCTCTCTCTCTGCCTGCCTCTCTGCCTACTTGTGATCTCTCTCTGTCAAATAAATAAATAAAATCTTTAAAAAAAGAAAAAAAAAAGAAATGCACATTCTTGGGGGCCTACACTAGACTCACTGAATCAGAAAGTCTGGGGATGGGGCCCAGCAAACTGTGTTTCAACACTCCCTCAGGGTGATGTTGACGAAGATTCAGGCTTGAGAAGCAGCGGGTGAGATAGAACGTGGGGGTTGCTTCCTAACAGAATCAGCGGGGGAAGTTCCAACAATATGGCAGATCACGTTCAGCGGCCTCCACATGCCAGGCCACTCATCAGGGAAGGTGTCCCTGTGCCTCGTCACAGAGAAGCGTCATGCCTCTGTCAGCCTCCCAAGCACCTCCCCTTGACACTCACCTAGACAAGACCAGCCTGGAAGCAGACGGCTCCCACGTGCACCTGCTGCTGCTCAAACACGAGGTTTGCTCGCTCTTCTCCCAACCACCACCCCCATAACCCTGAGACCCGCCAAGCACCTCCCAGCTCCCGCTCACTCTCATTCAACACGGAGGGGAACAGATACATTAAAGATGCTGTCAGTGACCACACCGGTCACCCATGCTCCCAGGAGCCGGGTCGACCACACAGCTGTGCTACGATTCTCTCAAATCAGCGAGAAGCAGGGGAGAACCAGAGCTCAGAACTCTAGCTGTGATTAATCACTATATAAGTGATTAATGACCCGAAGGGTGCATCCTCACTCCCCTCATTCCTGCACAGAAAATGTTCCTCATCAACATTGGAGATGACCTTTCACCCCAAATCCAATGGACTCTCCTGTCAGTAGCCCCATATGGCTTCCTGCCTCAAATCTAAACTGCTAAGGACCTCTTCTTGGTCTCATGGGACACAGCTGACAGGAAATGTGGGCCATCTTTTATTTCTTAATTTCTTCATTTCCCACATACATGCCCTGTCCCCTGCCACTATGGCCCCCAACGTCATTGCCCACTGTTTCACTCTCTATGCCAGTCAGGAGAAACTCACAGTCCATGGTTCAAATTAGCCAATAGGCATCTCAGAAGGCCACAAGTTTGACTGGAAAGGAAGTCATAAGCTGGCCTAAGACAACATGAGGGAATTGTTGGAATTCTTCTGTTATCGAAAGTTTGTTTGTTTGTTTGTTTTAATCAGGAAATTTGAAAAATAAAAATGGTAGAATTGATAACACAGCTGACAGGAAATGTGGGCCATCTTTTATTTCCTAATTTCTTCATTTCCCACTAAGAACCTCTGCCTAAGCCCTCTTTCTCTTCAGCTTTTGCTTCAGTTCCGTGAGCCACCAGTATCCTTCCAATTAGTTAACTAAGGGGCCCCAAGTAGGTTTCTCTTGCCTACAAAGACCCTGATGGACGCCCCATTATCAGAACTCTGATCAGCTCCCAGCTCCTCTGCAAAGCCTATTTCAGATCCCCTCACCGAGCCCCTCCATCCTTTCCTTTGGATACCACTTATAATCCATGACCCAGTGTAGCTCTATGTTCTCATACTTTATATGTGCACGATCACGTGGCGTCCGAGCAACCTGCACTTGAACGCTGTCCCCACCACTATGTAACTCTGCCCCTGAACAACAGGATTTAACCTTTTCTCTGAACTTCAGTTTCCTGGGAAGAATATATTATTAGGAAGAACAGACAAACAGCAAAAGATCCCAGTACACTCTCTGCCAGCTACTGGGTACATAACGAGTGCTCCCCTCTTCCCTGTCCCCTTGAGAGCCCCCTTCCAGTTTCCTTGTTCCTCTGGGCTTATACCTCTGTATCTAATCGCCTAGGAGGTATACATTATAACGTCATCTGCTGATGCTAGCTCTTGAGCCCAGCCATTTTCTGTGCAAGCTTTGGAATCTGGTTTAAGCTGCAGGAGCACTTTCAAGTTCTATAATTACAGTATTATTGACTATAATTTTATTTGCTATGAGTTGTATTTGGAGCAAATGTCTCTAACTATATTTTTAAAAGCTTTGTTTTGGTTGCTATTCTATTAATATGCAGCTCCAGAAAAGCTAAGAACTGGAAGGAGGAAACTATAAGAAATCGGAAGCAGGATAAAATTCTATCCAAGTGTTTAATCACCCTTGGAGTCATGTTATTCTTAATGATGGTCTAAATTTGTCTTGCTACAATTTATTCTTATTTTCTATCACACTCTACATTTTGCATAATGTGCTTGGAGATAGTCTTTGAGCCACTTTTAAGCTTTTACCTACAGCTTTTTTACACTTTTCCCATTTTGGTTCACATTTATCCAAGGACAACTGTATACCAAGCACTATGCTAAGCACTTCACACAGATCTTTCCACTTAATTCTTAATCATTTGAAGTATCCCCTATGTGTCCTATATAAGCATTATTATTATGTCCATTTTATGAATGATCAGATCTTAAAGAAGTCCTTCCACTTGCCCAGGGTCACTAAGCAAGTAACAGATGATGATGCCACCATTTGAACCTAGGTGGTGTGACACCAGCGCCCATACTGCCTCAGAGATTCTAGTTCCTCAATTTTTAAGGATTTAATTATTTTTATTGGCGTTTCTCCCATTTCTCTTCATCCATCTTAACTGTTCACTAATACTGATGTGAACTATCTGGATGCTATAAATGGAAAAAGATCTTGGGGTCCAAGTGGAACATGTCCATAGCACAGAAGAGCTAATGGAGTGGCATTAAAAAGAGTTTGACTTGGGACGCCTGGGTGGCTCAGTCGGTTAAGCATCTGCCTTTGGCTCAGGTCATGATCCCAGGGTCCTGGAATCGAGCCCTGCGTTAGGCTCCCTGCTCAGCGGGAAGTCTACTTCTCCCTCTCCCTCTGCCACTCCTCCTGCTGTGCTCTCTCTATAATAAAATAAAATAAAGAGTTTGACTTAATGTAACCAAATACTCACTGGAGTTATTGGACAAAGATTGTGGCAGCAAAAACCTCAAGCTAAATCCAAGCACCAAAGAACCACTGCTAGTAAGTTAATATTAAGTCTGACTTGATGAGCACCAGCAATGTGCAAGGTCTTTTCGAGCACCAGGTGTCCTACAAGATGGCTATTTCAGACAAAGAGACAGGAATTCAGAGAGATTAAGTGACTTGGCCACAGCCACACAGGGCAGATCTGATATCTGTTTTATTTGGGTTTCTAGTTTAGCTCGCAGCCTGTGCTCTTTCCCTCTGCTAGTCTTCATAGCTGAAGGTTTCTGGCCACACAGTCTCCAGAAACCAGTACAAAGGATGGTCATGCAACAGTCCTTGTCTACCCCAGGAAGCTGGGGAGTATTGGGCGCATAGGCTCTTCCCATGGTAAAAGAATTCATTCATGCCCCCTCTACCCACCCATGCGCCAGCCCTATACTCCTTCACCTGCTCTTACCTGGTGAATGGATGCCATAATTTTAACACCTTACATTCCCAGAAGCCTTTGCAGGTCATGGAGGCATTTTCAATTCAAAGCTCGGGTGAGCTTGGTAAATTAGTGAGAGCCTCCTAATTTCTAAACTAGTATTCTTTCCATTTTGTCTTGCTATCTCTAGCTAAAAATGTGCTGTCTGAAGAAAAACAGTAAAATAAAACAAAAGAGTGTTGCAGTGGGTATTTGTGGAAACAAATTAAGATTTAATTTCTCTTATACCAACCTGGGATGCTTTTTAGTTCTTTTACACTATGGTCAAGGGACGATCTACTAAGTATTTCCTTAGAGTTATATCCCCAAATCTAATTTGCAAAGAGGCAATTGCTGGAGTGTCTCCATATGGCTTCCATCAAACGTTGGACATCGAGAAGGCAGATAGCCATGTGACTAAAATGTGCACAAACACCCTTCCAATTGTCTTTGGTCCCCGTAGGAGACCATGCTGAAAGTCTCATGGCCTTGGCTTGCATGTCAGTCTCCGCGACTTTAAGCAAGTGTCTAAATAGCAGAGAAAAGATAGAAACATTCTCAAGGGCTTGTAAACACAAGATCCAAGTTTTTCTTTCCTGGTGGCCTTTGAAATCAAGGCTGCCGCTCAAGCAGAAAAGAATCATTGACTTTCTCATTGGGGGTCTATCGGTTGGGCCACGTGTTGGGTGTTCTTTCTGCAGAGACTGAGGGATGAGCACAGCATCAATGGCATAAAAGAGAGTTTATTCATGGGAAGCATCCAAAATAGAAATGTTGCTGTAAAAGTAATTAGACTTGAGTTTAAAAGGATCAGTTCCTCATTAAGGGTTTCCCTCTAAGGCTTTTTACAAGCTTAAAGCTTGAATCTAATCTCCAGTGTCAGCTGTGGAAGGGAGGAAGGCACAGATGCATATTCACATACTAACAAGCATGTGGCCTGGTTTTGCTGATAAAGCATAATAAGGATTTCACTGTACATAAATATAAATATATGCTCCTCGCCACCATCTCCCCCACCCCTGCCACCACCCACTGGAGATGGAGATTCTGGAGATCAAAGTCAACACTTGGCACTTATAGAAGCTGGAAGAAAACTTTTTAACCACGGTTAGAATTAGAACTGGTTATTCCCAGCAGGCCCAAATGTCAACGGAAACCCTTCCCTTTCCACATTTCTTGTAATTCAGTTCCCCGTCCGCATGTATTGGATGTGTATCTGGTCCTGCCCTAGGTTTGAGGATATGAAGATAAATAAGACACACCCCTGCCCATAGGAAGGCAGAACTTAAGCAGGGCTTCTCATTGCATTCTCAGTATGCACCCATTGGCACCCGGACGGAACTACGGGTTCTTGCGAACCAGTAGGCAGCAAGTGTAGTTTTCAGATCCTGTGCAGAACCACTGAGTTAGAACTTTGTCAGAAGCTCTAAGCAGAGGCTCAGGAAATTTCACACAAGTCCCCCCCAGTGATTCCCATGTGCACAAAAGTAACAGACGGCCTAATTTCTAAGCATTTATAAATAATTTGTGATTTTCTTCTGATACGTCTTGAAATTCCAGGCTGTAGACAAACTGGTCTCTTGAGAGCATAGACAACCATTTCCATGCTCCGTGAGCTCTCATGGGGTGCTGCAAAAACAGACTGTGCCTGCTGATGACGGGAGGCCTTCTAGAGTCTCCCTCTTCGCAGTAGGTCTCTAGGCCAGCCATCTTCCACAAGACCGGCAACAAGCACCACCTTGTCCACCAGAGGAAAACATTCTGGGTGGGCAACAGATGAAAGTGTGCTGGAGTCGAATCTGGGTTTGGATCCTAGCATTTTCACTTCCCAGTTGTGAAACCAGAAGCAAAAGATCGGGCCTTTTGTTTCCTTGTCCGTCAAATGGAGACGACGATGGGACCCAGCTCACTGGATTATCAGAATTGGAAGAAATAATGCATACGAGAAGTACATATATGGATTGGCATACAGCAAGCATTTAATAAATGCTTTCACTGTGATTACCAAAGCCCTTGGCGAAACTCATTTGGGTTAATGACTCAGAGCTAAAAAAAAAAAAAAAAACAAAAAAAAAACAAAAAAAAAACCCTCACAAAATCCACAACAGGCTAGTCTCCTTCTTGAAAGACACCTCAAAGGCCAGGAAATGTAGGTACACAAGAGAGGGGACAATGGTATACCTCTAAACTGTGCCTTGGAGTCTGCAAATTATAAGGTCGCATAATTTGTGGCTAATTTCCCCTCATTAAGCCTTTTGGGGAAACCCTTAAAGAGGAACTGATACTTTTAAATTCAAGTCTAATTACTTTTACAGCAACATTTCTATTTTGGGTGCTTCCCATGAATAGGTGCTTCCTATTTTATGCTATAGACGCAGTGCTCATATAAAAGGGAGTGAACAATGCTATATTTCTGGTATATATAACCGTGCCTTAGAGTCTGCAAATTATGGGAGAGTATAATAACTTAGGGAGGCTGAGCAGTGGTTGATGTATAAAGTGAACATTTTTAAAGACTGAATTTATAAAACACACACAGGTATACCACACCTAAGGCAAGCCAGATCTATTATGCATGTCTTTATCAAAAGACATTTAGCACCCTAAGATATTTCACATATGATTTCATTTAAAAAATCTTTATCCAAACACAAAATCTCAGGAGGGTAGCTATGCCATACTTCAAATAGGGTTACTGGGTTGGACAAACTAAAATACAAGAGACCCAGTGAAATTTGAATTTCAAATCAACAAGAAATCATTTTGCAGCATAATATATCCCATGCAATATTTGGGAATCCTGACTACAGAGCATGACTGGATTTCACAGAAGTTCATGACTTTCAGCCAATGCCCTTAGTAAGCTTTATTTTAGGAGAAAGAAAAACTGATTAGGAATGAACTTGTCACGGGGCAGGTGAATGAATGAAGCTGTAAGTTCTTTGAGAAATCAATGAAACCGGACCAATCAATCACAGGGATCAAATGATGCCTGAGCTTTTCTTCAAATGCTAGGAAGTAGGAATGTCCCTGCATGCCTGGAGAAATTCTGCTGTAATCTGTACGTTGTAAAGTGCTGTGTTAGTACTAGAGGAGTAAATGGAAGAAAAGTCAACTTGGGAGAAATGAATTAGTAAGATCGGGAGCCAAGGTTCACCCTGTAATCTAGGCTCAAGGTTCAAACGTGCTCTTTCACAATGAAGGGACAGTGACCCTGGCTTCTTGCTGTGGGTATAGGATAACCAACCCCCTTCACACATTTTCTTTCATTCTTTTTATTTCCTCTAATGTGTGAACAGGGTAAAGTGCTTTTTCTTTGATTTATAATACTCTTTGGTGTTACCAAAAAAAAAAGTGTCATTCTGGAACTGCCAAATAGTTTCCATGGTGAAAAGTTAAGTAGTTCTTTTGACATTTTTTAGATTTTAGTAAGCTTCACACAGTAGTGGGATGAGAGGTGAAAATGAAAAAAAAAATATCCCAGGATCCCTCATAATTAGGCTTTATATATATTTTTTAAGATTTTTATTTATTTATTTGACAAACAGAGATCACAAGTAGTCAGAGAGGCAGACAGAGAGAGAGGAAGTGAAGCAGGCTCTCTGCTGAGCAGAGAGCCCGATGATGTGGAGCTTGATCCCAGGACCCCGAGATTATGACCTGAACCAAAGGCAGAGGCTTTAACCTACTGAGCCACCCAAGCGCCCCTAGGCTTTATATTTTTAAAAAATGCTTCTGCCATGGAGGTTAGTATGCTGGTACATTTTTAATTCTGCCCCAACTGGTAGGCCACAGTAATTAAGAAATGATTCTACTGAAAATGAAAGCACTCCAGCGATCAAAGGGAAATGAGATAGGGAGGTAGCAGAAGGAACATTAAACTTGGAATCAGAACACTTGGTTTATATCCCCGCCTCAGCCAGGCACAGGTCAATCAGTTTCATTCTCTGGACCTATGTTTCCTCATCTGTAAAACAAGAGGTTCCTACGTGCTTTCCGTAATCTAAAATTCTGTGATTCTGAGTCTAATAATTTGAATTTAGATCTTTCATCTTTCCTTGATGGCAGTATTTTGAGAAAACCTTCCCCTTCCCTGTTTCTGGCAGCCTGCCGTTTCTGGAAAGCCCACTCACTTCCCTCAGCCCATTCTGAGGATGAACTCATGTACTCTTTAGAGGCCACTTTGGAAATCACTATCGTGCAGCCCAAGGGACTGTTAGCAACATGTACGGAGAGACAGAAAATAGCTTTAAATGTCAAGTAAGGAAAAATAACACGGGAGTAAGAAGCACATCAGAGTCCTGTTGTTAAAACTCAGGCTAGACCCATTGAAAACTGCTTAAGCTTTAAAATCCTGAGTTGGCAAACAACTCGAGGGAAGATCTGAAAATGAAGCCTACAGAGAGTTGTAGGGAAATGAACTGACCAGGAAGACATGAGGAGACAAGATGGCCGCCTTCTCGGCTCTGAGGCCTGCCGCCTCTCCACCACCCCCCTAGCCCTCACTCCCAGCTCAGAAACTAAAGCGAACCACTTCTGAGACCACCTCTAGGTGCCCAGCTCCAGGTGAATGAAGAGTGAGAGCCAACGCTCAGCTTGGGAAGCCTTCCCCCGCTCTACTTGGGACCCCTCTCCCTCTGTAATAACCTGATGGACTAAAGATAGTTAAGAACGTAAAGGGGAAAAAAAAAAAAGGTTGCCCTCCCGCCCCGGTTTCTCAAATTTCTGAGCAAAATTCCTTTAGAAATGCTAGCCCTCATAAGCAAGGTATCTTTTGAGGTATTTCTTCAAGAGTCATTATGAGTTGCCTGCCTCACACTGTCAAATGAGTTGACAATCTCTAACCCCTGGTATTACCATTCCACCTCCACTCCACGCCGCCTCCCTAGTGCTCCTCACAGCACCTGGGAAGAAAGGTAAGATGGTGTTTCACCTTTTAGGAAAATTTTACAGCACTAGAAAAGGAAGGAAGGAAGGAAGGGAGGGAGGGAGGGAGAAGAGAAAGAAGAGACGAGGAAAAGATTGACAAGCTGGGCTTTTTAGGGTAATTCTGGAAGGTATCCCTGAACTATAAATAATTTCTGTTCATAAGGAACAGAGACATAAGGCAGAGTAGTAGTGTGGTCTCTTTTAGAAAGATTTCCATGCAATATGACTGAGAGAGGATTCAAGTTTCTGTGCTTAACGATGTAAGTGGCCACGACTTTACAGTGCTTGTCTGGGACGACTATCATGGAGCACACCAGGCCCTGCCTAAGTGGATGGTGACAGAACTCGCCATCCCCTCCACGGGCCTACATATGTGACGTGCCGAATCTACAGTCACAGCATTTTGTCCTTCTAAGTCTATTATTCATCACTGCCTTCCTAAAAACAACAGACGCTGAACTCAGTATTTCTGAACTGTCAGGGCTCACCCCAGAGAAGGCTAAAGGAAAAGCAGGTCATGGGAGACCCAAGAGGGTGGTGCCACCAGCCAAGGGAACGGGTTTCTGCTGGAACCCAGAATAGAGGCACATTTTTCTCCACCCACTGAAAAAAAAAAATGTATATATGTCTCCATCCTCCTGGCTCAGCTCAGCAGCGCTCTTAACCCTCTTTGGAGGACTTTTCTTCTAAGGAGTTCTTCAAGCTTTTATGCAGGGTACGTATGAAAGATTCGAGTCTATTTCATGATTATTTTTCATTTTTAATGTCTGAACAAGATGCTGCTTGTTTCCCTTTGTCGAGTTTAGCTTGCCTTTTTTGTTATTGTCATTTTTACTTTCATTGTCACTTTTTGAGAAGTAAATCTCTGCAAGGGAAACACCATAGAAACCTCTTGATTGCTTTAAAAAGTGAACCGACCCCTCTGATAATTCTTCTCTCTCTCTCTCTTGGTCTCTAGGTAAGGAGACCGCTTGCGCCTTAGGAACATTTTCATCTTTTCCTGTCTACAAGGGTGCGCAGTCACTGAAGAGCTCAGCCACCCCCTATCCTCACGGTCAGCGCCCCATGACCAGCAGCGCAATGCCGACACGCCAACACTTGCTCAAGCAGTGGAAGACGGACGTCGCAGCTGACGCGGCATGTGTCCCTGGGTTCCAAAGCGACTCCAGAAGATAGACGTGTGTGCATCAGCTTTGCTCGGTTTGGTGTCTGCCTTGCGTCGGAGCCATGTGCAAGGCCAAGTGTCACATGCCATTCTCTCAGCCTTGGGAGGTTAGAAAAGAATCCACTCTCCTGTGTCTGTCACTGCTGGCCCCTTGGGTGTGGGCTATAGATTCCCAGCTGTCTGGCAGCTGTCATTCTGCTTGTTTATAAATTCAGCAGCTTTTAAGCAAGGTTCCACGATGTCAGAGCCTCCCGTGAGGCCCCGCTGGAGGCCCGTGCTGTGCCCAGGCATGGCTGCTGGAACGTGAAAGCAATAAGGCAGTCTGCCGTGCCGCGGGCCTTTCCAAACTCAAGCCCCATCACTCCGCAGGCACATTGGTTAAAATACACTGTGGCCTTGGGGCCTCCCCACCAGGCAGAAAGCAGACTCTCGAGCCCTGGCTCGGCCACGCGTTGGATCTGCGGGCATGGACTGTTACGTGCTTGCCACAGCACTCAATCTCGCTAGCTTGTCACTACGAGAGAAACAGAAGCAGCAGCAGGCTACCCGAGGGCCAGTCCTTTACATGTTCGGGATTGGGTTTTGTGGTTTGCTAGTGCAAAGTTGCCAGGGCAGATGAATGTGATGGAAAGACTGAGCGGCTACGGGAATGAGAAAGAACAACTTCTGGAGGGAGCCGCGGCGGGGCTAGAGACCCCATTCCGAGGCTGCTGGCAATGTAACCTTGACTTAGGTGCTTCACCTTCACATCGCCATTCTTGGGGGGGTGCGCTAAGAACACACACAAGGCAATGGTTCTCCGTATGCCGTCCCTGGACCAGCAGCAGCCGCCTGGCCTGGGAACTTGCTGGAAATGCACAGTCTTGGGCTCCACCCCAGAATTACCAAGGCAGAAACTCTAGGGCTGGGGCCCAGCAGTTTGTGTCTTAACAGGCCCTCCAGGAGATTCTGATGCAGTTGGGAACCACCAGTTGAAGGTCTCCGGCACAGTGCTTGGCACACAGTAAATGCTGGCTTATTCTTATAGAAATTCTGAATTTCTGAGGAATTACTGGCTTGGAGCCTAATATGTCCACTAAGCATATTGCTCGGACTCGACAGAATCCCCACTCTCAGGGGTAGCTGTGCATGCCCCCTTGTCAATCTGTCCTCAGGATAAATTAGCTGAGGCACAAGTCTGAATTATCAGTAAGCTCCTCTTGGTGGGGGTGGAAAAGACCTAAAGGAGCAGGACTCTGGACCCTGCCCGCTCTCCCTCTCCCACGCCCACTCCACCCAACCACTCTCTGCACCAAGTGCCCGGAGCCCTGGGGGGGTCCAGGGAACATGTCTGTCCCTCTGATGTGGCCAATGTGAGAATTCCAAGGCTCTGCGGGAAGCTGTGCGTCTCCCTGCTTTTCTTCCTCAGCCTTGGAAGCCTGGAAGACCCCAGGTGAGGCCTTCCAACACTTGCCATTTTTGGTCAGTTAGTTTTCCTTTGGGCTGCATTTCCTTTTTAACTACAAGTTGTGAAAGAATTCTTTCCATCCCTTGATGAAAGCAATCTCCCTGTTGCTGTCATGGGTTCTTCAAGTCCAGAGAGTGTGACATGACACATCGGTGACTCCAAGAGATCAGTCTCCGGGCTTCGGCCTCATTCCATCACTCCTGGGGGACTGGAGGACCCTGCCCGTGAGCAGAAGACCTCCTGACAAGTGTGACAAGTGTCTATCTGGCAGAAAAGACGATTGAGTCACCGGACAACAGGTATTCAAGATTTTTTTTTTTTAATTGGGAAAAAACTGGCCTGCTTTGCAGATGACAAAGGTGAAACATCTCATGTGGCAAATATGAAAAAGTCAAGTGCCAGGCGGGAAGGAAGATGTTGTTCATCACAGGCTTTCCGGCCCCTGACTACAGATATCAAATCCAGATGCCGCCTGGAACCCTGAGCCAGGAATCTTCACCAAAGAGTAAGAGTCACCAAGCCATCCATTTCACATGAATTGAACAAGTAAACATCATCATCCATTCATTAAACAAATATTTGTTGAGCACACGCTCCATCTCTGGCCTGGGCTATGCTCTGGGGACGTGAGTGGAAGCGGAGAGAGACGCGGTAGGTGAGCCCTGACGCGGAAAACAAGGGGCACATGTCCAGGGGAGCTCCCAGGGGAGGCGGGCCAGAGCCGAACAGGATCTGCAGGATCGATGCCCTTAATCAGGCCAACGGACGGGAGTGAGGGTAAAAAGGATCCTCCCGCGGGGCTGGCACCCCGAAGGAAAGGTGAAGGGCAGGAAGAGGCATGGAGCTAATGGGACGAAGCCAGCAGAAGAAGTGGGGACTGAGGAGAAGGATGTCCTGGCCGTGCTTGGGGCTGGGATGGATGCCAGGGCCCCAGGAAGCCCCTGGAGGCTTCTAAGCTGTGATCCCACTGCACGGGCAGAGCCTGGCAAGGGGCTGCACACACTAGCCCGGGGGTTCAGAATGGCTTCTGAACCTCAGTTTTGTCACTTCTCGGTTTATGTCCTGGGGCAAGTTTCTCAACGTTTCTCTGCTGCGATGGGGTTTCGTGATCTTACAGGGTTGCAATACGGAATCAATGAAATAAATGTCCGTATAACACTTAGGACACCGTGTTTGGGCGTTAGTAAACTCTCAAATGTTAGCTGCTCTACTATTATGATTATTATCATCATTATCGTCATTAATATAACAGGACAAATATTATTAACGGGATTGTCACTGCCTTTGCCTTTCCCCCTGCCTGTCATAGAGAATTCTGCCAGCACTCCCTCTTGCTCTTGGGGCTGGTGTGAACCGTGTCACAGAGGCTCTCCTAGATGAGGGGGCTGGCCCCTGGGTCAGTGGGTGGGTCATCTCCAGGGTGTACCAAAGTGTCTCTCCTTAAAAAAAGCAGATAAAAAAAAGTAGATAGCGAGTCCCCCAGCAAGGCTCTTCCAAGGTCATTTTTTAGTAGGAAGAAACTTGGTCGACTTTAGAGGGCAAGCAGGGAAGGGGAGGGGGCGGGGGGTGTGGGCGAGTCGGTGACGTGCCGGAGAGCAGCTGTGGGTAAGAGGAAAGTAGGTGGTGCAGGAGAGGAAATTCAATTAACAGCTTCATTTGGACCCCTTTACATTTTCTTCTAAAGACATAAGAATAAAATTCCCTTTTAATGAGTTTGGCTCCTGTCCCGTGTTTCCTTAAAGTCGACTCTACGTGGAGACGGAGCCACACAGACTCCTTTGCCAGGATTTAGCGGGGTTATAGTATTAATGTTGAAAATGGGTATATGAGTACCTCCCCCCCCCCAGGGCTGGTTTTAGGAGTAAATGCGGTAATGCATGTTGTATCCACCACCTCTCGCTAGACTACACTACCAGCAAGTCCCAAATCTCAGTGGCTTACAACAACAAAGGTTTATTTCTTGCCCCTGTTACATGTTCTTTGTGGTTTGGCTGGATGTCTTGATTCTGGAAAGGAGACGTCGGATCCGCCCCTATCTGGGCCTGGCGGGGCTGGCGGGGAGGGAGGGACAGGCAGAACCCAAACTCACAATGGCTCTCAGAGCTTCCACGCAGAAGTTTGTCACTTACAATCCCGGCCCATTGGTTGAACGAATGGGACGGTTGTCATCAGGGTGGGGCGTGGGACCGTCCCTCGGGGAGAGGCAGCAAGCCCTGGGGAACAAGAACAGAGCCAGCTGCATCCAAGGGCTCAGGACATGGCCTGGCACTCGAGAAGATGTCTGTAAATCGTGAACATCATTCGTATCAATCTGTAAAATGGGGAAGCTAACAAAACTAACAGTACCAGCCTCATAAGGGATCTGGACGATGAAGAATGAGAACCCGCACCGGGCCTCTTAACTGGCTCCATAAAGGGCAGCTGATGGTGCCCCGGGGCCAGGAGCAGCAGACAATCTGGCAGTTAGAGAAAGCCATAGCAAGGGGCACATGTGGTGACCGGAAGCTATAGAGGATCTTTGGGGCCCTGCTGGGAAAGGCTGTTCCTGTCTCAGGGGGTCAGAGACCAGAGCAGGACCCCGGAGAGCCAAGGGCTGCAAGGGGGCAGGAAATGCCAATTACTCTCCCGCCAGAGGAGACAACCTGCAGCCCACACGCAGGGCAACAGAGAGCTTGCTGTTTTCCAGCCTTTCCTGGGCCTCAGGGCCAAGCCATGGGCTCCGACAGGAAGCCCGGGGCTGCCTGTGTCAGAGAGGACTTGGCACCGTGCCGGCTCCCTGCTCTGGGACACCACGGCTCACGCTGTCACCCACCCCTTTCCCACACCAGAGAGGGAACGCTGGGCTTCCCAAACACCCCGTCACGGTCCCCCTGGGGCCAGCGAGGCTGCTTACCCGGCCAACAAGGCAGGGCCAGGCCGGGAGCAGGGGCCAGGGGCCAGAGGCCTCCAATAAAAATATTTCTAGAACAAATTTGTGCAGAGGGATCCCTCCCATCCCCTTTAACCCCTGTCGCTACAATCTCCTGTGCGGGAGCTCCTTACCCCACCCCCCAAGCTGCCTGTTTCCCAGGGACCCTCCCAGCAGCAGACTCAGCCTGCTGTCTCCTCCCCTCCAGTGCAGGAGAATGAGGAGAGCCCAGAGGAAGAGGGCAGGCTTTTCCTGTTGGCCCATGAGGGGTGCTGAGGAACAGAGAGAGAGGAAATGGCTCACGGTGCCGCTCTCCAGCAGTGGGGGAAAGACCCAAGGGAGCAGAGGAAAAGACCTTCCATCCCAGGGAACAAGCCCTCATCTGAGCTTCTAGTTCATAGATCCTGGAGACCATCTGCACTCCTCCAGATGTCTGTGGAAGGCCAAGCAAGAAGCCTCGGCTGGAGGCTGTGTTTCTGGCTGGGTAGACTCAGAAATCAGGGAGCCTTGGAATCAGACAGACTCAAGTTCTAATCGTGGTTCTTTGCCACTCAACTCTGGTGGAGCTGTGGGTGGCCCACCATAGCTGTCCAGCCCACCCAGAGGTCACGAGCAAGCTAACACCTTTCTGCCCCTCTGCCTCGGGGGGGATGTGTGACCGCACCTGTCCTCACCAGGGCAGACCGGAAATACTGCAGAGCAACACTCCCATGGCTGCTAAAAACCCAGGGCCCCTCCATCTTTGGCGGTCTGTTTTGCACAATGTCAGAGGGCCCTCGGCAGGATGAAGCCCAGGTCCCTGCAGGGAGCATCATGAACACACCTGACTTCTTTCCCTTCTCCCAGCTCGTACCCCCATCCTCTCCCAAATAAACCACCTGCAACCAGACCTTCATCTTGGGGTCAGCTCTGGGGGAAACCCAAATGAAGTTGTCAGCCATATGATTCTGAAGTGATGGGAAGTCTCCGAGTCTGTTTCCCATTTGCATAATGAAGACTGAAGAGCAACGAGGAGTGGACAAGGGAGGAGGAGGAAACATGCCCAGGGCAGGCAGGGGGCAACCCCGGACTCAGGAACAAATGACATCACGGAGATGAAATTGCTCTGCAAACTTGCAGGTAACACTCCAGGGGCAGGGAGGCAGCGCTGCAAGGGCTTAAAAGCATCCCTCCCAAGTCAGAACCAGCCGAGAGACCTGAGGTAACTTACCTCATCTCTCTTTCCAGGTCTGTTAAACAGAAAAAATAATAGCATCGATCCTATAGGGGGGTGGCGAGGATTAACTCAGTGAAGATACACGGCTTATCTAGAGCTGTCCTGCTTCCTAATAAAGCTACGTGTTTGCCATATTATTTGCATCCTTGTTATCACAGGTCTATTAAGTGACGACGTTATTTTTCTGCCGTACTGAAAATCCAACTCTTTTTCCTACCCTCTGGCACCTTAGCTACCTGCTTCAGAGATGCCACGGGTTTAGTTTGTCATCACGAGCTAATTGCATAAATAATTCATGAGGACACTCCAATTGAAAGAGTTAAACAGTGTATAGAACAAAACCTAAAAGTCCCTTCAACACTTACCCCCCACACACACCCTCCTCCCACTGTCCACAGCGTGGGGCCCACTCTCTATTCTTTTTATACGTAGGTGCGTGTACACTTTTTTCCCTATGGGTGTGGTATCATACTAAACTGGCATTCAGATTCGTTATACAACTTATTGCTTTTCAAATACATCTCAGAGCTTTTTCTGTGATGATACAATAAGTCTACTTCATTTTCTAAAAATTCTTCAGAATAGATGTACCGTAACCTGGTTTAACAAATCCCCTATTGATAGATGTCCATGTGGTTTCCAGTTTTCTCCCTTTGAAGGCCGCACTACAGTCAACATCTTTGTGCACACAACTTCACTCAGGCACATGAATATTCCTTAGGATGGATTCCAGGAAGTGGATTTGCTGGGTCAAGTGATGTGTGAATTTTTTGTTTTGCTAAATACTGCCAAATTGCCTTCTAATTTACACTCCTACCAGCTTTGGGGGGAGGTTTGTTTTTGTTTTATTTATTTGTTTTTGTTTTAAAGACTTACAGGAGGGGTTTTGTTAGGCATTTGGTCTCTGCAGAGGAGGGCATCACATTTTTTCCTGACAACTAAAAACAGCAGCGTGCTCCTTTCCTTTCCAGAGATCCAACATCCCAGCTGCATAACCCCTCCTCCTCCACTCTTCCACTCCCTACCTCCCTTCCTCTCCTCCTCCCCACATCACACACACACACACACACACACACACACACACACACACACACCAACTATAATGGAGGAGAATTATGTCCCCCTAAAATGTCGCTGCCTTGATTTAAGACATCATTCACACCAACCTGTGAACAACTGAGCCTCCTCCCCTGGGGCCACCACAGAGTTTGTTTTTTCTGACTATGATTGTCTACCCAACACTTGTGCTTCTGTAGAAAGAGAACTTCATTATTGTTGGAAAGATGACCTTTTGGTGGCTGTAGAACTACATTTCCCAGCCTGCATTTCATTAGGGGCAGCCAAAGAGCTGGAAGTGGAAATTGATGGGTGGGGCTTATGGGAAATGGTCTGTGAAGAAGACCAGCTTACTAGAAAGTGAACTCCTTTGCTTGCCCCTTCCTTCTTACTACTTGGAACTAGGGATGATTTTGAATACGTTCAACCATTCACATGGACATCAGCCTTAGTGCTGAGCAGTTCTGGAGGATCCTGCCATGGCTTGTGTGAACTCTAGTTCATAGATCTTGGAGACCATCCAAGGAGGCAAAGAGGCAATGGCACTCACTCTGAAATATTTGACACTTTAACAACTAATTGGCCATATATATGCCTTTGGACTGAATTTCAGCCCGGCCTGAAATGACGATGTGATGGTTGGGGCTCCAATTGTCCTGTGGGACCATGAAGTAATCTTCAAGATGGAACCCAGGCACTAAGGATGATGGATAAGATAGAGGCTTCTGAAGAACGTGAAGCCACCATACTTGTCCCCTAGACTTCTTTTATATAAAGTACTGGGCTTAAACTCAATCAGTTGCTGGCATTCCTTTTGCCATGTTTTGACCCATTATGACTGAAAAAAACCCAAGACCACATTTTCTTTCTTTTTTTTTTAAAAAAGATTTTATTTATTTATCCAACAGATAGAGATCACAAGTAGGCAGAGAGGCAGGCAGAGAGAGAGAGAGAGGAGGAAGCAGGCTCCCTGCTGAGCAGAGAGCCTGATGCAGGGCTCGATCCCAGGACCCTGAGACCATGACCTGAGCCTGAGCCGAAGGCAGTGGCTTAACCCACTAAGCCACCCAGGCGCCCCAAGACCACATTTTCTATGACCAAAAAAGCAGCCTCCATTCTGTAAACTTACAACTGCTTTGAGGGATCCCTTAAAGAACCCCACACCCTGTGGCATTTTCTAAACAAACTCCATTTTGTCACTTCCCATTATACTTAATATCAACATCAGACGTTTGCACAATTCTCAAGATACGGCTTGACGTTCCCTGTTCTGGACACTGTTTCTTTTCATCCAGATTAAAACTGGGCTAATTTGGGACATACCCACACCAATCTGTGAGTTCCAGGATCACACCCCTGATTCTCCTCTGACATCTAAGCTCCCAAATGCACATTATAATTCCTGCACAAATATGGTTCAGAAATTCAAAGGAATCAAAGACTGAAGTTCACATCTATTATAAATGGGACATGGAAAGATTTCTATTAAGTTCTGTTTATAATAGTGGGAAAAAAATCCCACAGTAGACAATTAGAGAAATTGTGGTAAATCTATGCAATGGACGGCTATTTAAATTATGACATAGAAACTTGTCAGTGGGGGGGGGGCGCTGGTTGGCTTAGATGGTAGAACATGTGACTCTTGATCTCGGGGTTGCAAGTTCGAGTTCCATGTTGGGTATAAAGATTGCTTCAAAAATAAAATAAAATCTGGGATGCCGGGGAAGCTCAGTTGTAAAGCCTCTGCCTTCAGCTCAGGTCATGGTCCCAGGGTCCTGGGTTCAAGTCCCGCATTGGGCTCCCTGCTCAGAAGGAAGCCTGCTTCTCCCTCTCCCACTCTCCCTGCTCCTGTTCCCTCTCTTGCTGTGTCTCTCTCTGTCAAATAAACAAAATCTGTTAAAAAAAATCATTTCTAAAAAAATAAATTAAATTAAATTAAATCTTAAAAAAGGGAAAGAAACTTGTCAGCAATGTTCAAAATCCATTAAGTGAAAAGTAAATCTTGAATAATCCCTTTGGTAAAAACAATTTTGTATAGATATGTATTTATGCATTCATATATATCTTGCAAGTGCAAATAATAATAATGTCAAAAATCTTTATAGTGGCTATCTCTGAATTCATGGGTGATTTTAGTTTTCTCCTCTGTGACTCTGTGTGTGTGTATAAAGATAGAGATAGATAGAGATACAGATAGAGATAGAGATAGAGATATTTCACATTTCCTACATTGTATATTTTTTAAAATCAGAAAAATACAACCCAAGTATCTATTGCTATCATTATATACATATATGTATATAATGTCTATATATGTATATGATATATATGTGTGCATATATATGTATGTACACACACATATATGTTTTTAGTAACTTAGAAATAGGTGAAGGATGAGCTTAAAAGAAAACTTGAACCTGGAGGTTTAAGTTCATGAGCAATTCTTAAATATGCTGTTCAAAACCAAGGATGTCTGAATTTTGGAAACCAAACCTTGTTGAACTTTCCTGGCATTTCCTAAGTTGTGTCACATGCCCAAGTGATACGCCCTACATGACAGGCTGTCCAGTTCTTGACAAAGGCAAGAAAAGGCCGGCCATCTGATGGCCTTCCCCATCTCTGGTGTTTGGTGGCCCGGCCTGGAGTAGGAGGCTCTGCCTCCTACTGTCTCCCTTGTTCCTTCAGCTCGTGCTTCCCTCCCACTGACTTGGCACCTCTCTCCACCTCTGCCCCAGATCCTCCACTCCCATCCCCAGGGAGAATGTGTCCTGCCAGCTCTTGCCCCATCAAAGGAGGAAAAGGAACTTTCTCTGTTTCTGCCCCATGCAGGGAGGTTTGCTCATGAAACCAACAATCCCCTTGGACCTCAGACAAAGGCCACTTTGGCCCAGCCCTAAATGAGTCTCAGCCTGGAGACAAGAGTGGTGTGGCCTCCACCAACTCAGCTGCTACTTCTGGTCAAACGCCCTCAGCTCTCAGAGCCAGCCCCAACTCCTCCTGTCCCATTTGGCTCTGCTGAAAGATGAAGCCAGGCAGAATCTTACGGTACACATCAGAGGAGCCAAGGACAACTAAGATCTGCCTGTCAGTTCTGAAGCCTGACCTGAGCAGCTTGTCTCCAGGTGGCCTGGAGCTGGAGCAGGGCAGGGGATTATCCCAGACCTCCCCACCTGCCAGTGAGCCATGCTGACGGTCCTCCCTTTCTCCCACTTCATTTTCTTGTTTGTCTTTTAAGATTTTATTTATTGGACAGAACCTAAGCAGAGGGAGCGGCAGGCAGAGGCAGACAGAGAAGCAGGCTCCCCACTGAGCAGGGAGCCCAACACGGGACTCGAACCCAGGACCCAGGGATCATGAGCTGAGCCGAAGGCAGACACTTAACCCACTGAGCCACCCCAGGCGCCCCTCCCACTGCATTTTCATTAGGACTCAGAAACCAAAACCACTCCTCACCAGGGAATGCGGCTGCTCTGATACGGCTGTGGACTGAACTGTGTCCCATGCAAAATGTATATGTTGAAGTCCTAAACCCCAGTTTCTCACAATGTGACTATTTGGAGACAGGGTCTTTGAATAGGTGAAGAAGAAAAAGAAGGAGGAGGAGCAGGGTGGGGAGGAGGAAGGGGAGAGGAGGAGGGGCAGAAGGAGAACTACAGTACGGAAAACTTGGAGAACAGAGGGGCGACTGTACTCCAAATACTGACACCATAACATAAAATGTTATTTTGGTTAAAAAGAAGAAGCAGCAGACATTGAGCTAAAATGAAGTCTTTGGGGGTGAGCCCTAATCCAACAATACTGGTGCCCTTATAAGAAGGGGAAATTTGGACACAGACACACACAGAGGGAAGACCATGCAGACACACAGGGAGAAGATGGCCATCTACACATCAAAGGAGAGAGGCATCAGAAGGAATCAACCTCGCCAGCCCCTTGATCTTGGCCTCCCAGGTACCAGAACTGCAAGCAAATACATTTCTGTTACAGCTCTGTGTCTGCAGGGCTCTCTCTCTCTCTCTTTTTTTTTTTTTTTTAAAGATTTATTTATTTGACAGAGAGAGATCACAAGTAGGCAGAGAGGCAGGCAGAGAGAGAGAGGAGGAAGCAGGCTCCCTGCCGAGCAGAGAGCCCGATGTGGGGCTCGATCCCAGGACCCTGGGATCATGACCCGAGCCGAAAGCAGAGGCCTTAACCCACTGAGCCACCCAGGCGCCCCAACAGGGCTCTCTTAATGGTAGCCCAAGCAAGCTAATACAGAGGTGGGACAGACGATCACCCAGGCGGTACACCAACCCCACAGCCTAAGGACTCACACATTTAAAACATTAAGTCTGACCTTTTCACCTCAGATGAATAAGCCCTCCGTATCTCCCCCTGCCTTTTTCCCCAACCCCCCTGAATTATGTCTACCTGCGAGTGAATAAAACCCGAGAAATGGCATAAATGTGGAGCCATAAGGGAACCAAATAACTCACCTGGAGACAGACACAGCCAGTCCCGGGAGGGACTGCCCACCCGTCCTCACTTGGCCCTCCCCAGCCAAAGGTGCCTTTCTGACAAGATCACTCAGAAGTTGTTCCTCCAGAGCCACTTCCTCCAAACCCCCTGAAGGGTCTCTGCCCAAGGTCACCGGGAGCAGGCAGGGGCTCTGGGCAGAGCGGGCAGTTCTATGGAGAGCCCGTTGGGGCTGAATATTGATGAGGGAGCCCAGCAGGCAGAGTGAAGCTCCTGCACCACCAGGCAGCTCAGACGACAGCCCCCTTCCCAGGGAGGTGGGAAATGCCAGTGTCTACCAGGTAGCCTCGCTTTGCCACTTATCAGCAGGGTAACCATGCCCAAGGCTTGGGCCCTATCGGCCTTAGTTTACCCCTCTATAAAATGGACACAATATCGGTAATTACCTAGTAAGAATGTTGTGAGAATTCAATGAGTTAATGTTTGCTAAGTGCTTAGCATGGACGAAGAGCTTTAAAACATGTTGGTAGTGTGACGATGGGAGTGGTGGTTACTGTGACCACCACTGGCTCCTTCTGAGAGCCCTACAAAAGCAACAGACCAAGAGCACCCAAACGGTCCCCAGACGGCACTCCTCTTGCCCAGTGTCAGCCCTTTCACAGCCGGAAAAGGACCACTTCAGTGCACAGGCAGAGAGTGTGCCCAGAAAGTGGCATGTTCTCATTAAATGTTCAAATAGAGAGATTTCTAAAGGATCAGGGCTGATACATTCCTCCCCAAAGGAAACTCAGACATGTGTCCTACTCACAGAGGGATCCCGACTGCGGCCAGCAGCACAGTGGGCCACCATGAGCAAGGGCTCAGCCAGGCTGGCCGGGTGTGCAGTGGGCTCCATCTCTTACTTCCTCTCCTGAATTACCCTTCTGTGTTTGCTCATCTGTGAACTGGGTTCCACAAAAACAGCACCTACTTCATGGGATTGTGTTAAGAATTAGATGCCAACCCGCACATGGAAAGCAATGAAGTCAGTACCTCTGGATATAGTTAATGTTCAATAACATTAGCTGTCGTCATAGATGTGTTTTTAGAAGACATGAGTTTGATTCCTATCTACTCCCTACATATGAGATTTTGAGCAAATTTTAGTCTTCTCCCCAAACTCTGGTCACCTCGCCTATCAAACAGGAGCAATACAGGCTCATGGTCCTAAGACTGCTATGGGGATTCAATCAGAGAAAGTCTGGGCAAGTGTTCTGTGCTGCCCTTGTCCTTAAATTACTTGCATCTCTTATCAAGCCAGGCACAAAAATGCATGTTGAATAAATGAATATAAAACTCCATGGTATGAGGGTTACTTAATGGGTTGATGAACATTTCAGCTACAACTGAAGAAGTCTTGAGTGGCGTCAGGAATTGTGGCCCTTCGGATGCCATGGGTTCAGTCGAGGTCACAGACCAGCAGCCTTATTTTGTAATGCTTGTGACTTCCAGGTTGCAGGATGATAGGCTGGTGCAGTCAAGCCAAACCTGGCCCAGCAGCCCTGAGCCTCCACCCTGCTTCCGCGGCATCTTCCCGAAGGAAGGTCACCTTTGTCCACCTAACACACTGAGTAGAATATATGCTATGGCCACCTGATGATTGTGTTGTCTACAGTCAGGGTCGATGTTACCACAAATAGTGAGCTGTTTTCTCTTCATCTGGGAGCACTTAGAGTCTACTCCTCCAGATGGGGTTCGGCTTTCTCCAGTAGTGCTCTAACTTTGTGCCTTTGTTCCTCTTCTTACCCAAACTCATCCTAAAGAGTCATCCTTTTTAATGCCCGTGGGTCAACAGTGACACACACACCAAAAAAAAAAAAAAAAAAAAGAGAGAGAGAGAGAGAGAGAAAAAGGAAAGGAAAAGAAAAGATAAATAAAAGAGGAGGAGGCAAGTGAAGGAATAATTCAGATAATTTTGATTCAATGGATTAGTCAGAAACCATTAATACTGACTAATCGTGTCTCAACTTGCCCCCTCGGGACTCTGGAATGAAGCAAATCCCCTTGTGGGCTCTACCAGAGCATGTTAATTCTAATAAGATGAAGTTGGTGTTCCAGGAATCCATCTCAAGAAAACTTTCCTGGAAAGCTCTAATTTCCCCCATCAGAGCATTGGTTTATTAAGGTGCTTAAGATTAGAGGGATTTTTTTGACATGCAGGCATTCTGAAGGCAGCATTGACTTTCCAGATGGCCCTTGCTTGCCATGTGGGCTCTCGAGATGGGGCTGAACAGGGACCAGTCGGGCCTTTGGTCCTTCCCAGGTGTCTTCTCCCTCTTGAAAATGGAGGTGACAGACAGCACCTTACCAGGGTTGATAAGTTCACGCGTGTGTAAAAGGCTCTGAACTCCATAGAGCTGTGTAAATCATTCTTTACATGCCATTTTGTCATCCTATACCACTTTTTTTTTTTAAAGATTTTATTTATTTATTTGACAGAGTGTGAGAGAGAACAAGCAGGGGAGTGTTGTACAAAGAGCAACTGTGAGGCATCCCAGAAAATCTGGTTGCACTTTGGGTCTGTATATTACTTCATCTTCTGGTGCCTCTTTCTTCAGGATATGGTGGTGATAATCCCTCTCCTGCAGGCTGTTGAGAGGTTTAAGTGAGATTGTTTCTACAGAGTGCCTAGCGTGGTACTTGGCACACGGGACGTTCCACACGATGTTTGTGTTCTTTATTCCTTATTGTTGTTTGCCCTGGTTCTCTGTAGGCTGGTCAGTAGGGCGGTAGGAGAAGGTAGAGGGCAAGAGCTGGGAGTAGAATGCTGTCTAGTAAACACTGACCGATAGGGCTAGAGACGACCCTCAAATTTGGTCACTTGATTATATAAGCACACATTTAAAAGTTCTATAGGACAGGGGTGCCTGGGTGGCTCAGTCATTAAGCATATGCCTTCAGCTCAGGTCATGATCCCAGGGTCGTGGGATCGAGTCCTGCCTCAGGCTCCCTGCTCAGCGGAGAGCCTGCTCCTCCCTTTTCCTCTCCAACACTACCACTGTCCCTCCAAAGAACTCCAAGAGAGTCCCCAGACTGGCCAGTCAGACGGGAGAGCTGCTGGCAAGGCCCTGGTTAATACGCTGGGGTCAGAAATAAGTACAGGTTTGTTTGTTATTACAAAAGATGATATTACTAATCTGATTAAAATCTCATTTAAAGAGAAATCCTGAATGCATATTTGTCAACAGAGTTCAGTCCAGTGGTGTTACTGATTTGTCTGCCAGCCACTCTTGGCCCAGTTCTGGCCGCCTCTCTAGTGACTGGCGATCAGCCCATGTCATCCGTCCCAGACTTTGTGCCCTGTGGACAGGCAGCAGAGAAGCGACAGAGGAGAAAGGGAAATTGTTCTGCACCATGGCCTCTTGCCTCTCTCACCTCACACGTTACTTCCTTGGTTTTCCATGGACTTCCAGTCTGTCTCTTCTCTATCTAATGCATCCTACAAACAAGGATCCTTACAGAAGCCCCGACAGATCTACATGCAAATCCATGACCCTCGTGTTTGGACGTGTTCCTTTCTGTGTTTCACTTTCTTCATCTGTAAAATGTTGGGGAAGAGGGCTTCGGGGAGGATTCAAGGAGAAAATATATCTTAGAAGTACTTCACAGAGAGCCTGGACATGTAAAGAGTTAACTATAAATAGTGATTTCTTATTCAGGAGCCTACAGTGGTTATTAACCCTTAGAATACAACTCCTCATTACAGCTTTTAGACTCTTCAGCAGGTAGACCTGTTGCTCAGATTCCTTTATTCCTTTCTGCATCAACTATTACTGAGCATCTATCACAGGTTGGGCTACAGCAGATAAAACACCTGCCCTCATGGGACCTCCACTAGAGTAGACAGGACTAGAACAAAGCATAGTAAACAAATAAAGGAAAAAAGATTTAAAAGATGTGGGGACAGAGCAATCCAGTATGTGGGGGAAGGAGGAGCCAGGAAAGGAGAATAGCACGAGCAAAGGCCCTGTGGCTGAAAATAATTGCCATGTCTGGAACACAATATGAAGGCAGTGGGCTGTCCTGCTGGAGGAGTACATGGGCACACCGGAGGACCCAAGGACTGGAGGGCATGGCGGAGGCTTGGGACTAGGGTAAGGAGAATGAGGCATTCACCTCAGGTGCAAAAGTAAGGGGCACAAAAAAGCTCAGTAATCAAGATAAATTATATTTTAATGCGGTATTTTTAAAAAATCAAAATTCATGCAAAAATCCATGATAAGCAAAATATAAATATTTTTAATCAAGACAGGATCAGTATGAGCAATTCTCCCTTTGCCTCAGGCTCTAATATGGCTTAGCCCAGGCAGCGGTGCTACTGTTCTTCCCTTTCCTTAAATTTTGCACTGATTTAGATTTTTTAAAATAGTTGATGACAACTTTATTCATCTTGATAGCAGAGCTTTTTGGCTCCCTCTTAAACTTGTGCCAGGAGCCAGTGCCTCATTTGCCCTACCCTAGTCCCAGTCCTGTGTCCCAGAGGGGCAGAGGCCAGGCGGGTAGAGAGCCTTTCAGGAAAATATGACCTCTCGGGGACCTCAGCTGCTTCAGGGACCTCTCTAGTCACTGTATGTAGATTTCATCCGTCCCCAGTGCTCCATCACCACACGTGCCAGGCCCCCGCCCACCTTCCTAAAACTGCCCGCCCCAGATCCAGAGGCAGCTAGGTGGTAGAATTCATAACAAAATGTGAAGCTGGGCACCGCACAGGTATGGGAAGGAAGCCTAGACTTCCAACGTACTCATCCAACAGGAGCTCCTAAGCATGTGTTCTATGCCGGGCGCAGGCCAAATCAAGAGACTCTGACCACGCCCAAGCCATCCATGGAGTCCTGCTTCGTCACCCCTCATACCCCAGCAGTCCTCGCGGAAGAAAATGGACCCCGGAGATCTATGGCAGGCCCACCAGGAAGATGCGGCTCGGCACCGGCAGCCGTGGGTGAGTAGCGGGCCGCACTGCCGAGAAGGCTGCGGGTCTTGGTGCTTCCTCACCCGTAGAGTGGAAATAAGCACACCCACGTCATCGGGCTCTCATGCGGGGTGTGGGTACCCAGTAAGGGACGTCTGGGAGGTTCTTAAGGGGGCACTGAAGAGCGTTCTCCGCCCAGCCTGACCTACGGTGCTGCCTCTGTCTATGACCAAGTGCAGCTGAGAGCCGATGAGCAAAGGCCAGGCCTCTCCAGCGGCGCCCCGCCCCGCCCCGCCCCTGCGGGGAGGCAGAGGGCAGCAGGTGCCGCCCTGCCGGCCAGGGCCATCCGCGGGTTGAGATGCTGCCATGCTGCCAGCTTCACTCTCGGGCTTTGCGAATAAACTGTCACATCTCAGCTCTCACCAGCTCACGGCTGTGACAGACGGGTTCCTGCAGGCGCAACACACACACCCACCCCCCCGCCACCCCCAACTTTAACACTTCCAGTTGAAAAACCTCATACTGCGCGGAAGAGCAGCTTTTGAGAAGACGGAAGACATGGTGAGCGCCAGGTCTTCCCGGCAGGGCAGGGAGGAAAGAGGCCGTCCACATCTGTAACTGCTTGCCTGCGGAATCACAGAATTTGCAACGAGACTCCCTTCTGTGAGCACAGAGGACCTAAGGATCTCCGACCTGGGTGATTCAGACTGGCAAGGTCCAGGCCCTGTCGCAGAGACCCAGCTACCTGCACATCTTAATGATAGTCAGCTTCCTGTGTTTCCATCTCAGAATTTCAGACCAGCAAGAGCCAGAGCGCCTGTCCTGGGTAGGTTTGGGCAAGCCAGAAACAAGGACCTTAGAACTGGAGGTACTGCGAAAGACAGTCAGCCCAGGAACTTCCAAACATTCCTTTGAGCAGGGGAGACCTCTTTAGCTCAAATACAATCATAGATATAAACGCCTTATTATTTTTTTTTTTTTTAAAGAAGGAAAAAATGCTCTCCTGTCTTTCTGGACAGCGATGCTATTGAAAATTTGGGCAGAAGTCTTCACTTTGTGGGGCAGTCCTGCGTGTAGTAGGACATTTAAATCCCTGGTCCGCATCTCTAAATATCAGTTGTTCCCTCCACCCCAAATGACTGAAGCTAAAAAGCTCCCACACATTTCCAGATGCCCTCTGCAGGTACTGCTCCCACTTAAGAACTCGCCTAATCGTGGGTGCACAATTGCGTTTGCGGGGCAGGGGCGGCTACTGATCCTGAGATGATGCCTCTGACTCTGGGCCAGGCAGAGCAGCGTTTGAAATCCACACCTACAATTTGCCAGCACCTGACATGGCTCCATTTTCTCTGTGCCATTAGGAGTAAGCCATTTCGCCTCTCTGGGCCTCAATGTCTTCTTCTGCAAAGTGGGAATGACCATCATGGGCTCTTGTGAGGACCAAATGGGGCTTTGTACCTAAGCTTGCTTTGTAAACTCTCAAGCCTTCTGCTGGTGCACGGCATTGCTCCTCATACTACCCTGGGTATGTAAAAGACACTGTAATCCTAGTCTTTTGAAAAGGCTTACCATGGAAACCAAATAATAAAAGCAAAAAGCTCAATCGTAAGGCTTCCACTGAAACCTGCTTCTATTCATGTCCCTTGTACACACAGCCCCGTGAAGACGATGGTTGTACTCTGCTCCCACTGAGACACCTACTTTCTCTTTTATAAGCGGGGAAGACAATCGAGCAGCCTCGGCCTGCTGCAGAGGCTCAGCCAGCATGGCTCCAAAGCCCACAACTTAGAGAAAACTGCTCAGCAGACCTCAAGTGCTTGCTTTATTACCCCAACTGGTGTGCAGGACTTGAAAATACATCAGGAAACAAGACAGGAACAGATGCCTGCCCCAACTTCCCACCTGTAGCCAGGTGGTGAGGTCTCCCTGCTGGTCTCAGAGTTTTGATAGATTGGAACCTAGTTCATGAAAAAAGGTTGAGTATTTCATTGAAAAGGGAATCCAAATGACATCACATTATTGAGGCCTTTTCTCCCCCACCCAGTACTGCAGCCCCATATTATTGGAAAGGTATTCTTTGAACGAGAAAATTGTACAAGAGTATATTTTTCAGGATGAACTGAACAAAGGAATCCATTCCAACTTCATTCCAAACTGGAGTCCAGCAGTTTTGACTTTCAGATCTTATTAGTTGATATAGCTAGGTTTATTTATTTCTCTTTTCCTCTATTCCTCATTCTTGTGTTCAGGGTCTGCCTTGAAAGGAGTGTCCTTCAAACGTTCCCAAGCAAGTGCCAGAAAGAGTTGCTTTAGTAGGCTTAGGACCAGCTTTGCAAAATACAATCTCACAATATCACCAGGCCCTCCTTCAGCTCCACTCCACCCTCGGCAATGGTTCCAGCTCGTTTTGGCTAAATACAGCTTCTGGGTTCAAAGAGAAAATGCACGGAATGATTTCGCTGGCTTCCTCAAGATATCCAGGAGAGCCCGCATGGGTAAATCCAACGTGAATAACAGCACATGAGTCGACTCCTATGTAAACACACCCGGCTTACGAGAACTAGAAAAGGTGCCTGGCTTGAAACATTCTACTCCCTCCACTTCAGAAAGAAACAGTGGGAATCGGTAAAGCAGATCAAAGGCACAAGCCCAGGATCATCAGGCCCATATGAGAAAAATACCCAAAAGCAAACAAAAATCGAGGTGAAACTTGTATCTTCCCTCACGGTGGGGGTCTTACAGACGCTAAACACACAGCTGAATTTCTGAAGGTCACCTGCGGCTTCCTTACTCCCCCAAGGCAGCGGAGATCTGACCATTTTACCCAGTGACCTGGGGCACGGCTCTGTGGTGGTGTCTGTCCCCGCTGGTCTATTCCAGCTCATTGCCAGAGAAAAATGAAACAGGCCCAGGAGCAAAAAGCCAACGTGGCAGCAGAAGAAAGGAGCCCTGTTAAAAGTCTCTGCTACTGCTTTACACTTGCTGCTTTCTTAACCCCAAATCCTCTAGAACCAGATGCTATGTTAATAAAGGCCTATTGAATAAGCAATTCAGAAGAGGTACAAGGGCAGGTCTGCTAATGGGGTATGCTGATTAACACATAATGGGCAGCCCACCCTACAGACAAGAGGGCCAGGCCTCTGAGCAGCAATATGGCTTCTGGTTCAGCACAAGACGCCAGAGTCACCCACACCAGCTCAGTCACTGGCTTTGTATGACACAGGACAAATCAGTCTGTCTAATTCCCATAGGTGGCATCTGTCTAATGGGATTAATAACTATGACTATCTCTTGATTTGGGGGTGCCTTAAGAGATAATCCAGATAAACTCTTAGCACATTTCCTGGTACAAAGTTCTTACTCCCAGTAATTGTTGTGCTTGCTACCAGAGACAGAGATGTGCCGTATGCAGGGCGGGTGGCATACCTTCTCTGAACCATGTCACTCCTCACTCTGCAGGACCTGCAGCTGTCCTTACCAGCTGCAGACCTCACTGTAATTTTTAAGTATCTTCTCCCCTTTCTTAGGTACTGTGAAATCCGGCAGAGTTGGAGTTCCTCTGAGCGGCTCACCAGCCCCCTGTCTCCGCCTGGACCAGGATGTTGTGTGGATATGAAGTGTGACCCAGAATTCTCATCCATACGGAAACAGCCTCACTCAGACCAGCACAGTCTACACCAAGAGTTCGCTGGTCTTTAAGTGAAATTCTTGGTGACAAGGAGCAGATCTGGGGATTTTCCACAAGCTCCAAGGAGCAGCCTCCCGATGATTAACCTTGTCAGTGCGCTCGTATTAACACAGTAGGCATGCAAGGTGCCCAGATATAAAGGAAGCTTTGGGCATTTAGGGTGACACCAATGAAGGGCATAGTAGCACCCATATCCCAGAGCACTGAAATGCCCTCCGTGGACTAAGGGAGGTAGTCAAGTCTGGAGAGAAGCCCTTGTCTGCTCTGCCCCCTGATGCAAGACACCAGGTCCCGGCCCGGGGCTGGGGTGGGGTGGGAGGGTGGGGGTTGGGGACGCCAACAGAGGCGGTCACACAAGATGCCCTGCCTCCCTCACCCTCCTCCATCTCCCGCATACCCAATCTCTTAGCTCTAACAAGATTGTTGTGGGTTTGCCAAGTTACCGGACTTTTCAATGAACATTTTTTTTGTGAGGCCTAGTTGGTAAAGTTAATTTCCTGCTCAGAATGAAGAAATAGGAAATCGCCACTCATGGTCAAGGCTCACCGGCCTGCTATAAAACAGGAAATCCTGTATATCCATCGGCTCCTCCATCAGCTCGCCAGTCCGTCCATCAGAACAAGCAGGAGAGTGGCTGAGGAAGTGCCGGTAAGATGGGGAGCTAATACGGATCACTGCTTCCTCCCCTACACCAAACTCTGGAATACCAGAGGAGCAGAAAGGAATTTGGTGAGGCCCCAAACCTGACATCACAACCGTGAGCCCCACTGGGAGCAAAGAATGTGGCAGGGTCACTATGGGGAGGGGAAATGGTGCCCAACGTTAAAAAAAGAGCGGGGGCCATGGATGAGCCTGGGCAGCAAGGAAAGTTTTCCATTTCTGCCCTTTCCTTTCCCAATATTGTCCTGGGAAGATCAGTATCTGCCCCATTATCCAAACGGAATAGAAACAGAGCAATGCCGGCTCAGCCCAGTGCCCAGTAGAATCGAAGGATAACGTCAGAGCAGCCGAAGGTAGAGATAAGAGGTCCCTGGGGAGCAAGGTCACCCTGTTAGGGAAAAGGTACAAATAGAAAAGGGCTCTTGAAGTATTTCCAAGGGAATGTGGTTCACAGGGGGAAATAACGAGCCATTAAGTATGAACAAGAGCTCATTGAACAACCTACATGAGAGGAAGCAGATTTAATGAACACAGAAAGAGAGTCTGAAAGAGGCAGAGTAAATATTCTCAGAGATAGGGGAGGATATTGAAATTATAAAGGAGCTGGCAGTTATAAATTTTAAAAATGAGAAAGTGGAGTTAATAGGTGTGTCAGCCAGGCTTCTCTAGAAAAAAACAGAACCAATAGGAGAGAGAGAGAGGATTTCCTTTAAAGAATTGGCTCAGGGACTGTTGGGGTTGGCAGATCTGAAATCTGCAGGAAAGGCCCACAGTCCAGAAGCCCAGGAAAGAGTTAAAGCGAATCCTGAGTTCAAAATCTGTAAGACAGGCTGGCAGGCTAGAAACTCAGACAGAAATTGTTACATCTTGAAGCAGAAAGTTCCTTCTTCTCTGGGGATCCTCAGTTTGTGGTCTAAAGGTCTTTGCCTGATTCCCATCGTTGAAGGTCATCTCCTTTACTTAGTCAACTGTTTATAAACATTAAGCACGTCTACAGAATACCTTCACAGCCACATCTAGACTAGTGTTTGTCCAAACCGCTGAGCATCACAGACTACTCAAGTGGACACATAATTAACCAGCACACTGGGGAGGCAAGTATTTTAGTTAAAATAAAGAGCTCAATAAATGGATTGGAGAGCAGCCAAGGAACAAATTACTAAGCCAGATTAAGACCAGGGGCGTTCCAAGTAGACCTCAGAAGGGATAAAGAGATGGAAAATGATGTCAAAAATGTAAGAAGATATGGAGTGTAAAAGCAGAATAACTAATACTCACATGGTAGGAATCCCTAAGAAGAAGAGGAAAAAAAAAATAGAGGGGAGGGAGTGTTTGAAGAAATTATTACTAAAAATTTTCCAAAATTGAAATAAACTCATAACACTTTGGATAGAAATTGCTCCTGCAGTGCCAAATGGGTTAAATAAGAAAAAACTCATACACAAACATGAAACTTAAGGATGTCAGTGGCTAAGGAAAACTCCAATAGCTTCTGAGAGTAAAAATGGATTATATCCAAAGTAAGAAGAATCAGATTCACAAAAAATTCCTCATCAATAACCCTAGAAAACAATGAAACAGTATTTTCTAAGTGCTAAAGACAAAGAACTTCAGATCTGGAATTTTATATCCACAAATTGTCATTTGAGGATGAAATAAAGATATTTTTAGTAATACAGGACTTAAAGTTTAACCACACAAAGACCCTCTATGAAAACAGTCCTGGAAGGAACACTGTGACAAAAAACAAAAGAGAGAGAGAGAGAGAAAGAAAGAAAGAGAGATGGGGCGCCTGGGTGGCTCAGTGGGTTAAGCCGCTGCCTTCAGCTCAGCTCATGATCTTAGGGTCCTGGGATCGAGTCCCACATCGGGCTCTCTGCTCAGCAGGGGGCCTGCTTCCCTTCCTCTCTCTGTGATCTCTTCCCTTCCTCTCTCCTACTGTGATCTCTCTCTGTCAAATAAATAAATAAAATCTTAAAAAAAAAAAAAAAGAAAGAAAGAGAGATGGAAGAAAGAAAGAAAGAAAGAAAGAAAGAAAGAAAAAAGTAAATTCAGGAAGATGCCATGAGATAGTAGAAGTATGGATGGATAAGTAGATAGATAAGTAGATAACTCAGTAAAGTTGTCTAAGTGAAAAAAAATTTTGAAAGAAGAAAAACAAAAATACATTCATAACAATCCAGAATTAAATCCAGATGCCGTCAAAATGGCATTGTGGATTAATAAAAGCAATTGCCAAAAGGAGTCAGGAGTGTATGAAGATAAGTATCTCATTCATGGCAAAAAACATTGTTATGATTAGCTTGTGAATTTATAGGAAAAGGGACATAAGTACGATTTTGATAAGCTAGGGGTAACCATAAGAAGAACGTAAATAAACTTAGCAGCTTTAAGTCAGCACAAGAAAATTCAATGGAAGCAAGAAAAAAAAATAAAAATAAAGTAGCATAAATATAAAACACAAAATAAAATAGCAGAAATAAGTCCTAATATAGCAGTAGCCATACATGATGCTCATGAGTTGAACTCACTAATCAGTTTTGGATTTCATATTTCATGAAATATTCTTCAAAATCTGTTACCTGCAATTTCAACCTGCAGTTTCACAAAGGAAGCCTCAGTAAATTTCCAAAATTCAGACACACTGTGTTTTCTGAATACTATGAACAACTGTATGCTGGCATATTAAATATCCTTTAAGAAATGAACAATTTCTTGACACTTACAAATTATCTAAAATGATTCAAGAAGAAATAGAAAATCTCAACAGACCCATAAGAAGAAAAAGAGATTGAATTAGTAACCAAAAACCTTTCAACAAAGAAAGTCCTGGACAAGATGGCTCACTGGAAAATTAAACTAAACTTAGAGAAGAATTAACACTGATCCTCAAATGCTTCTAAAAAAATTGAAGAAATAACTAAATGGAAACATTTATTGGTCATTGGTTTGGAAAACTTAATACTGTTAAATGACAGTATCCAATGTGATCTACAGATTCAATATCATCATTATCAAAATCCCAATGGCAATTTTTACAGAAATGGAAAATGTCACTCTAAAATTCATAAGGAATTTCAAAGGATTCCAAGTATCTAAAACTAACTTGAAAAAGAACAAAGTTGATAGACTCACACTTTCCGATTTTAAAACTTACTATAAAATAACAGTTCAGTACTAGTGTAAGGAGAGATATATAGGCCAAAGGAGTAGAATTGAGAGCCCAGAAATAAACCCTGACATCTATGGTCAATTGATTTATTACAATAGGGTCAAGGCCATTAAATTGGGGAAAAAATGGGCTCTTCAACAAACAGTGCTGGCAAAATTGGATATCCACAAGCAAACTGGACTCTTACCTTACCCTATACAGAAAATTAACTAAAAATGGATAAACATAAGAGCGAAAACTATAAAACTCTTAGAAGAAAATATAGGTACAGATCTTCAGAACTTTGGATCTGGCCATGATTTCTTAAATATTACACCAGGGGCTCCTGGCTGGCATAGTCAGTGGAGCATGTGACTTTTGATCTCAGGGTTGTGAGTTCAAGCTCCATGTTGAGTGTAGAGATTACTTTTTAAAGAAAAATACAATCTTTTTTAAAAATACGACACTAGAAGCACAGATAAAAAAAGAAAAGATAAATTGGACTTCATCACAATTAAAAATGTGTCCCTCAAAGGACACTATTAACAGAGACAAAATACTTCACAGAATGGGAGAAAGTGTTTATAAGCCATTTATGAAATAAGAGTGTAATATCCAGAATATATAAAGAATTCCTATAACTCAACAATTAACAGACACCCAAACCAATGTAAAAAATGGGCAAAGATCCTGAATTTGTCCAAAGAAGATTCTCCAAAGAAGATATATGGTCAATAAGCACATGGAAATATGCTCCATATCATTAGTCACTGGGTAAAAGCAAATCATAACCACATGAGCTGCTACTTCATATCTGATAGGATGGCTTTAATTGAATGAATGAATGAATAAATAAATAACAAGTGTTGACAAGAATGCAGAGGAACTGGAACCCTCTTACACTGCTGTTGGAAATGTAAAATTCTGCAGACACTGTGGAAAATGTTTTAGAAATTCCTTTAAAAATTTAAATACAGAATACTATACAACCCAGTAATGGCACTTGTAAGTATACACACACACACACAAATGAAAACAAAGACACAGATACTTGCACACCAATGTTCGAAGCAGCATCATTCACAACACCCAAGAGCTGGAAACAACCTAAGTGTCCGTGAACAGATAAATGGATAAACAAAATGTGCTATATATACAATGGAATATTAGTCAGTCTTAAAAAGATAAGGTTCAGACACATGCTGCAAGATGCATGAGCCTTGAAAACATTATGCCAAGTGAAATCAGCCAGACAAGTGTGTGGTCCCAATTACATGCAATATCCAGAACAGGCAGATACATAAAAACAGAAAATAGATTAGTGATTACCAGAATCTGAGACAAAGGAGGAATGGGAGAGTTATTTCTAATGGGCACAGGAGCTTCTGTTTGGGCTGATGAAAAAGTTTTGCAAATAGATAGAAGAACATGTGGTTTGAATTAATGAACAGTATACTTAAAAAAGTTAAAATAGGGGAGCCTGGGTGGCTCAGTGGGTTAAAGCCTCTGCCTTCAGCTCAGGTCATGATCTCTGGGTCCTGGGATTGAGCCCCACATCGGGCTCTCTGCTCAGTGGGGAGCCTGCTTCCTCCTCCTCTCTCTCTCTCTCTCTCTGCCTGCCCTGCTGCCTACTTGTGATCTCTTGTCTGTCAAATAAATAAATAAAATTCTTTTTTTTAAAAAAAGTTAAAATAGCAAATTTTATATTACAGATATTTTAACATACATATACACATGACCAGACAAATGAGAAGAAACTTGTCAGGGACCCAAGAAGAAAACAACAGACACTGGCCTAAGGGAAACCCTCATAATGAAGTTATTAAGAATTGACTTTAGAATAACTATGTTTAATATGTTTTCAGAATTTTTTTTAAATGGAAAACATTGGCCAGGAGCTAAAAGCTTAGAAACTACATTTTTTTTTAAAATCAGAGAATTCTAGAAGTGAAAAATGTAATACCTGAACTTATGAAAGTATTTCAAAAGAGAATTTGTTGACTAGATAATACCAGAAGAAAATGTTCATACTGAAGCAAGGAAAGATGAAAGGAAGAAAAATACAGAAGAATGTATGAAGTATAGATATATAAAAAGGGGTATAAAAAAATGGCCTAATGTGTGTGGAATCCCAAGAAAGACAGGAATAGCTGAGAATTCTCCAAAAGTTATAAAAAGATGTCAAACCACAAACTCAAGAAGGTTTCAAACACCAGAAACACACACATGCACGTGAACACACACACAAACACACACACACACACACACACACACACACACACAAATTGTATCTTCGCACATAGTGAAGCTACTTAAAAACCAAAGACATATTTCAAAGGAAAAAAAAAAACAAACCCAGACTACTGACACCTTACTTCTCAGAGGAAGTAATGGAATCCAGAAGACAATGGAATTCAAAGCCATTGATCTTTAAAATATTGAAAAAGTAATTGCCAATCTAGAATTCTATACTCAGGAAAAAAAATCCCTCAAAAGTAAAGCTTAAGTAAAGATATTTTCAAACAAAAACTGAGAATATCAGCAGTACATCAACATTAATGAGAACACTAAATGCTTTTCTTTACACAAAAGAAAAATAACCGTGGACAACAACTCAGAAGTAAAAGAAAATAACAATACAAATGGCAAATCTAAATAAACATAATTTACATAAGTCATAATAAACACAACTGTCTAAGTAGACATTGACAATATCAAATGACAATGGTCTTACTGGGTTTAAAATACATACAAAATTGAAATACATTTTGTAGGCACCAGGCACAAAATACATTTTGTGCCTGGGTGGCTCAGTCCTTGGGCATCTGCCTTTGGCTTGGGTCATGATCCCAAGGTCCTGGGATCAAGTCCCACATCGGGATCTCTGCTCAACAGGGAGTCCACTTCTTTCTCTCCCACCACCTTGCTCGTGCTTTCGCTTGCTCCCTCTCTCTCAAGTAAATAAATAAAATCTTTTTTTAAAAAAATTAAAATACATGACAAGTGGGGCACCTGGATGGCCCAGTTGGTTAAGCATCCAACTCTTGGTTTTGGCTCAGGTCATGATCTATAGAGTTCCCATATTCGCACCATGGCCAATTTCAAGCTATCAACATGAACTCAATGAATACAGAATGGGGAAGAGACCAGCACAAGACGGTTCCAGCAAACCACTGAACCATTCTCCAAATACCTCATTCAAAACCTTAAAGTCACCTTTTCCCTCTCCCACATCTTCACCAAGACACCCTATCTGATGCAAAGCATCACTGGCCCTCTTTTAACATGGATGCTGCCATCCAGTGTCTCCTTCCCACTTCCCCCACTGTCACCCACCTGACACTGTCATTGCCATCTGTCCTGCCCACTGTCAGTCTCCTAATTATTCTCCCCACCTTTAGGCTCTTTCATTACCATTACACAACTGGAAGTCTAATCCTTCTAAAGTGCATTTCCCATTGTGTTACCCTAAACCTGCAGTAGTTCTCCTACTGTCCACCAAATAAAACAAAATTGGGCCTTCGATGCCTAATTCCTCATGCACTTCCTGTATCAGCATTCTGTATCAGTCAAGATTAGGTTGGCTGCAATCCAGCTTGTAGACCTCAAACAGTAGTGGCTTTAAGAAGACATAAGTCTATCTCCCCTCTCATGTGCAAGTCCAGATATAAATAAATAGTCTGGGGGTTTAAGAAGACTGTTTTCCCTGAGGGCCTCGAGCACCTATGTGCTTCTGGCTCACCATCCCAAGTTTGACAGATGCTCCTCATGTTCATCTTTCAAGATGGCAACCGTCACCTCAAGTCCCAGGCAGTGGAACAGCGGAAAGAACGGACAAGGAGCACAAGTTGGCTGACTTACCAGGAAGTTTCCAGAAAATGCCACAGGACATTTTTACTTAGCCTTTGTTTGCCCGAACCTAGTTACATAGTTTTACCTAGCTGCAAGAAATGCTGGGCAGCTGTGGGGAACTGGGGAAAAGGGAGACTAAATTTTGGGGAACAATGATCTGTCTCTGCAAAAAGACTTCAGCATTCCTTTGAAAACTTATTTTCTATTTCCTTATGTCTTCTGCCCAAACATAAAAACAACCAGACCTTTATACAAATCTATGTGCTAGGCACTGTTATAAATGCTTTATATATATATATATATAACCCACTTAATCCTAACAGCAGTTCAATGAGGCAAGTACCATTATTACCCCCATTTTATAGATGGGAAGCTAAGAACCAGAGCAATTAAGTCCAGAAATTCCCAAGACTACTTGGGAATCGGCACACTTGAGAAGCTTATTAAAATGTAGAATCACATGGGCTAAGATGAAATTGTTAAGGAAAAAAAAAAATTGAGGAGTGAGAAGAAAACCAAAAATGGAACCCTGAGAAAGAGCAGTGACATTTATGGGACAGGTTTAGAAAGCAAGTGTCTTCAAGACTTACTGTGAGCAGGGAAGCCAAGGCTGGGGGCTGTCTTAGAGGTCCAAGGGAAGGTGTTCAAACATGAGGTCATGTCAGCCAGGTCAGGAAAGGTATTGGGAAGGATTTTCTGGGATTGGCAGTTAAGAGGTCACTTATGACCTTGGTGAGAAGAGTTTTAGTGGTGTGCTGAAGGAAGAATGCTTGTCTTTATGCTCAAATAGTTTGTAAGACCCTCCAAGGAAGCACTCACTCTTTCTCTCTCTTTTATTGCATGTGTTGTGTCTAGGACCAGATGTATATTAAATATATATATATATATATATATATATATATATATTTCTTTTTTTTTTTCCTGAACTTTGCCATTACAGATGAGGGTGGGGTAACTGTTGTTAGGAAATCAAGAATCACATGGTGTGTGTATAAGTGAGTTGAGTTTTAGAAACGTGGAAACAGGAAGCTCAATCCTCCCTTTCCATTAGGTGAGATGGGTTTCATACAGGATGAAGAGGCAGAGAAATTGCCACTGATGATGACACCATCTGCTCAGACACAGAAGGAGACCACTGTTCTCAGATAACAAATGCAGAAGATCCCCTTTTCTGGAGAGGCAGTGGCCAAAAACTGAGGTGATGGTCCATGGTCATGGACAGCATGGAGCCCACCCTGATATGCCGTCCATCCATGTGCCAATCATTCATTGGTAGTCACCAACATTCCAATGATACAGCCAATCATTCTTGGTAGTCACCAACACCCTCCCACATCGTGAAGAGAAAACATGCAGTTCGTTACGGCTTGTCAATAGTTGAGGAAGGCCTATGGAAGCCAACTTGCTCCTACAGCTCCAGGAGCATCAAGACTCAAAAGAGGAACTACTTACACTGTCATCACCACAGCGGTCGCTTCTACGGGATTTCTATTTCCGAGACAGCACTGGATGGACTGGCTTGGCTCACTCCTGAGAGGAGGGCGTTGCAAAGACACTGACTCATCCGGCCCTCCCTCGTGCCCTCTGCGGCTGTCCCTCACTGCACTTCCTCCTCCTCTGAAGCTAAAGGTCGGCCTCTTGTGCTCATGCCAAGGTTTTTTAAACACACACACACACACACACAAACACATACACTCGGTTTCCAAGAGGGTAAATTTTTTTAGCATGAAAATAAATAAGGAAAAGCCCTCTCAAAAAAATATATTTAAAAATAAATAGTCTTTCTCCCAAACTACTTAATAATTCCAGGATGATAAAATTTTCCAATTGCAAATGTTTAAAGAATAAAATAAAAGGAATGAAGGCCTCACTGTATTTGCGCAGGTCTCTTAAAAAATGATCCTGATTTCCTCCACAAGGCTCTGTGAGGTAAATTGCAAGGCTCCCCTTAATATAGAAGAATTCCAGCAGTAATATATTAGCTTCTCTTCCCATGTCTTTAGCACGAGTGTGAACACAGCAGCATCTTGTAGCTCACATCCTACAGACCACTGCTCAACTTTCCAGAAGGGCCACAATCATGCATTGTGCATTTGGAATGCCTGTTGTTAAGAGCCAACAGGGCGCCTGGGTGGCTCAGTGGGTTAAGCCGCTGCCTTCGGCTCAGGTCATGATCTCGGGGTCCTGGGATCGAGCCCCGCATCGGGCTCTCTGCTCGACAGGAGCCTGCTTCCTCCTCTCTCTCTCTCTGCCTGCCTCTCTGCCTACTCGTGATCTCTCTTTGTCAAATAAATAGATAAAATCTTTAAAAAAAAAAAAAAAAAAGAGCCAACATCAGTCCAGGGAAGACCCTACTCAGCAGACCCAGCCAACTCCCACCGGAAGCCTACCACAAAGAGCTTCTACTTACCACCAAATACCTCTGCTTCTGGTAAGAGATAAGTAGCCCATTGAACCCTCAGATGGAAGCAAGTGCCCCAGGCCTCCTGGGTGGGGGTTACTGAAGAAACTTTCAATCATGATGTCTCTACCTTCATTAACTTCTGCCTCCCATCCCCTCGTTTGTCCCAGTTTAGGATCTCTTATATACCAGGAGGCCTTCCTTGCCAAGGAGAATGGGAGGTGGGTTGGGCAGAGGTTATTACAGTATGATTCCTTTTTTACCTATAAAGAAACTGGTTCTTGGTGGTGAACAACACAGCTTCTGAGCCACGGTGTGTTCGCTAAAGCCCACAGCTTCCGTATCTCACCACTGCCTGACCGACCTTACTTCCAGCCCCGTTGGACAAGAGGCCAACCCAATGCTGAAAACAGGGGCTGACCTGGTTACAACAGGTGCCTGAGGTGATTTCTCATCCTTCCAGGCATTCCCACCCTGTTCTGGAAGGTCCCTGACCCAAGCACACTGTGTTTTTGTACATTGCTCCTTTTACCTTCCAGAAACCTACATCTAACTACACAGCTGCCCATTTCCATGCCTCCTGCTTCTCCCCATGCCAATGATAACCTGTTTCCCATTAGTTTTAACAATTTTCTCTGGAGACTTTCCAAATCCTCCTCTGCCAGGGATGGGCCTTGTACCCACCCTACCAGCAGAGGAGACCAAGTAACTGCCATTCCCGCCATCCCGGAGATGGCTCCTGGGGCTCGGGTGACTTTATTCAGGAAACTTACAGAAAGTGTTGCAAGTTATAGTTCAGTCACCTGAGAGGAGTAATATTTGGGGTTCCATCCCTCTGCTTCCCTTTTTTGCATTTCTCTTTAAAAGACCTTCGTCATAGTGGATTGGGGAGATCTGGGGTGAAGAATACCAGGGTGTTAAAGTGAGAACAACAAGAAAAAAAAAAAAAAACGGAGGTTCAACGAGTAACATCCATAATAGGATTATCAGATCCATGGAAAGGCTCAGTCAAGATCGAGTAGGGTTTTTATATCCCTTTGCACCCTTCTTAAACATTTCAAAAGGCAATCCTGGCCAAACAGCTCTGGGAGTGTCATCTGAGGGAGGTGTCCTCTGGGAAAGAAGGTAGGTGGCCTGAAGAATGGAGAGAAGACCAGAAGAGGCAGAAATTAGAGGCTGGAGGCAGTGCTCCCCACACCTCCAAAGGTCTGCATCTCTCAAATGGGACGAGGCTTTACATGCATCAGGTTCCAAAAGCATCAGGCTGAGCAGTATGCCTTAAGGACCTTCCAGAGCAGCCCACCACTGCCAACCAGGAGTGGGGAGCAAGGGTGGGGCGGGGCAGTTGGAGGGGGAAGGAAAATAGATGGGGAGCTGGAGGCAGCATCCTGGATCTCCAGGCCCGCATATCCCACATCAGGGACCTGGATGTCCCCTGTGCCTCGGTAAGGAGAAGCAGAGGCGGTGAGAAGCAGCTGGATTGGCACAGACTGAATGGGAATGAAGCTGTCACAGTGGGGAGACATGAAACCTGAACAGATGTCCATCACTGTGATGCAGAAATATTGCATCATTGGCCACAGTCCCATTTGGGTGTTACCTTCAACCTAAGCAGAATCCAATCTCTTCTCTGTGTCTCCACCCAAGCCACTCTGGTCTCTCACCTGTTGCCAACTGCACCCCTTCCTGCTGGCCATCCTGCCTCCATGCTTGAGCCCCAGCAGTCTATTCTCCACCCAGGAGTCAGGGAGACTCCTTTAAAAATATGACTAAGACCATAACACTCCTATGGTCTAACCCTCCAAGGACTTCTTATTCGACCTGAAGTCCTTACCATGGCCAACAAAGTGCTGCTACCTGATCGGGCCTCAGCCTCAGTCTCCCCCTCAAACCTCATTTCCTATCTGCTCACCCACTCCAGTCCAGTCCTGCGGGCTGATCCTCAAATGCATCAAACATGCCTGGGGGGCTCAGTCCGCTAAGCGTCTGCCTTCGGCTCAGGTCATGACCCTGGGTCAGGGGATTGAGCCCCTCATCAGGCTCCCTGCTTGACCAGAAGTCTGCTTCTCCCTCTGCCCTTCACCTTGCTGGTCCTCTCTCTCACCCACACACATACTCTCTCTCTCTCAAGTAAATACATAAAATCCTTAAACAAACTAACAAACAAAAACCATGCTCCCAACCCAAGCTCTTTGCACTTGCTCTTCCCTCTGCCTGGAAAGTTCTCCCAAACATCCCTATGACTTACACCCTCATTTTATTCAGGTCCCTTCTGTCACCTGTTTAGGCTGTGCCTAAACCACCCTTCCCCAAATAGTGACTTCCCAGGCCATTCTATTCCCTCTGTGTACATAGCTTTATTCTTCTTTATCACCATTTCCCTCTTTAGATCATATCATTTTTAATGGAAGTAAAATATGCAGGATATAAAATTGACCATCTTCACTATTTCTATGTATATGAGTCAGTGGTGCTAAGTACATTCACATGGTTGGGTAACCGTCACCACCACCATCTCCAGAACTGAAACTCTGTCCCCATGAAACACCTCCCCAAACCCTGCTCCCCCAACCCTGGCAACTACCGTTCTACTTTCCATCCCTGAGAACTTCTGTGGACTTTTCGTAAGGGATTCTGGGTGTCTCGTACTAGTGGAATCACATAGCCTTTATGTGGCTAGCTTCTTTCACTTAGCATTAATGGTCTCAAGGTTCATTCATGTTGTAACATGTCAGAATTTGCTTCCTTTTCTGAACAGAAATAATATAATATTGCATCATGTGAATAATATTGCATCATACTGAATAATATTCCATCATGTGTTTATACCATCTTTTGTTTATCCATTCATCCACCAGTAGACATCTGAACTGCTTTCATCTTTTGGCTCTCATGAATAATGCTGCTATGAACACGGGGGTACAAAAATATGTCATATTTCATGCTTACCCATTCACTCTTTGTCACATAGGCTTTGTGAGGGCAAGGACTTCCCATTGTTCACTGCCTGTCTCCAGCACCAGTACAGTGCCTGGTACATAATTCTCAATGCACTTTTGTTGAATGACTAAAAATGGCACAATCAGGGTGTGAACCCAGGTCTGTACCAGCTGCAGGGCTCAGGTTCTTAATCATGATTCTATGCTACTTCCAGCATCAGGGCATGTTGATTAATCTGCAGGAGAGCTGTGACCAATGGGTACACTGAGGCATGCTTTGGCAGTCTCCATCAAAGCACTGCCCTGGGGAAGGCATGTCTTGGACCACACTTAGCTCCTCTGTTTCTGGTGTCATGAAATTACCAACTATAGACAGGCTGCTCGGATAAGAAAGTGTGAATCAATTAAATGTTTGATTCACTACCATAATATCCTGTTTTATACTCTTCATGCCACCTAACACTATTTGAAATTACCTTGTTTATCTGTTGTTTCTTTGTTCATCATTGGTTCCTTTCACCAGCATGGAGGTATCACCATGAGAGCAATTTGTGCTCAGTGCACAATGATCGAAATAATAAATGAATGAATTTATGTAACTGATTCTTTCAGTTTGGATTCCATAATTCTCAAGAAACTTTCCAATTATAATTTTACTTAGGAGGAAGATAAGACCCAGGTCAGACAAATGCTAATATAAGACTCACAGAGCATTAATAAATGGTATTTTTGTTTACATATCTGTAAAGAAAACTCTTTCTCTTCTAACTCTCAACACTTCTGACACCAGATGTGTAGGAGTTTTCCCCCACCTCAAGCAATTCTCCAATTCTTAGTGACACCAACTGGGAGTCCTATAAATTTAATTCAATCCTGAAACTATCTCTCCAGAGAAAGCATGAGATGCCACAAATTAAGGGCTCAGGCTCACAGTATGGGCCCCCAGTTTGGAGGCCAATGGCAAGTACAGGTTGTCACCTGCACTTCTAACCAACCAAGCTATAAATCAGGGTTCCCATGATTTCCTTCCTGGGTTTAATAATTTGCTAGAATGGCTAACAGAACTCAGGGGAAACATGCCTTATGTTTACTGACTTACTATGAAAGGATACAACTCAAGAATGGCCAAATGGAAAAGATGCACAGGGCAAAGTATGAGGGATGGGGCAGGGAGACTCCACGTCCTCTCTAGCTTACCACCCTCTCAGCACAGTGATGTACTCACAACCTGGAGCCTCATCCAAATTTCATTGTTCAACAGTTTTTATAGAGTTTCCAACTCCCTTTCTACCCTCCTTCCTGGTGGCTGGCAGGTGGGGCTAAAAGTTCCAACGCCCTAATTGTTTGGTCTATCTGGTGACCAGCTCCAGCCCAGTCTATGAAGGGATCCCACCCTGAGTTACCTCATTAGCATAAACTCAGGTATGCTCAATAGGGTTCCTTATGAATAATAAGGAGCTCTGTGTCAGAAACTAGGTACAAGGGCCAAATATATTTATTATTGTGCCCCAAGACCAGTGTCCTAAAGTTGGGTTAGTGTTTGTCTGTCACTGAAAAATCAACCTTAATCTCATTATGCAAAAAAAATAATAAAAATCAGACCAGCTCCTGAACCAGACTGAAGTACCCTGGATCACCTTCTCTTTAAGAGACTTCATGACCACCATAGTAAACTGGAGTAAAGGAAGAGTGAAACCTTCTGATGGATGTCAGTCTCTTGCTGTCTTGTGATTTCTAATTTATTACAACCCACAGGACAAAGTAAGATCTCACACAGGATGAGGTGGTCTTCAGAGTTATATAGATCTCAACATAGAAAAACTGCAAATCTTAGCAGGAAGATGCACCATGATTAGTCGATGATGTCTGCCATGGCACAGGAAGGAAGAGGTTCGCATATAAGCCACGCACCGGCCATCCCTCATCTAGACAGCCTTTCATCTTCCTGTTTCCTTTGAATCTTCAGACACCTCTTCAGAGCCCCTAGTTATGGAGTGCCATAAAGATTCAATCAAGAGAGTCCTCTCTCTGGGGGGTTGCTACTTCCCTTTCCTCATTGCTTCCTGGACAGTTAATGTAGGGAAGGTTACATTTCATCCTACATTTCCTACCAAGTCGATTTTCTAGTTTACAGGGACCCAGCCAGACCATCTCAAACACTCCTGTAGAAAACTGATCTATCAGCAATTATCTGTTTATAAATCCCTGTGTGCCCTGGTTTCATAGCCCAGCACTCAGAGTGAGAGCAAGAACATTCACCTGTTTATTGGAGTTGTTCATATACGCTCAAACTCAACTCCTTCCAGTCTGCTTCTAAAATTAGGCATCAGAACAAATGCCATTCCTGCCTCTGATGGGTTTGTTTGTTTTCTTATCTCACAGGTCAAGGGGACATCCTCCACTCCTGCTTCCTGACCCCCATGTACTACCTGAAAAAAACAACAACAACAACAAAACTCGGGCTTCTTATCAGACGTCAAATTTCCTCATTGAGAGCTGTAACCTACTTGTGACCAAGGAGAAGACCCAAGTGTGCTGGGCTTAGGGGGTAGAAAGCCTTTCAGGAACCAGTCACTAAATATAACCCAAGACCCTAAGTGTAAGTCTAAGGTTCGATTCACCAGCAGCTTCAAGAGGTCTGGGCTGTGAGGAGGACAGGCCAGACCATCCAGGGAACACAGGGACAAGAGTAGCAGTTGCCTGGCTCTGCATCTGCATCATTCCCAGGGAATAGCAACAACATAGTTTCATTTTGGACTCTAAGGCTAGGTAGTCAGTTCTATGAATGTCTCATACTTACTCTGTACTTCTTGCCAAAATCAGCCCCCAGTAAATATATATCCCTTGATAGTCATGACACGCCTGTAGGGTAGCCATGATAATCAATAGATGGGGTCTGGGGACAAATAAGGTTGTCTGAGTACTATTTTGAAGTTTGGCGAATTAATTAACTAAGTGAATAGCAAGGGGATGATCTGGCTCTTAACCTCAAAGCAAACAGTATTGAAACATGACATGTAGACTGGTAGAAGGTAGCATCTCCTTTCCTCAGGGTACTAGGAACATTCCGTTTCAACCCAGTGTTCTCAATTCCACGTAATTCCTACCCCACATGAAGTTATGTGGGGTAGGAATGCTTAGATCAGATCATGATGTGGTCTCAAGATCCAATAGATTGCAAAAAAAGGAGACATAAGAATCCCTTGCAAAATGAAGGAAGCAATTTCTAAACATAGTATGAGTAAGGATCATCAAACTAAGGCACTAGTAAATATTCAAAAGAAACTGATATTTATTGACTGTTGTGAATTAAGCATTGTGCAAACACTCTATATAAAACATCCCACTTAAATATGTTCATTTCAACCCTCAAAGAGTTTTAGTCCCAGATACTTTGTGAGATAGTCTATGAATAGAAATGGGGAAATACACACTTAATGGATTATTCCCTTCTTCCCTTTAGAAAATATAGAACGTAAGAGCTCTCAACTCTGTGTAAGTTATTTTTAAATAAACACAAACAGGGGCGCCTGGGTGGCTCGGTGGGTTAAGCCTCTGCCTTCAGCTCAGGTCATGGTCTCAGGGTCCTGGGACCCAGCCCCACATCAGGCTCTCTGCTCAGCGGGGAGCCTGCTTCCCTCCCTCTCTCTCTGTCTGCATCTATGCCTATTCGTGCTCTCTCTCTCATTCTGCCAAATAAATAAATAAAAATCTTTTAAAAATAAATAAATAAATAAATAAACACAAACATTTATGAAAAGGAGAGGGACTGAACACCTTGGGGGAGGGGGCTCAGTCAGTTAAACTTCCAACATGACAATTACAGCTCAGGTCAAGATCGTGAGATCAAGTCCAGCATCAGACCCCATGCTCAGCAGAGTCTGCTTGAAGACTCTCTATCCTTCTTCCTCTATCCACCCCTCCCCCAGCTTTGCTTACACACTCTCTCTCTCTCTCTCTCTCTCTAAAATAAACAAATAAATGAATCTTTTAAAAAAGAAAGAGAGAGAGAAAGAAAAAGGAGAGGGACAATAAAATTTCTGTAACATCTCTAAGGCTAATGGCACCAGAGCCTTTCAGAATAATGTTTACAAGCATTTAACACTCTGCAAATGTACAATCAGGAACTATTTTAATATGACTCATTAGATTGATGGGCTCCTCTTAAGAGGAGATAATCTATGGATTATTTGAAGTGTGCATGCAGAGTTTGATCTGGCTGTGGGCAGACAGCTCAGATGAGAGTCGCTGAGGCCAAATACCAATTGTTTGTTGTTTTTCTGTTTTGTTTCTAACACCAGACAGTAAGTGGCTCAGAGTACACTGTGCCCTTGTCAAGTCAAAAAACAACACTTCATTCGCAAGAAACTAGAGTATTTTGCATAAGTTTGGAAAAGAGTTTCTTAATGGAAAATCTATTTTAGTCAATTAAAAGATACGCTTTGATATTTGCCTGTTTTCTCATCAGCTTCCCCAACTGAGGTGATGTATCGACCCCACTTAAAGTGTTTTTAGCTAATATAACGATACCCTGTGTTAAGCACCTGCCATGTTTTAGATCACTAACTCACTTAATTCTTCACAGCGTAATCTTACAAAGTACTGGTATCTCCCCCACCCACCCTGGCCCCACTTTAGAGATGAGGAAACGGAGGCTCAATGAAATTAAGGAACTTGGCCAAAAGCTCCCAGCCAGAAAGCTGCAGAACTGGAATCCTCATTTATTTTGGTTCCCAGGCCCATCCTCAAACTGGGGAGTACCACCATCCATGGAGACGCCTGTTAGTTCTTCAGAGCCAGCACAGTTATAGAGCAGAACACAGGAGGTCTGAGGGTGCATCTGGACATTGAGTTACTTGTACCTTGACCAAGCTGCCTGGGGTTTGCTGGGCCAGAAAGAAGCACCCCCCTTCACTGGACAGTGGGGTTCATGGTAGAATGAAAGGAGTAAGCAGAACAACAAGCTAGAGAGATGCAGTGCTCGTACTCTTGGAGCAGCCTGCAATCTCCTCCCCCACTTCTGAGCACTAGCAGCAGACAAACCACCACCACTAACCTCACCAGGACCACTGCCACCAGCACTGGGGAGGTGCCAACTTCCCACTAACTAACCTCACACCAGGACCACAGCACCAGCACCCCCAGCTCACCTCCCCTGCCCTTTGTCTCTTTTGTTCACTCATCCTTTGCGAGGGTTTTTTCTCTATGACTTCTTCCTTGGCTGTCTCCCACTCACCAACAGAAAGGCAGGAAGGTTCTTATCCCAGCAGAGAAGAAAAGAAATCATTCTGTTTCTTGTGTAACTCCCACTCAATCCTTGGTAGGGCTGTAGAACTAAACTATGATGCTTATCATATACCTACACTGTGTTTTCTAAAGTTAACACACTAGTGAGACATAACTGGGATCCAGTCCTGAATGTGCCACTTAAACACAGACATGGGACAAGTCATTTAATGTCTCTGAGCTTCGAGTTTAGTAGAGATAAAAACTCTACGTGGTAGCATCATGGTGACAGGAGATGTGGAGGAGGAAAGATGCGTACAGCTCCAAGACAGCTGAATCTGCAAATTAACCTAGAGGCAGTTGAGTGTGGGACAATCTCGCATCTCTTCTCCAGGGGGCCACCCTAAAGTCTAGGTCCCTTCCTGAGTCCTGACACCGGGGAATGTAGGGACCACTGGCAAGAAACAGTGAAGGAACTAAGAGAACGAGACATAGGGATGACAGGGAGAGATGAGAGAGGAAATTGGTCATTGAGATGGGGTGAGGGTAGGGGGAGGAAGGAAAAGGAAATTTCAGCAAGCCTAACACTCATTTGTGAAGGACTGAAAACCTAAACACTGCTTGGTTTCATCAGACACAATGCAGGACACATCATTTTAGGCATATTAAACAGAAGGAGATTTAATATAGGAAACTGGGTGCTCACAAAATCTTTGGAAAGGCTGACGGTCACATTCTGGGGTGAGCTGACAGCAATGACTCCCAGAACAATGAGGACCGGTCCCCCCAGCCCAGCTGGTACCCTAGGGCTTCTACAGAAGGTACAGACTCCCAGAGCCATAATCCAGGGACCAGGAGGCTAGAGTCGAGAAGCCACCCCATGTGCACTGCCTCTGTTTCTCAATACCCAGGAGGCTGAAGAGAGCACACTGCCGGGCTGCTGCAGGGTACCCGCACTGAACAGTGGGGAAAAACAAGGAAGTAAGATGGCGCCCACCTCACTTCTGCCTTCCTTCATGTAACTAGCAGAGCCCAATTCTTGTTCAGAATCCTAGCTGCAAAGGACTTGGGCGCACATTAGTTTAAGATTTCCAATATCTCCAAGACCAGAGGACTGAAATGGAGACTGGATGACCAATCCCCAGCAACCCTGTATTTGGAGATGTTTGAACTCCGCAGGTTCTGACTCTGAATTTGCCAAATTCTCCTGCCCACTACCCTCTATCTACTTTTCAGTGTCCAGAACTGAAGACCTTATATAATCAAGTCACTTTTTTCTTTTGTAGCTCATTTTATCAATTTGATAAAAACCGCCTTCTTATCCCATGCCAGTCCATTTTAAAGTTTAACTAAATGAGTGCTTATCTTTTCTCTTTTGTGTTCTATGTAAATTTACCTATTTTTCACATATGAATTTCAAGGTCTAACTGATAAACTTCTAGTTTAACTTTAGGAGCTAATTTAGCATGCAGTTTATGTAAACAACACTAGACAATTTCTCTGTGGCTACCCACACCCAATAGCATTATTGACCTTCAAATGACACAGGGATTAGGAACAGCACTGAGATATTCCTTATTTTATGATAAGATTGCTACAAAGAAGGCTTCTTTAACATCACCAGATTTATATTCTATTCATTTTGTTTTAGGTGGATTTGTGTTCAGATCTTGTTTTTAATGACCCAACACCTTAGCATGAGAAATGTCAATAATAAAAATGAACATATAGGGAGACGTGGGTGGCTCAGTGGTTTAAGTGTCTGCCTTATGTTCAGGTCATGATGAACATGAAGATGCCAGTCTGGCAACGGGCTCCCTGCTCAGCAAGGAGCCTACTTCTCCCTCTGCCTTCTGCTCCCCCTGCTTGTGCTCTCTCTCTTTCTGACAAATAAATAAATAAAATAGTAAAAAGAAAAATGAACGTATGGCTTTCATTCAATATGTCATGGACACAAGGGATTTTTACATTAATTATTCCATGCTGTGATTCCTTTTTTTTTTTAATTACAACCCAGCTGATCTTTTGTATATTGCCTTTAATTTAGGAAATTTTCAAACTTATACAATAACAACTACTTTTATTTCATTTTTACCCCCCACAAACACCAATTATTTTATAGCAAATCCCAGAAACCATTTTATCTTTTCAAAATGTGTAAACCTGAACTACCACTAATATACTTCTAAAAAAATAACATTAACTCCTCAACATAATTTTTTTTTAAGATTTTATTTATTTATTTGACAGACAGAGATCACAAGTAGGTAGAGAGGCAGGCAGAGAGAGATAGAAGAGGAAGCAGGCTCCCTGCTGAGCAGGCTAACTCCTCAACATAATTAAACATTGAGCAGTCTTCACATTTCCCCCTTTTTTTTTTTTTTTAACTTCTTATGATGTAGAATTTTGAACCTGTACCAAAGTAGACAAAACAGGATAATGACCACTTGACCCCAACAACCATCAACCCATGGTCAGTCTGGCCTCATCTCCATCCAGACAGGCCACGCCCCCAGCCCTATGTTTTTGAAGCAAATCTCATACCTCATATCATTTCTGTAAATACTTCAGTAGGTACTTACAAAAGATAAAAATTCTAACATAACCAGTATCACATTAACAAGATAATTCCTGAGATAATGTTCAAATTTCCTCATCCCACAAATGACATGAACATTTTTATCATTTTTTAAAATTAGGATACTTTAAAAAATATCTAAAGAAGGTCCACACACTGTAATTAATTGATGTTCTTTAAATCTCCTTGGATCTTACAGGTTCCTTATCCATCCCTTATTCTTACTCCTTGCAGTATATTTGCTGAAGAAAATGGATTGTTTGTCCTATAAACTTCCCACAACCTGCATTTTGGAGATTGCAGCCCCATGGTATAGTTTTTTTTGTTTTTTGTTTTTTGTTTTTTAAGATTTTATTTATTTGTCAGAGAGAGAGGCAGAGAGAGCGAGCACAGGCAGACAGAATGGCAGGCAGAGGCAGAGGGACAAGCAGGCTCCCCGCCGAGCAAGGAGCCTGATGTGGGACTCAATCCCAGGACGCTGGGATCATGACCTGAGCCGAAGGCAGCTGCTTAACCAACTGAGCCACCCAGGCGTCCCTCCATGGTATAGGTTAACATGCTTCCTTGCCCTCTGCATTTCCTATAAATTGGGAGTTGCATCCAGAGACTTAATCATATTCAGGTATTTTTTTGTGAAGACATATTATGGGGATGCTATGTTCTTCCATTGAGGGGTGCACAAAATCTGGTTGTCTCTACTTTTGTGATATCACCAGTCATTCATGTTCAATGCCTAGATCCACCAATTCATTAGTGCGTACAAAATATTAAGATTCATCTTTCAGTTATTACCTGGAATACTTCTGCAGCAAGAAACCTCCCCCTCATCTACCTGGCTATCACAATGGCACCATTCATTTAGAAAAAAAGAATAAATGTTTGATTCTTCCCCCTTGTTTGCCCAGCTTTGAATCATAAGTTACCCAACATTGGCATCCTCTGATGATGACAAATTAGTTTTTACTTTCTAAAGTATCATTATAAACTCATGAATTCAAACAAACTTGAACTATTTCTACCTATTACTCTTACTGATGCTCACATTTCCCATCTTTTGAGTTCTTTGACTATGACACCAGTAGTCTTGCTATCTGATACATTAAAGTTCTTTTTGATTCATATGGTATATCACGCATGCAATTGGTCAGTTCTCCAAGTAACCCTAGTTCCTCTTAGTGAAGAGTGATACTAAAGCCCACAATCTAAGGTCAAAGGTGCTCATTGTTACTGGGTTCTCCTGAAGTTATTTCAAGATTATGAATCTTTTATGTAGTTTGCTTATTTGGACTGGGATCAAAGTAAGTAATTACCATTAGTTGTTATACATCTCAATTCTTGTTTAAATTGTAGGTTGTCCCATTCATGCTTCCCATGGGTTGCCATTGTTGTTGTTGTTGTTGTTGTTGTTGTTGAAGGAGGAAGAAGAGGAGGGGTAGAAGAAAGGGGGGAGGAGGAGGGGGGGAAGGAGTAAAGAAGAAATTGGATTATTTGTTCTTTAGTTTTCTATAACTGAGTTTTACCAATTGCAACTCATGGTGTCTTTTAACATGTTCTTCTGTTCTTATATTTTTATAAATTTGTCACTGGATCTAGAGGCTTGATTAGGTAGACTTTATGGACTTTATTTTGTCTCCTAGTTTTCAATTCCTTCAAGTTTTATATAACAAAAGAAATATATTTGATTTACTTACCCCAAAGCATCAAAAAGTTTCAGAGAGAAAAGTGGTTTTAAAAGCACCCTATTCAAAATTTATTTCTATGTGTTTCAGTATAATCCACCTTTAATTCCTAAAAAATAAATCAAGGACCAGAACATAAGACTGAAAATGTCACAGCACCTCATGCAGAGAGACTCCTCCTGACTTTCAACGCAAGACTTTCTTTACTTTTCTCTAAATCACTGCATTTTACTTAAACAGTAGACTTTGCATGGCCTTCCCCACCCTGTCACCCTACTGTGTTCTAATTTAGAGCAATTATACCATTCATTTTAAGAGAAATAATTTGTGCAACCACACTTGTGTGTTCTATGGTTATTCTCTACTGCAAATGAAAATACACTCGGCTTTAAAAAACAAACAGCAACAAAAAAAAAGACCTTCGCTCTTTATGAATATATTTTGCTATCAACCTCCTAGAAAGCTGTTAGTTATATCTGAGGCTGGAAGGCCAGGAAAGAGGGGAGGGAAGGAAGGAGGATAAGGAACCTTCCAACCAAGTGGACATGAGCATGATCTAAGATCATGGACTTATATCAAGAGACATAGTGTAACTGGACTCTTGGAGAACCTAATGGAGAAAAGATGTTCTTATCTACAAAATATTTTGCAGAACAAACAGAGCTAGGAATGGGTACTAAATTTGAAGGAGATTGAAGGATGCAGCAATCTAAACCTAGCTCAGAGTATCATCAGAAACAGAAGTCTGACTCTTGAACAGCACACATTTCAATGATGAGCTGCCTGAGGTCCAACATGAAAGAAGAGAATCTAGTCAAGTGGGCTCCGAACACTTTCATGGAGCCCGGCTCAGTCTGACGTCATTAGCGTTGCTCATTGCACTCAGGGGTGGTGCGGTGGTGAAGCAGGGAAGGCAGAAGAGCATCTTGAGGAAGACAGCTCTGTGGGCTAAGATGTGAACCCTACATACAGTCTCTGTTGCTTGCAGCCCCTTTGACCCAGAGTCATGAGGCTTCATTTCCCCCAAGCTTCTGCCATGCCTAGTACCTAATGAACCCTGATGAATGAGTGTAACAGCCTCCAGCTCTCAGCTGGATCTTGGGATGGGTGAAGCAACTGGTATCTTAGTGTTAATCCCCGAACATCTTAATATCCTTGGTCTTTCCATCTCTGACTTTAGCAACACATTTCATATCACTATGCCTTTGCCTCAGTTTCACTTGTTTCCCACTAGATCATGTTACTCCTGAGTTTCATGAGGCTGGGTGCTGATACTCTGCTGTGGATGCTGAATCTGGGCCTCCTGAATCTTCAGCACAGTGACGGTCTTTGGTTGTTACTAGCAGAGACAGCACTGGACCACGAGTCGTGGATTCGAGATTACAAATTTCATTAAATTTAGGCATTAAACCGTGAATTCTCATTTCTTCATCTGAAAATTAACTGCCTTCCCGAACTTTGAGGGTGGTTAAATAAAAGCAAAGTATAATGAATTAGATGGTGTTGCCTCCCTCCTGACCCAGGCTAGTCTTCCCACCCACTTTCTGAGCTCTATACATTCTAGAGAAATGGCCTATGAGAAACCCAAAGCCTTTATCTCCATACAGTTAGCTTTATGGGAATTCTGAGCACCATGACGTGTAAGACACCAGTCTTCCTCTCCAGCAACTTCCGACATGTCTACTAGGACTCTCATGGCTCATTTAATGGGCCACCACATAGCTAAGGACATCCTGGAGAAGGCCAAATGGCCAGAAGCATTGCAAGAGCCTGGCTCAACCTCCAGACAGCTATCAAAAGAAGGAAGTTGCCTCTGGTGACAGATGCTTCAAATCTCACATACAGCAGTTCACCCAAGAAACAATTTCACATGCATACAGAGTGAAAAGTCTAACAGACCCAACACTGGTCTCATTCAGCTCAAGTCACTCCCACAGCAGGGCCATCTTTAGAAACAATAGGCAAAACTAAACATAATTAACTGTATCTATGTAACATGGCCAAACAGTAATGTGACCCATTTCACAACACACTTGGCAAAACCAAATGGATATGGTTAAAACAGAGAAAGTTGCTCCAAAAAACCCATACAAACAAAAAAGCAGACTGTTCAACAACATAATTTAACGTCCCCTACATTTCAAACAAATCAAGAAGAATAGAGTATCCCAATAACTAATACCCACCCTTTTCTAAGAAATTGTTTCTAACCAGTCTTTTGTCATGGTGAAGATGGGTCCTTGAACAGAAGTTCTATTCTCTGCAGAGGAATGAATCCCAGCTGATAGAAAAAACATGCAAATGCTGCATGCCAGGCATTGTGCTAGGGATCTGTGTCTATTTTCTTGGTTAATTCTCAAAGGATGCCATCAGATGAGGAAACCAGCTCAGAGAGAATTAGTGATGTATGCAAGGGTGTATAGCCAGTTAGTGTAGGAGTTAAGGACCTCCCCATTTCAACCAACTGACTTATCTGCAAAAAACAGATTTAAACACAAAGCCCTTCCTATTCTAGCTAGCCCAACATGCCTCCTCGTACATGTATGGTTGTCAACAGTGCAAGCTGAGGGGACAAGAGGTGGGAGCTGACACACAGAGAGTGTCAGAATGGGCAATGCTTCTGCTTTCATTCATGAGTCATGGTTAACATTTTGTTATCTATGAAACCACAAACAAAATGGTGCTCTATGGAGTAATTTTTTATATTTTAGAAGTCAAAATGGTGCCTCTACCTTGCATAGCTGATTCTAGCCGTAGGAATCTACTACTTAAGATATCAAAATGCAAATCCAACGAAGAACCTAGCTAGCATGGTGGTGATGAGTATGTAAATTGGTATAAAACTTTTGGCAAACGCTATTAAGTTTAAAATATGGAAATCCTTTGACCTAATATTTTCTTGCCTAGAAATTTAACTCTGGCAATACCATGTAGTACTCAAAGATATATATAGTCAAGGACATTCATTTCAGGATTGTTTATAAACATGAAAAATTGAGAACAACACATGTACTAACCAGTGGGAAATGGTTAAATAAATTATAGGACATACATAACATGGATTATTACTTAGTCATTAAAGAATACAAATGTCCATCGATATGAAAGAGATGCCCAAGACATGTTGCTGAGAGGAAAAAACCATACTGAAAGTCAGCTTGCTTAAAATAATTACCCCAGTTTTGTAACTAATAAAGCATATGGTTGTATACGTATAGGGAGAAAATCTAGAATGATATTCAGCAAACTATTCGCAGTGGGTTTTGGTTTTTTGTTTGTTTGTTTGTTTGTTTTCTGGGGATAGAACAAGGAAGTATCCTGCTTTCTATTTTTATACTTCTCCAATTTTAGAAGTTCTTATTTATATGAATATTTATCATTTTTATCATAAAGATTAATAAGTATTTTTGTTCTATTGTTAGTCTGGGTCCTGGTGTTTGGGGTATGAGAACCTAACCAATATTTCAAATCCAGAACTAGAAAGGAGAACAAAGAGAACAGAACACCTCTAAAATGTATTTCTCATGTGAGCCATACTTGAGAGGCAACTATTTATATGCGCATGGATTTGTTGGGAGCTTTCAAACATGCAGCTGCAGATACACATATTTTTAATGACCTAAATTTTTCCTTGACGTCTCTGGGGAAAATAGCAGAGTTATAGTACGTTTGTACTATATAGTATAAAGTACTACATAGTGTATGGCACCTCTCCCTAAAATTCGATTAAATGAACAAAAATGTATTCCATTTGTGTTAGTCTCTAAGTTTCTCCCGAAAACCATCAAACTTTTTAAGGGGAAGTTTCTCTAATACTGTGTTTTGGGGCCTTCAATCTTAATACAAAGAAACGTTAGGTCATATGTAAAAAGGTAACTGTGTTTCTCAATCAGTTCTGTTCTGGAAGCATCTGAAGGTCCCCTGTTAAGAACACTTGCTGTATGACACACTACCTTCCACAGCAATGCTGAGTGACAGAGCCCAGGGAAAGCCTGCGATCTGGCTGGCTGCGATTTGGCTGACTACCCAAAGACCTCACGAGGGGGCCTGCCAGTGGGCTCCAGGAATGAGCGTGATTTCCACTGCACACTGAGAATGGATCCATCTCTCACAGGTGAACTTACTGCCTCACCGAGTCTGATTCAAATAACTATAGAGAATTAATTTACCATGAGAACAATCTGTCAATTATGTCAGCTAAGGCATCTGATAGCACGTGAGGGCCTTCTCTTCTTTGGAACAATCTATCCGCAGGTTTAAGTATTGTCAGAAGGTTATACTGCAAGTCTGGCTTCACAGTAAGAGCAAGAAGTTGTATAACTGGAAGATGAGGAGGCATCTGGCCCAAACAGCCTGGTGGGTCCATCACTACAGTATAGTTCCACCTTCCAAAAGGCCCAGATGCTGCTCCTCCGTTCAGCCAGGACACTTTCTCTCAAGGACATGATCAACTCCTGGCTGTTTGTCTCTCTTTTTACAACCCCCTTCTGAAACACAGCACATCATGATGGATTAGATTTCTGCTGTTTATTTGTTTGTTTATAATCATATTCTATTTTTGCCTCGTGAGCTCATTCTCTGAATCACCTTGAATGTGATATCTGATGCCTGCAAATTCTACAGACAGACAATTTCCGTTTTTGCTCTCCCAGATGGCTAATCACCTCTATTATATGGAGATTTTACTAGCTTTACTTTGAGAAGATAGAGTAGTCAGGATGAGGCAGGCTATGCTGAGGTAATAGGGAATTCAAAATCTCAGTAGCTTGGCACAACAATTTATTTTGTATTTTTGCAAAGTCTGTCATGAGATGGCAGGGCCCTCCTCCCATCTGATGAGTCTGGACCTAGTCTCATTTATTCTGTCATCTACACAACACAGGCTCCAGGATCACTGCGGCCCAGGAGACAAAGATGGAGGTGAAGGCTGGCTCTTTAGAAGGTCCGGGAAAGTGACATCTGATGGCTTGTGACCCATCCAACCGTAAAGGAGCCTGGGAAATATGGTGGACCACTTGATAATTTGAGCACTAGAGTGTGCCTAAAACAGAAAGTTCCCCTGTTTCCAGGTTTTAAAAGGTACTTTACTGTCACCTCACACCAGCAGTAGCTATGATCAGAGGCCACTGATGCTTCATAACTGTTCTTAGTCATTTTCTAACTTGACTCATCGATGTGATTCAGATCATTTACAAAGGGTCTAAAAATTTAGGTTAGAGTGGGATACAGAGTAAGACCCAGCTTCACCCCTGAAAAGTGCATAATCTAGTAATGAGACATTATGTTCATAAAAGCAATATTATAGTGCTGCTATAGGACTACACAACAAAGCATAGAGTATATACAAAAATATAATATAAATATGTAATATACATGTAATGGTCTGTAACTGTAATACAGAGAAAAATGAAATGGGGACTAGATTAAATGTACAAACCAAGTTTTGTAGGAGAAACGACTCCCTTGTGAAGAATATGGGACACGAATCTAGAGGAGGCAGAATTTTCCCTGTCCTTTAACAAAGGCTCATGAAAGGTAGAGAAGTGTGAGAAGCATACACTAAGGCAGGGGGTATGAGCTTAGTGATCTCTCAGGGTGGCGGAGTGGCAGGAGAGTGTGCTGTGTCAGAACCTAGGTTAATACAGGGGAAGAAATGGCTGAAGATGGGCTGGTAAGGCAGACTAAGGTCTTGAATGTCACCAGGCCGGCTTGGACATTAAATCTAAGGGCAATGGGACCTACGGCTGGTCTAGGGGAGAGAAGGATATCGAAGATTCCTTTACAAAAATAACTTGGCATCAGAGTAGAGACCAGCCAGGAAGCCGCTGTAGCCACTGCGGAGAAGGGACTTATTTCTGATGGCCCACCTCTCACAAGGAGCCCTCCACACCTGAAGTCCCTGACATGTCCATGGCCTCGGAACCTTTCCAGATGTCCCCATCCTAGACAGGGCTGGTAGCCATCTGAACAACTCATTCCTTCTCTGCCCCCTGCTCAACACTGTTGAGCAAACACTGTTGGCTCTACCTTCAGAACACATCCTGAAATTTAAGAAACAAAACAGAGGATCATAGGGGAAGAAAGAGAAAAATAAAACAAGATGAAATCAGAGAGGGAGACAAACCGTAAGAGACTCTTAACCATAGGAGACAAACAGGGATGCGGGGGGGGGTGGGGGGTGGAGGGATGGGGAAACTGGGCGCTGGGCATGAGGTACGGCACCTGATGAGCACTGGGTGGCCTATAAGACTTAAGAACCACTGAACTCTACCTCTGAAACTGATATACCATATGTTAATTAATTGAATTTAAGTTTTAAAAAATAAAAAACACATCCCAAGTCTAACCAGTCCTTTTCCAGCTCCCACACTCCCACCCTAATCCACGCTGCCCTCCCCCAGCATGGCCCTTTAAGAACCTAAATCAGAGCTCAACAACTCCACAGAGGCTCTCCATCCCACTCAGACTGAAATCCAAAGCCTGACCCTAGTTTGCTCTGCCCCTCACCTCACCACACCCCTGCCTCTCCCTGCCGCAGCCACACCAGCCTCCTGGGGGCTCCTTCCCACTCCATGCCTGCTCCTACTCCAGCTTTAAAGCCTGCTGTTCCCTGCACATTTGGGCCATCAGGGGCCTTCGCTGAGCCTCCTGTCTACAGAGCAACACACCCACATCCCTCCACGTAAACCCTTCCCCTCATGGGACCTCTGTGGCTCCAGCCCTCTGAGCTTCCCACAGCTGCACCCCGCCCTGCACCAGGGCCTGGCACCCAGGAAGCTCTCCAGAAATATGTGTTGCATGAAGTAGGACATAAATGGCAATTTTTGTATCATCAAGTGGAATCAAGTGGGGCTAAAAGGCTAAGAGAGAGGCAGCTCTATTCCTCCCTTACACAACGTAATATCTCAGACCACATTCACAGTCCAAACACCTCTACTCAAGTTTACTTGCTTGGGTAGAGGCCTCTAAGGTAGACAGGAACATTTATCAAATGTGATCAGAGGCCACAGGATGTGCCGGAGAGTCCCACGGAGCCAAACCAGCTACATGGCAGGTGCCACCCCTGCACCTGTTTCAGAGGCCAGAGGCCAGGACCACTGAGGCCAGTGGGGAGGGAACCCGGCATGGAGAGCACCCTTGACACATGGGGCCAGAAAGCCAGATTTCAGAGTTAAGGTCTGTCAGTCACTTACCCTCTCAGAACGCCCCCCACCCCACTCCCCAAGTATTCTCATAAGTAAAAGTACTGGGCTGGAGCCCCAACCCGCAGGGTTTCCACAGTGATGGAACTGAGTGCTTTGGGGGCCAAGCCAAGGGTACCCTGATGCGTCCTGAAGATGTCTGAGCAGGTGCACCCAGGGAGGAGGGGCAGGAGACCAACCCCACTACATCCCCTCCTTTCCAGAGCCCTGGGGAAAGGTAGAAGCAAGGCTTAGGGAGTACGGGGCGAACAGGTTCACTTGCAATCCTCTAAGAGCCAAGGAATGGTTCGGTTCGCATGCTCCCAGAGACTTGAAAGTTTACATCTGTGACGCCTCATGTTGTTTTGACAGAATTCTTTTTGTTAGCTGAAAAAGGGGAGCAGGAAATGTGTCCATGAAATGAGTAAATTAGCAACAATGCATTTTAAAGGCCCCATTTTACAAGCCATCCCAGAGGTTCCAAATGGACCACCGTCTATTTGTATCCCCAGGTCTGGGGGGTTGGGAGCCACCCAGGTGCCTCGGGACACAACAGTGCATCCTGCATCCACCTTTGCCTGTTTCAACGCATCTGTCTCTTAAGAGGCAGGTTAAGAGTGATTCAACAAAGATGATAAGAAAGAGAGATGGGGATGGGTGAGAAGAAAAGGCAGAGAAAGTCCATGCTTCTGTACTGTAAAAAGAAAAAGGGGGGGGGATCCATTTCTTCACCCTTCAAAACCTGACCCATTTTCTCCAGCTGAAAGATAGGTATGTCAGGAACGCCCTGAGTATAAATGAAGAGCACTGGAAATTGACTAAGGAGTGGCCCGAAAGAAGTCGCCAGTGGATATTACTCCAGGGTGCGCAGCATCACACACATGCCCTCCTCACCCCGCCCCAGAAATTCTGATTCAGGGTATGTGTGGGTGTGTGTGTAGGTGTGCGGGCAGGGGAAGGGGCCAGCTGTCTATTTTAAATGACCCCAGGTGGTCCTGACTCACTCAAGTGTAAGTTGCAAACCACTCTAACAGAGAAGAGGCTCTGGAGAGACACCTGCTGCAGGGGATTCTTGCCCACTGATCCAGATTCCTTCTGGAAGAGTCACTTAGGAGTGCTGCCAAGCTCCAAGGTACACAGAGGCTCACAAGTCCCAGGGATATTGGCCTGAAAACTTGAGCCACACTCTTTATCAGTAGCAGCTGTGAATTTGAATATTGACTTGAATTTCAACAGCCCACTCCTTCCCACTCTCAGCCTCTCCTGACTTCCATTCGTTTGTCAAGTGCACGTTAAGCACCTGCAGTGTGCCAGGCCCTGGGGATACAGCAGAGAGCAGAGGGGACACAGCGACTTCCCTGGGGGCAAAGGCGGCTCCAGGGGGGAGGCAGAGAGTAAGTGGTAACCCACAGACAGCTGTGGAACTACGGTTGTTAACACAAGCCAACAAACACACGGGATTGTGTGGAGGTAAGTGACCGGGGCCTGCTTCTGCGCGGGGGCCAGAAGGAGTCCTCAAGCTGGGATGTAAACCCCAAGAACAAGCTGGCCAAAGAGCTTTGGGAAGGAGCACATGGCATACATTTTTAACTATATAATAGTCAGTAAGCTTTGTCCCTAAAAGGAGACACTCACCCATTTCCCTCATGGGATCCCCCAGAGACATGGCACTTGTGGTAACAGAGCAGAGCCCAGGAGCCCACAAAAGACCCTTGAACCATCTCACACATTCTAGCCCTGTAGGGACCAAGGGGCTGGGTTCACTTTGCCTGCTTTATGCATTCATTCATTCTTCACTCAGCAATGTCTTGAATGGCCTCTTTTTCTCCAGCACTGTGCCAAGCACAGAGGGTGCCAAGCTTGATCAAGCACAATCCCTAGTCTCCAGAAACTCACCGCCTATTAGGGGAGACACCACCAGGTCATTCTCAACTAGAATGTAAAGTGGGAACGATGATGATCTGTTGCGAGATGAGATGGGATCATGGGCCAGCATGCTAGCTGCTTGGAAGAGCACCTGACTCGTAGTCAGTGTTTCATGAATATGCGTCCCTGTCATTAGAAGATGACAATGTGCAGAATGCCATACAGGGTAGAATATAGGATTAATGGGAGCCACCTAACTGGGATGGTTAGGAAAGGTGGGGATAACGCCCAAGCCGGGTTTCAAAGGACGAACAGGAGCAGTCAATCAGTATCATCTCAATTAGAGGACATTAATAATAGCTACACTGTACAGGGTGCTAACCATGCATCAGGAATTGTGCGCAGTGCTGTCCCCATTCTACAGGTGAGGAAGCTAAGCCCTCAGAAGGTGAGATAGCTAAGGGTCACACACAGCAAGTGGAAGAGCCAAGATTGGAAGCCAAGAGGATCTTATTCCAGAGACCATTCTTTTCCCCAGCAGTTGCATTTCTGAATTTCAAAAAAAAATAATAATAATAAGTAAACTTCAATAAAGAACAAAGAACGGGGACACCTGGGTGGCTCAGTGGGTTAAAGCCTCTGCCTTCGTCTCAGGTTCCTGGGATCGAGCCCCGCATCAGGCTTTCTGCTCAGCAGGGACCCTGCTTCCCCCTCTCTCTGCCTGCCTCTCTGCCTACTTGTGATCTCTCTCTGTCAAATAAATAAATAAAGTCCTTTACAAATATATTTTTAAAAAAAGAACAAAGAACCTATAAATCCCCATGTATCCATAACCTGAAATGTATGTAATCATTTTCATATTTGCCTTCAGTGATTTTTTTTTTTGTAAAGGGACCGAAGTGCCTCTCCTTCCCCAAATATAACCATGGTGAATCTGGTGTGTGCCCATCTAGTCTTGTAGCTTTTACTTGTACCACCTGTATAGATATCCAGAAACAGTAAGAGCTCTATAATAGCAAGTAGTTGCATTGCATTTGTTTTTAAAGATTTATTTGGTTATTTGAGGTGGGGGAGGGGCAGAGAAAGGGAATCCTCAAGCAGACTCTGCACTGAGGGTGGAGCTCATCTCAGTGCTTGATCCCATGACCCCAGGATCATGACCTGAGCTGAAACCAAAGAGCCACCCAGGCACCCCACTTGCATTGTTTTAAGTATCCTTGTAAATTGCTTTATTCTCTGTCTGTTGTTCTGTAACTTGCTCTTTTTTTCATGCCATGTCATACCATTGCATGTAAAACCATGAACGGACTGACTGAACTTGTTCCCTTGAACTGCCACACGCTCCTCCATCTCATGCCATCGTTGATAGGTCTGCACCCTCGTGATGAACACTGAGTTGTTTCCAACTTCCACCATTAGGAACACTGCTGCTCTGGACATCCTTGCACAAGGCAAGAATTTCTTCTTAAGTGGAACCCTTCCCCCCAACATGTTATTAATTCCCTAGCGAGATACCAAGACAAAAGATGGAGTTAAAGTCTAGCCAGTAGGTGCCCTGGAGTGGGCACTAACCGAAACCCCTGCTAGCCACAATAATTTCTGTAAAACTAAATGGGAAAATGTGCCATATTTAATAGAAATGAGCACAAAGGAGCAATAGCCTGGTTATTCTTTTCAAAGATCCCCCCTGAGAACTTAGAGAGTTGGTTCTCTTGGTCACATAGGAGAATCAGCTGGAAAGCTTTAGCAGCACCAGAGACTCATGCTTTATTTGGTTTGGCGGGAGCGGGGGGAGTTCTCCATGTCACAACCCAGTTCCTCACACCTAGTAGAAAGCCCTTCCCTAAAAAACACATCACGAGTTCACTCTGACTTTGGGACAGACAGGACCACTCCTCTCCCCTCTTCTTGGGACTCTTCTCCAACCCTACATTCACCCCCACCCTGCCCTTCCTTGTCCCAAAGAAGGACCCTTGTTGGTTGCCCTGGGTACACCAGTCTTCCTCCGGCTGCCTTGACGGAAACTTTGTCATTCTGCTTCTGAAACAGCACAGCAAATTCCCTGTCTGCCACTTGTGTGTGCTCCCGGAAGCTGAGAAGGTAATGTTAATCAAGAAAGAAATAGGGCAAGAGGAGAGAGTTTACTTCTGTTCCACCATCCCTCCATGCAATGACTCATTTCGCCAACACTGACATTGCTGTCCACTAAGCGTTCACGGCATTTATATCACACAAAGCATCCCGCACTTTGGGCTGGATGTATCCTTGTAAATTGAAAACTGAACAACATTGCTGCTGGGGACCCCAGGTGAGTCTTTGCCCATTTCACCAAGAAATAAATGAGGTTCCAAAGACTAGGTGACTTAAATCAGGGTTCCCAGACTTTGGGAATTCACATATCAGTAAGAGAAAAAAAAATGTAATAGTGACACAGGCATGTTTATTTTGTCTGCTGGCATTTTTAAATACCACCTACTATCACCATTATTTAAAAACTAGAGAAGAATGCGTCAACACATTGACAAGAAGAAAATAAAGACCCTTATCTCAAAATAAAGTCCTTAAAATGGAATACATTTAGCTTTAGAAAAAAACTGAATCCACGGTTGTGATCTTTCTGCATTTTAATGCAGATGGTGAGACTCCGTCCTAGACCAGCATGGCCCAAGGACTGCATCGGGGCATGACTAAGTAAGAGCTCAGATCTTAGAATTACAAAATATCTTTAAAATAACCATGTTCAGCCACCCCTACAATGCTTAAATTCCTTGCATCATATACTTGACTAGCGTGTGTCCAAGTAGTCATAAGAACATTTTGATGAGGCCATTTTGACACGCAGACATCTTGACATGTGGAGTATAAAACTGTAATTGAGGCTTTTGGGGAACGGCAGAAAATCAGCTATTCTAAAACACAAATCAAGATGCAAATGCTTTCCATTTTTTCGGCTCTAACCCCAGCTCCACCCCAGAGATCTGTCACTGACCTTCACTGTCAGCTTAACCCCCGTGGTTAGGCTATTCAAAAGGGACGAGTGACAGGCGGGTCCCACAGATGTATCAGGAGTAGAGCCCGTGTCGGAGAAGGGCTGTGGATCGGGAGTGGGAGGAGGCTGAGGGAGGGGATGGGGAAGGGGGCCGAGAAAAACTGTTTTGTACCAATTTCAAAAATAGAAGAAAGTTTAATAGTGGGTATGAAGCTATGTTCTGCTGCTGCCAAAAAAATGTGCTTCTATCCAAGAGGCATGTCCGAATGCTCATAGTGTTAATACACTGCCACACTGCCCCCAAATTTCCATGACATCAAGCAGATTTCGGTCGGAATATTCCCAGGAACAGTGATGTGAAGTATCTTTAGCCATTTGCAACCAGGAGAAAAATCCTCCTCATAGACAACCGAAATGTATTTCTCCAGTTTTTCGCCACCGTCCCAGACCTCACCTCAAGGGTCTCCCCAAAACAATCTAATTCCTCTTCCCTGTGACAGCTCTTCAGAGTCACACCTTCTCCCAAATCTCTTCTTTGGGCCGGGGCCCCAGTTCCCCCCAGGAGTTGCTGATGTCACATGGTTTCACTTCCCCTGCCTGCCCTAGGCTCCATTCTCTGACCTGTCTCCAGTGCTCTTCAAGGGCAACTGGCAGGTCAGAATTCAGTTCTCTGGGCTCACCCCCTCCATTCTTGCTGCCATCCCAAGAACACACCAGGTTTCTTATGGCCACGTCACACCACTGATATTGTAACGATGCTGTTGAGTCTTCCAGCTTGTAAGCTGGGGGGCTCTCCCCTGCACCACACAGTCCTGAGGGTCGATAGCACCACCCCAGTGGGAAAGGAGGATGCGAGCCATCACTGCTGGTACTGAGCTCCAGAAGGAGACAGACACATTCGACTTGAGGTGCTCTCCTTGCCTTTGCCTCAGTGAGTGCTGGTTAGACATCCTCGAAGTATGAGCACCATGGCTCCCAGCTGCCTGCCCCACATCTGAGTCGGTCCTACACCCAGCCGGAATCCCCAGGGCACAGTATTGCTGGGAGAAAAAGAAAACCAGCAATTCTCAAGGAACTGGGCACTCGCCTTGGCCCACCCCCCTGTTGCCCTTGCAAGTTGTCTGCCTGGGGACAGCACACAGGTGTCTCAACCCCTCTCAGAGTCACAGACAGCCCTGGCACACAGTCGGGGGGAATGTGACATAGTGACATTCAATGCTTGAATAAGCAGCAAAAATTAGAGAAACTTCCAAGGGGAATGGAATCTGTAAGACACACATCCACTTTTTAAAAAATATTTTATTTTTTTATTTGACAGAGAGAGAGATCACAAGTAGGCAGAGAGGCAGGCAGAGAGAGAGGAAGGGAAGCAGACTCCCTGCTGAGCAGAGAGCCCGATTTGGGGCTGGATCCCAGGACCCTGAGATCATGCCACAAGCCGAAGGCAGAGGCTTTAACCCACTGAGCCGCCCAGGCACCCCCTCGTCCACCACTTTTGACTGACTTTCCCACAGTGTGAAAATTTCTCTTCTGCTATGAAAGAAAGTTTCCCTCGCTCTGCCCTCACTTCCCTCTCCGTATTTCCCTTTAAAATATTTCATATGGTGGGTGAGAGAAATTATAAAAGGCTTATGGATATGCACTAAACAATGGACCCTTGCAGCAAACCTTCTCACAGTGAATTAATTCTGCTTACGCCGACTGTTGACTGCAGATCCCTGAACATAAACATGCACACACATATCACACACACGCACACAGGCGCGCGCACGCGCACACACACACACACACACACTAGCTGGAAAACCATCACAAGACAGATTTTTCTCTCGAACCAGGGTTTTGGCTGTGAGAGATTCCCCCATTAGCAGTTATAATTGCCAGGCGACAGTGATCCACCGTATCCCTCATTTAGAACAAAATAACTCTTCTGAGGGTCCCAGAAGGATGCTGTTCACTCACTATCAGAGTGAATCTTGAACTTCTCAACCATTCATCTCTCTCCCCTCCCCACTACCTCTGGGTTATGCCAGAAACTAGACTCCCTAATTCTCACTGTTACCGTTAATATTAATAAAGATGGCGGTGCTAATGAGAAGAAAATGTGTTTCCACACAGAGGAGACCATTCACCCACGGCAGGACAGGCTTTCTCATTCAGATTTCATTAGCATTAATGTGACTTCTGCCAGCAGAAGACTTGCACGCGGAAACAGGGCTCTGCTTAGACACATTGTTTTCCTCTCATTATATGGACATTTTCAAGAATATTCAAAATGCAACACAAATTAGGTGTGTCATGAGGCTACAGAACTCATTGTTCAGTGCGAAAAATGTCAAGTTGGCTGAAGATAAGGCATTCGTAGTCGGGCAGATTCCTTTTCCGCGTGGCAGAAGTCGGAGTTTAGACACGCCTTAGGGATTTCTGCTTGGTTACACAGGCTTGGAAAGCACCTCGCCTGTAGCCCTCAGCCTGAAAGAATTCAGGTAGCCAGAAGCCATTCTCTGTTCTTTGGCCTCTGTAGACAGGACAAGCCAAATAAGGATGAGGAAGCCTATTCCAGGCCTGTCTTAGAAGAGCTGGGAGTACCAGGCTCTCTGAGAATACACGCCAGAAATACCTGTCCAGGGCTCCGTAAAGCTTGAGAGGCATCAGAGATGAAAGCACGCAACTTCTCATGGAATTCTTGAGGTCCACTGAAATAGCCAGTTATTACTGAATGTTGCGTGCTGCCCCCCGGGAGGAAGTAGAGTCGGTCAGGCCCATTCACACAGTGCAAGGGGTACGCAGCATCAGACTGCCGTGTTTCTCTAGGAGTGTGTGTGTGTGTTTGTGAGAGAGAGAGAGAGAGAGAATGAGAGTCAGCTAATGATGACAAGAGTTGGCTGAAGTGATCAAGCCCCAAACCATTGAACTAGGATTTGTCATTCATACCATTCCCTGAATATCTGAGCCTGACCATAATGTTGTTACATACACGTACACATGCACATGTATGAATGCACATGCACACACACACACACACACACACACACACACACAGAAACTGCATTAAGACAAAGATCCACCAGAGTTTCACTTGGCCTTTGGGAGCATAGGGAAGCCCAAGATAGAGGTGAACTGGGGGTGGTTTCCTGGCCATCTCTGCCCACTCTCTTCTACTTAAGGTGACCTTGTACATGCTCAGCAGCCTGGCATTCCTCTTTATGACAAACGCCATCATTAGGGCACCACGGCGACAATAATGTCCAGTCCTGTAGGTCTTTGGGTGGTAACAAGGTGTCTTATTGGTCAGAAACTTCTCCTGGTCCTAGATTTTTGAGCTGCCAAGTCAATTTTGCCCTTATAATCTGGAGACCCAAGAGAGCTGCAGGAAAAAAGGAGCATTGATCACAACCTCATTCTTGAGTAAACAACCATTTACATACTGAAAATGTAAGACAGAATCCTACCCAGCAGCATTCCACCATGCTATGCAATTTCCCCATTGGCCCAGATAACCTGAGTTCTTGAAAAATTCCAAATGGGCTCGACCAAATAATACAACAACATTCTCATTATCCCAACAGATAGTTGCCTTTATTTTTTTTTTTAAAGATTTTATTTATTTATTTGACAGAGAGAGAGATCACAAGTCGGTGGAGAGTCAGGCAGAGAGAGAGAGAGAGAAGCAGGCTCCCGCTGAGCAAAGAGCCCGATGCGGGGCTCAATCCCAGGACCTGAGATCATGACCTGAGCCGAAGGCAGCGGCTTAATCCACTGAGCCACCCAGGCGCCCCAGATAGTTGCCTTTAAATAAAAGTGTTCTCATTCCTCTTTAACATCATTAAAATAAAAATTTAAATTTCCATCCTTCTCTACTCAATGTTAGGAACTGATGGAAGCAGACCGGACGGACTGTATTTCAGGACCGATTTTACAAAGTAAAATGCGCATGGAAACCAAGAGAAGCCGAGTTCTGATTGGGCCTCCCTGTACTGACCAAACAAAGTCAGCATTTGAAATGTTGCCTGGATAATCCAGTCCTGAGACAATGAAGCTACCTCCTGGTGGCTCAGTATCAAGACACCCTGAGTATCAAGCAGAAAATAAATACTCAAAAAGAGATGCAAGTTCTTTCACAATCTTTTCACTAGTGGATGTTTTTCACAACCTCAGCCGTTTAATCCCTATCTAAAATTCAGTATCTACTCAGATTTGAGTAGAGTCTAAAGTCTGAGTGAACGAATCTTTAAAAATTCTTGAGTGAGTCTAAAATTTGAAAGTGTCAGTGCTCTGAGCTGGCCGCATTCTTTTCAATAGAAAAAAAAAAAAAGAAAAAAACATTCTCCACCCCTCAGCTCTCCCTTCCCCAACTGGGCCACTTAATAGAGCCCTCTGGGAGCACCTGGGTGACTCAGTGGGTTAAGCCTCTGCCTTCGGCTCAGGTCATGATCTCAGGGTCCTGGGATGGAGCCCTGCATTGGGTTCTCTGCTCAGCAGGGAGCCTGCTCCCCCCCACTCTGCCTGCTTGTGATCTCTCTCTCTTTGTCAAATAAATAAATAAAATCTTTAAAAAAAAAAAAAAAATAGAGCCCTCTGGATACATCACAGCCCAAGAAAATGCTCAAAGGACTTGGAAAGAGAAAGCATTTCACACCTGCTAGCCTAGAGAGAACAACTCACCCTCCAGTGTAAGTACAGGAAGAAGCCAAAAATGGCTCTTCTACAGGGATCCCCTAGGGAGGGCAAACTGTGTCCGCAGCTAGGAATCTTACTTCCTTTAGTCTAGGATAGTAATATTCAGGTCACAGTGTTCCAGCTGCAAGCAGATCTGTTCACAGGAAAACATATTTAATGAAGCCCTCCCATTCTCTACTAAAAATATATACTTTATCTCTCTATGAAAAAATACATATTTCACATCTTTTTCCAGGGTAGGACCAAGTGATATTTTCGTTCACTGGTCATTGCAAATGACCATAGCGTGTTCTCCCCTGAGGAACACTGATGTGAGGCCAGATTCTGCTACTTTTACCGTGTCACAGAAATGATTTTCACCTTCACCTGCTCTGGCCCCCTCTGTAAACCTGGACCTTTAGCTAGGTACCGAACCACCAGTCATGATGAAAAGAGGGAGGGAGGAATTTCCTAATCCTTTTCTCTTTGGTCCACAACAGCTTCTCCAGGGAACAAGCCCATGAAGGGGGAATATTCTCACACCAGCCCAAAATGTATATAGACCAAGACACTCAGGTCTTATGGCTTGTCTGCACGGACACTGTCTCAGCAGAGACTCAGAAAAGTTAAGTCACTTGTCTGAAGCCCCCCTGGCAATGAAGTGTCAGAACCATGACTCCAAATCCATCCTGTTGTACTCCAAAGTACACAATCTTTCCATTACGTGGCACTGCTCACCACTTTTCCAAAGTGTTCTCTGGGACTAGATTAGTTATGGTAACATCCACTACTACTGTAACAAACAAGCCCAAAACTATGTAAAGACTCAAACAGGACTGATGACTTCTTGCACACATGAAGTCTAAAAGGAATATTCCTGATGGGGGCTGCTCTCCTAAAAGGAGTGCCTCGAGGACCAGGCTCCTCCCACCTGTGACTCTGCCATTTCCACCCATGGCTTCCGTGCCAGTCATGCTCTCGCCTTCAAGAAGGTGCGAGAGGAAGAACACGGAGCGTCACCTGTGCACCAGGTCTAGAAATGGCACACATCACTTCTTCCCACACTCTTTTGTCTAGAACACAATCAGAGGGTCTCTTGTGAGAAATGTAGCCTCACTGTGTACCTGAGAAAAAGAGAAAATCTTTGTTGGTGAACAGCCAACAGACCTTTTTCACAGACTGAACTATTTAATATTTGAAAAGAGAAGAACACACATCTTGACAAAAGCTTGTGGAATAAATTATTTGTTTTCAAACACAACATGTGAACACATGTTAATATAGTTATGTGCATCAACCAAAACGAAGATTGGAAAAAAAACCTCTTAAGCCAGGCCCTACGATCAGCAGACATTTTAAGCCTCCAAAGAGGGATACAGATGAATTCACAATCTTTACATTAGCAGATATGTTTCATGATACTTAGCAATATAACCAGCCTCTGAAAAAAACTACTAAAAATGAAATTGGTAATATGAAAGGGTCAGTTTCCCCTCAGTATGACACCATGCATAAGAATTAGGCCTGGCCCTGAAAAGTACTTTCCCACTTAGATAGACCCTATTGTTTCAACAGGAGAGACGCATCTCTGAACTCCCAAAGCCAAGTTCCCTGTGGGGCAGATAAACCCTGGTTCTTCAGTGTCGTTGGCAGTAAAGGACACAGCTTGCCTAGTAAGCCCCAACCATTCTTAAAGTGTCTGAGATTCTGTCTATATCTGCCCACACTGCTTTGGCCAGTGATGACTTCTCCCAAGAGACCCTTTTTAGCAGCAAGAGAGAAAAGAAGGTCTTATGATGATAGTGAAAATCCTGAAGCACTTTTGTAAGAGCTGGGCGGGGACCAAGGGCAATGAAGCCACATGCCTCCACACCTCTTCAGGGACTCTGTTCCAAACGTCCAGGTGCATATGGCAGTATCTGGAAATGAAAGATCTGAGGAATGAATGAAACATCTCTGTTCTCAAATAAACTTTGGGGAGATGAAAGTGAGATGCTTGAGGCAGGAAAACACTGACTATTCTTCTGGCTTGTTAGATGTGGTTCAAGCTAATGTCTCTGCTACTCTGTTAGCAGCCCTTGCTCTGTCCCCACCTGATTTGAGCTTTCTTCTTGGCCTTCTGCAGAAAATCAGAAGGGTGGGAACCAGAGCTTGGCACTGGCAAAGGCCAATTGCTCACCTCAATTTCACCACCATCTATGAAGTATCATCTTATGTAGGTCACCATATGTTGGGGCTACAATATGGTCCCACCTTAAAAGGGGTCCCACTCTTTCTGAGGAAAAAAAAGGTCCATATTCTCTTGCATACAGCAGAAACTCAGAAACTATTTATTGCATAATGGAAAGATCAGACCCTATAGTCTGATCTAAAATGAAGAGCATATCAATTTTGCTGAATTATTGACCCCCATTTCCTTCAATAGAGTAGGAGGTAGATTGCACAATTTTCACTGATACAGCTGGGTGAGAACAGTCACAATTTGATAAAACGATCATCAAAAATATCCCCCAAAACAGGAAAAACTTTTAAATATGCTCAATGTTTAGCCTTTCCTGGTTTGCTTTCTTTTTTTTTTTTTTAAAGAATAAACACACATCAATACCGCTGTGCTATACAAAGTACTACTGTAATGAAAACTATGGAATGGCTTTTGGTTATTCTTGAGAGTCAATAAAAATATTATTGTCAAATCAAAATTCATTTCAAATCTCACCAAAGATTCTGATTCCCTTGAAACAGAGGTAAGTTATCATATAACATATGAAGTCCATTTCTCTTCAAGTACATTCTGCTATAAAATTAAACTGGGAAAAATGAAGGCACATCAGGCACCAAGAGCCCATGGTGCACAAAAAGTGGCTTTGTCCAGAACAAAGGACAAACACATACGATAGCTGGTCAGATCGTATTGTTTAGTTTACCCATCATCGACATCACACGGTCTCTCTGAAGCCAAACCCTACACCCAGTAACTCCCCTACATCCAATGGGCCTGTCCATCCGCAGAGCAAGGAACCACCTGAGCCAGACACAGATGCCCATTTTAAGTAGGAGACATTTTACCCTGCATGCTATTTTATTCAAGATGTTTGCTGATTTATTTAGAGACTCTTCCTTAGAACCCATGGCCTAAATCTTGGTATGTATGCATGCGTGCCAGTGTATATGGGTGTGACCCCCTTTATAATTTGGGGGTTCCTCCCCAATTGCATTCTTGAAATGACTTTGGTGACTTCATTTCCATACCCTGAAATGTAGTACACCAAGCCTTTTGAGTGTAATACTCTTTACCGACTTACATCTCCATCCACCACACCTATGTCCTCCGCCCTCCAAATTTATGTCTTCTCTTCCCATCTCCTATTCTGTTACAGGTGTAGGGGTTCATCAAGGGAGGAGCAAACATCTCCATTCTTTTGATGGCATTATTACTGGTTGTCCGTCCCCACCTAATGAAGAGGAGAGGTAACATCTTCTCCTGCTCTCTCTTGTCCTCTGTCTTCTCCAGGTGGCATCTTACGAGCTGCTTTGGCTAGCTTGACCTTATTCTTTCCAGTCTGTCACAGCAGTGTATGCTACTTGGGAAATCTGCCCCACTTTTTCTTTTCCTTTTTTTCTTCTTTTCTCCCTTTTTCTTTCTTTTTGCCGTATTCACATTTTTATTTCACTTGTTCTTACACAATCTTCTTTTCTTCATCCTTTTTGAATTTCATTGGAACCAAAGAAGTGTCCTTCTCTTTTCTTTCTCCTTAAAGAAAATCCAGTAATTCAGAACTCCTTTGGTCCTGAGGCAGCTAGGTTCCTCAGATTTTCTTCGACTTTACATAAGCTTGTTAAAGTTTATTTTCTTAACATTTGTTTGATGAAATCAACAGTTAAATCTGTGAATGCTAACATCAACTATCTTGTGAAAGAAACAGCTGAGTTGTTTCTCATTTCTACATACTGATGGCCTAAGACCTTCTCATATATTCCCTTTTTGTAGGAGCTGTAGATGAACACCTTTGTTTAAAATGTTTAGAGATGACTAGCCTGCGATAGAGTTATGATGCTAAAAATATGACTGCACTTAAATCCATACTTCAGTCTTCTATCATTCTATTAAGCATTGAGTTGGACTAGAATTATCTCTGCCCCCAAAGTTCTCTTCAGCCATTTGACAACAGCTCCCTGGCTCTCACTATCATGGCTTTATACCCAACAGAAAGCCATGCTCTTCCTATTCAGCACCTACTGGTCCCAGAACAGTGGGAGCAAGCACATATTTTCCAAGTCTGGCTTAGAAAACCACTTTCACTTTCAGAAGGGAAGCCAGGTAATTCTACCGCATGGAGCAGACCACATGCAGTTATGCACTTAGCAAACGCCTTTGATAAGAATTTTGAAGATTCTTGAACAGAAAGAAAGAGTGGGGCAAATGAAAGAGATTAAGAGAAGAAATGCTCCTGTGGTCAGAATAGCAGAAATCCACAAAGATAGACTCTTAAGTCCATTTCCGTTAGAATGTTAACCCCAAACGTTTATAAGAGAGATACTCTGCCCCACACACCTGCTAAGCCATTGATGTGGATTAATGACTCAACTAATCACTGACTCAACGACCAAGGTATTACTATTATTCCTATTTGCAAAGGAGTTAACAGGCATGGTAAGATTCAGTCACTAGCCTAACATTCAGCCCACAGGTGTGTTAAACCAGAGCCTTCGTCCTTACCCAGTGTAGCTCATGATGTTGGTTACAGGGGGCCTGGAGCTTCCTCACAAGGCATCAGAAATGCTTGTTTCCTCTCTGACCCTCCCTCCTTCTTGCCCTTTCCTGAGCCTAAGCTTTGCCTATGTTCCCAACAGACGCCCCCTCAGGTCTCAGATTCCAAGTATTCCACCACTTCTGGTATCACCTCTCCTTGCCCAGCCTGGGCTCACTTTGCTCTGTGAGCCGCTCAGCCAGATGCTGAGCTCCTTCCAGTTCTGATGTCTCCCCCTAGAAATCTAGCTCTCTGAGACAGCTTGCTAAGGTGAAGCCACCTAGGGTGCAAGGAATAAGGCTAGAGGCTGGGTGCCGGCTGACCGGTAACCAGAGGGACGTGACGACAGCAGCTGGCAGGGGCTAAATCCCTCAGGTATAGGCTGTTCCAAGGACAAGTGCACTGAAGTGAGCCACTGTGCACCCTACCTGAGTGCAAACTTGGAACCAAAGTGATTGGCTGTCAGCTCGCAGACCCCAGAGCACTGACCAGTGCCCTGTGCAGGCTCACTCTTGTCCTATCACCTGCCTCCACACCACGGACCCTGCATTTTACATGCTGAAGTATTTTCGATACTTTTGCTAGTGCTATTGCCACATTGTGATGTCTCACTGCCATCAAGGAAACATGAGTGAAATCCACTTACACCAGCACATGTGCTCGACGTGCACACGGACACATACACATCCGCATGCCCTCTGCCCCTCTTTTCCTCCCTCACATTTTTCTTTTAGTGCTTATTTTAACTTGAGTCTATCTCCAAAGAAACAATACTATGATCATTTTAATGTCTATCATTTATTAAGCATTTCCTAATGCCAAGGACTTTATGTGGAATCATCTCGTTGAATCTTTAGGGCCAACTGTGAGAAAAGAATCATCACTCATCTCTTAAAGATACTAAACTTTAAAACTTAAAGAGGTTCAGAGATATGCCCTTGGACACTCAGCGGGGGACAACTGACTGGTAGACATGAGCATCAGACCCTGGTCCACCTGCCCTAAGACACTAGTCATCTCCACACACGTGTGGTACATTCTGGCAAGGACCTATATCCCATGACCTTCAGAGAAGGTCAGGGAAACAGTAATAAGGGGTAACACTTTAGAGAAAAATCGCTTGTTCTAATAGTTCCTTTTTATTGGTGCTTTCCAATTTTCTGTGGAGAAATATAAAGGAGGCAACTGACCATCCCTGACTCTTTACCTGCCATCATTCCCCCCATCTTATTCCTCACAGACTATGTTAGCACCTAAAATGGTCACAGACACAGTCACAGACACAGATCAGACTCAAACTCCGAGGGAAGGAAAGGGCTCTAGGTAAGAAAAAAGGAAGTAGGACAAGAAAACGTGCCTGTTCCACTGTAGTGGGGAATCGCTCAAGTTAACCTTCTGCTTTTCAGAATGAGTGTTTTGAGACTTTTGGATGGGCTGGAGCAAGAGCGTTTCCATTAGTGGTCTCCAATAATTTCCAACGGCTTCCTTCTGATGGGCTTGGAAAATGACAAGCTATTTGCGAGCTTCTGACACTATCACATTTCCCTGTGTTCGGAGGGAATGTAAGTCTAAAAGGCCCTCCTGTCTCTCATGTAAACAGCTCCAAACCCAGCTACAACATTCGAGAAAGGTGGAATATTATTAACTTCTCCAGAGGACTCTGAACGCAATCTGTCCAACTCTGAGAAATGACAAGATCTATATGAAAAGAGTAAAAAAAGAAATCATCATCCAAAAACGAGAGTTCAGAAATTACAGAGATCTATGAACCGTGCCTAAAAATAGGAACCAAAGGTGTTCTAGGAAGAAGGGTTTCTGCTAGGGAATATCTAAAGCAAATTACAAGGCAGGGGATTCCTGTGAAAGGGATTAACCTTTGGTATTCAGATTGAAGTCTCCCAGGGCGCTGGCCGCTGGCCATGCTCACCGTCTAGTACTCAGAGAGTACCAGGCTCACGGGCTCGGAGGTCAGGCTGGGGCAGGACAGAGGTGGCAGGCTTCCAGGCCTTACCAAAGGGCTGGCAAGCAATGTGATACGGGAACTGGAGCTTCCTTTTTGAGTCTCCTGAGCCTAGCACCTACATACATATCTTCTGCTGACAAAGGGTCCTAACCAGTTTTCAATACATACCACTGTGTTTTCTCCACTACCGCAAAAGGCTTTAACACAAACTAAATGTTTTTGCAAAATTAGCATGGTGGGGCACTTGGACGGCTTGGTGAGCTAAGAGTCTGCCTTCAGCTTAGGTCATGATCCCAGGGTCCTGGGATTGAGTCCCATATGGGGCTCCCTGCTCGGCGGGGAGCCTGCCTCTCCCTCTTCCTGCTGCTCCCCCTGCTTATACACTCTTTCTGTCAAGTAAATAAATAAAGACATCGCAAAACAAAACAAAAACTAGCATGGTTGCGTGGCTCCTTTTCCTTACTCAGGGGTTTAACCAGGAAAACGTACCATCATCACTGTTCACACATAGACCCCATTTGAAATGATGGCCCATTCCATCAGTTGGATATCACAGCATTTCCGGATTCAAGTGAAATAACAGGTAATAGACAGTGACTACGGAGAATCATATTAGCATGATGTTTTAGACAGATTTGACCCGTTGTATATATGCAAACACGGACATGAAGTCTGCTAAGTTGTGTCTTCATGGGATGCTCCCCATAAGAAAATAATTATCCAACATGCTAACACTTCCTTGTAAACAATAAACTTCCCATCACTTTCAATAGGTACTAAAGCAAAGCCGCAAATACATATATTAGCAAAACCCTACGTTGATCTCAAAGATCCTACTCAAAGGCAGGTCTAGGTGCATCTCAAGTACAACGTGTGATTGTTGACTCTCTGCCACGTGCTCAGGATTTTATCAAGCTTGATGAGCTGTCTCGAGCACTCCCGTGCCTGCCAGTAAGTCTGGAATTTACTTCAGTTGATTTAAAGAATTTGTGAACAAAAATTTTATCTGAATTGTCATCACCCTCCAGCCACTGGCCGGGCTGAAAGGTGTCTTCAGCTGGATGGCGGGGTAAGGAAGGTCAGTGACACCGGCCAGGTGTCTCATCACTCAGCACGGCCACTTCCCGGGAGTAACAGGATCAGCCCCGGCCACTCGTTGACAGACAGCATCGCACGCAGCATGACCCCAACTGTATCTGTGCAGACTCTGATAAGAACTGACAAATTGCATAAGGATGTGTGCTGGATACTGTTCCATCGGCACCTCCACTTGGCTCAAAAGCCTGGGACTTAGAATCTGTTGCTGTAACTCATACCCTGGTAAGAATAAAATTTTCAAAGCAGCAAAGCCCTGTCTGAGAGTTGGGCTTTTTTGTTTTTATTTTTGTTTATGGTTTTGGTGGGGGTTTTTTGGGCAAAAGAAGCAGTTTACAACTCTAGCTGCTGCAGTCAAGGCATCAGTTAACAATGGAGAAAAGAAAAAAAAACATACAAAAGAGAGCAGGATAAATATGAGGACAACTTAGAGAAAAGGGTTGTAATTGGGAAACACCTTCTGGTCATTTTCAGTCCCAAGGATATCTTGTCCTACAGCATAAAACCAGGAGGCCTAGAAATTCCCTCTTATTACAGTGCCACAGGCATGGCCTGGATATTTTACAGAGTTCATGTACAGTAAATCTGATCTTCTGACTTCTGGTTTTGCACCAACTAGTGCAGTAGTAAATGGGAACAGAAATGTCCAGAGCTACAGAAAGTGATGAAGATTAGTCAAAGCAGGAAAACTAAGATTGAATTCTGAATAACCATAGACAGAGGTCAGATGCAAGTATGTATCAGCTTTCAAAGATGTAACCGTTGATTAGGTGTAAGTGGCTATGGATCAGTGGGGGACAGAGGGGGTAAAGACACATCTGATAAACCACCTCACCCAGTGCATGTGTGTGTGTGTGTGTGTGTGTGCATGTGCATGCGTGCACTCATTTTCCACACGTCCACAAAGAGTTTCAGCATCATCAATGTCCTTGTGAGGAAACCTGGACCTCACACCAGACCCACACTCTAGATAATACCAAAATATACTTCATGTTTTAGTTAGATGTAAGCACACGCATTTTAATAAGCTATCAATAAGCCATTCCATGAAATACATTTATATATTCTCAACCTTTTCATACATTTCTAGAACTCCATGCTTTAAAATCTCAGAATGCCGTGCGTGCCTGTGTGGCTCTGTCAGTTAAGCATCTGCCTGCAGCTCAGGTCATGATCCCAAGGTCCTGGGATGGAGCCCTGCATCAGGCTCCCTGCTTGGTAGGGAGTCTGCTTCTCCCTCTGCCCTTCCCCCCACTTGCACAGGTACACACACTCTCTCTCTCACTCTACTCTCTCTCACAAATAACCAAATAAAATCTTTTTAAAAATAAAATAAAATCCCAGAATGCCCTATAGACCTTGCTGTTGGGAGACACTTGAACTGGGTGTCCACTTTCCTGATTCTCTGAGAGGATAAACCCCATTCACAGCATCTACCACAGAATGAATTCACTTACACAGAGCCCAACGTTGTTGCCACTTCTACTGAGAACCATGAAGCTCCATCAAGTGGGTGCATGTCTACAATTTAAGACCTCTTTCATGAAGGTGAAAAAATATAAATCAAAAAACCCTCTTTTAGATTGAGTGATGAGGCCAAGCAAGGGGTCTCACTGCTGTGGGTCAGGGTAAGAACTTTGTCTTTTCGTAGACCTCTAATTATTTGGCACAGTGACTTCGATTGAAGGCCTTCTGGCCCAGTGATTGTCACACATTTCCCCTAATGTAGAAGAGAAAGGACCACACTAAACACGGGGTGAATGGGGTCAGTTGGAAAGGAGGGACTTCAAACTGAGTCACTGGTGTAAGATAGTGCTCAGCTTCTAGAATCATTTAAGAACTCCCTGAAAGGTTTGTCTTCAGCATCTTTAAAGAGAGCAACCCCTTGTTAGCTGAGGTCCAGAACTATCATGAGAAGAGCAGAGTTTAAAAATCTAATAATTATACTTTGACATGAGCTCAGAAGCTCCTAGGCCTGGCCACACCATCTCAACCTTTGAAGAGATCATCTAAAAAAATGCCTACGATTGAAAACGCACAGAAGTTTTCTAACAATTGACTCTAAAAAGAAGAAGGGATCTCTTTTCTCATCATGCTTTCCTCCTAAAGTACCATGCTTCATTCTGTGCTATTTTCAACACAAATAACTATACTCAGCAACATCCCCAAACTTCACTGTGGGAGCCTGAAGAAGAGGTTAGAAATAGCCTTCATTCCTAGACATTCCTGGGTTTTCTTTTCTGTCTCAGTAAAGGAAATATCCCAGTCTGTATAAGAAAAAAAAAAAAAAAATTCATTACATGTTTCTGAATTTGCACAATAAACTTAATCATTTTCTTAAGATTTTATTTATTTATTTGACAGAAAGAGAGAGAGGGAGATAGTGAGAGAGAGCACAAGCAGTGGGAGCAGCAGAGGGAGAGGAAGAAGCAGGCCCCCCACTGAGCAAGGAGCACGACCCAGTGTTGGATCCCAGGACCCTGGGATCATGACCTGAGCCGAAGGCAGATGCTTAACCAACTGAGTCACCCGGGCACCCCAATTTAATCATATCTATATTATTTTATTTTGAAGCTTTCTCTTGTTTGGGTCTATATCCTAGGAAATAGTTTGGTATTCCAAATCCCTGAATTTCTAAGATCTCTAGTGTCTTATTCCAAAACAAGTGTTCAAGTTAATTATATCCCCTACCCCCCATTAAACAGGAGGAATTCTTCAGAGAGAGTGTTACTTGAATAAAGCTTCTTGGAATTGTTGTGTTGGAAGGACTTTCCTGAGTCCGCTGAGAAGAAGCCCACATGTGTTAGGAAATGTGGCTGCCCGGAGTGTGCAGCTACTCCAAAGGTAGAGGTTCCTATAAAAACTTTCCTAAGTCGAAATGGTGTAAAGCAAAGAAACAATTAGCATTAACTCACATGAAAAAAATTTTTTTCAGTGTTCCAAGACCCCAAAAATAACCTCTGTGAGGATTCTCTGATACCTGAGGGCCCGTGCTACCAGATGCACAAAATAACTCAGGATAAAGCAGAGATACTCACAGACACAGTTCAAAGCTCCCAAGGCTGGATGCTGGGACGCTTAGTGTGGTTCTGGGGAAGGAACTGGGAGAGAGGGAGCGCTGTCGCTGCCAGAAGCCCCCATGGCTTCTACAACAGCTCACCCCAACACAAGGCAAAATGCTATTTTTGCTTCTCACCTTTTTGCATAAAGTGAAAATCTTCTTTGGATTTCCTTGGGTTAGCAAACACGGGTACCGATAGAGGGTTTTCCTAACAGAGAAGTGGCACAACATGAACTCTCAAAAAGTGGGGGATATTTGTAATTATCCAGTAATTGTATCCTGCATGAGTAAGATGTTGTATCTGCCTCAAGGGTCAACGTGTGAAAGCTTAATTAGCATAGAAACAAGTAGCAGATTGTTGAAAAGTAGCAGATTCTGAGCCAGGTGAAGGGGCCTGCTTAAACAGTGGATATTCGATTACTTTCATTCTTGTATCTAAAATGGAGCACAAGGCAAGGCCCCACTCATTTCAAAAGAGATCTCCTACCTTTACTCACTATTAAAAATAAAGGAAATTCCTTCCATGGAGACCAAGCAGGATTCTATCCTCCACAAAACTCAAGAGTTTCTTTCTTTTAGTCAAGCAGTATATAAAAATAAAGACTCAGGGGGTGCCTGCATGGTGCAGCTCCTTAAGTGTCCGACTCTTGGTTTCGGCTCAGGTTATGATCTCAGGGTGGTAAGATCCAGCCCTGCCTGGGACTCCATGCTCAGCAAGGAGTCTACTTATGACTCTCTCTCCCTCTCCCTCTGCCCATCCTCCCCTCACACACTCTCTAATAAATAAATCTTCAAATTTAAAAGGAAAAAAAGGGGGTGCCTGGGTGGCTCAGTGGGTTGAAGCCTCTGCGTTCGGCTCGGGTCATGATCCCAGGGACCTGGGATCCAGCCCTGAGTCAGGCTCTCTGCTCAGCGGGGAGGCTGCTTCCTCCTCTCTCTCCCCCTGCCTCTGCCTACCTGTGATCTCTGTCAAATAAATAAATAAAATCTTAAAAAAAAAAAAAAAAAAAGGAAAAAAAGACTTCAAGTTGTATAAATTCAAGTGGCAGAGACCTTGGGGAATCAAGTCCAGAAGCCACCTCTCACCGTGATGTTCCACCACAGTGTCCCCGGGAGTAACTCGTACCCTTCTGCTTAAACGGCAGATGACCGGACTCCATACTTGGGCCCCGCCAGGCCCAGCCTGGTTGTCAGCTCTGGCCAGGGGGTTTTTGGTGTATACGCAAGGCCAAGGGGCTCAACATAGAGGGTGGGGGAAGTTAGGAAGAGCAACCTTGATGAGCTGGGCAGGCACTTAGAAATGTGTACGTTCCATTGAAATCAGACCATATGCTGGCTTAGAAGGTAGGAAACCTAGGGCTGCAGTTAGCTGCTTACTGTGGGGTGACTTTAGGGAAGCCATTTAACCTGCCTAACCCTCAGTCCTCTCATCTGTAAAATGGGCTCGTGCATATTACCTATGTCTCTTACCACCCAGGACTGACTACAAAATTTGTAAGGTCTAATGCAATGTTCAAAAGTATTAAGAGTATCAAGACAGTGACAGTAGACCATCAAACCCAGCGCAAGGCCAAGACTGGGCACTCTACCTAATATGAAGTTTCTCCTGATACCCAGCTAATACGGAGTCATAGGGAAGCTTAGCCCTTTAATGTGCACTCATTGAAGCTAACCATCAATTCTGCCCACTCATTGAAGCTAACCATCAATTCTGCCCACCTGCAGCGTTTCTGCTCCCTCTTCCATAAGCTCGTCACCATTTCTCCCTAATGTCACACTCAGCCCCATCCGTCCACACTAACACGGGTGAAAATCAGCTCAAATTTCCAGCTCACTCATACACGGCTTCTCTCTACCTCCTTTAATCTATCGACCTTATGACCCTGCTAGGGAGGCAAAGAGTATTGATGCAGGAACCCAGAAGCCCGAGCTCAGTCTCAGCTCTGCTCGGGTGTGGCCAGAGCTGGTATCCACCTCAGTCAGTCCTCCTTCCTCCAACTTAAGAGAACATGGGTCTTATTTAGCTCATGGGCCCCCACCCCAAATTCCTAAAGGTAATCCTATCCCCTCACCATTAGAATCACAGAGAACTAAATTAGAATCCTAAGAATTGTGGAGAAACTCGCTGGCTGGTCTGGGAAAGAAGCTTCGTTTCCCTTATGAGAGTTTCCACTAGTGACCCCCTCCTCCTTTGGGGCAGCTGCTGGATGACAGACACGATGGGAGGACTGGCTGCAGCCACATGACTCCGCACCCCCAAAGGACACCAGCTACAGATGACAAAACAAAGCCAAGTATCACAAGAAAAGGAGCAGACCCACTAGGTTCAGTCTACACTTAAGCTAGTTGGCTTTCTCCAGGGTTCTTAAGAGCACCACTTTGAAGGGTACCAGGTAAGCTAAATAAATGATACCAGAAACCTGTCTCAGTCAAATACGCCCCAGCAGCTGCCCTCAGGGGGCGCTTTCTGTGCCTGCTCAGAGCTGGGTCCCGTTTAGGGCAAATCTGTCTCCAAGGACCCCTCGTCCTTCTGAATCTGCTGTTCCCTTCCTCGGCCTCTTTCCACCGCTTTTCTGATTCAGCATTTTCCTTTTATGTCATTAACTAAATGAAACATACAAATAGGATAATAATGGGGCACCTGGGTGGCTCAGCCCACGACAGATGTGACTCTTGGTCTCAGAGTTGTGAGTTCAAGCCCCCACTTTAGGTATAGAGATTACTTAAATAAATACGTATTTTTTAAAAAATAGGAAAATCATATAAGTAATATTGGAAATACTTTATAGATTGCTTTTGATGGTCACATTCCTCTATGTCTTTTGATTTGGTTTTCCTCCCTGCGCTCCATTTCACAGACAAAACCCTAGGGCTCCTCATAGAGGGGAGACTTGCCCAAGGTAAGACAGCGGCACCAGGGGTGGCAATGGGACCCAAACCCAAACAGGTCACCTGTACCGAATCAGGTGTGCTTTCTACAGAAGGGAGGTTATTTAGAAGATCTGCGGGTTCTTCATGCCAGCTGACGAGGCCGCCGTCTCTGAGTGATTGGGGCACTCTGAGGAGAGAGGCCTGCTTCACAAAGCACAACCTTGAGAGCAGCCGGGGAAAAGGCCCTGACAAATCTTGCTTCCTTCCATCAACAGTTCTCTGCCCTACATTGTTCCCAGCATTGTCTGCACTTTCCCGTTAGTCACTGGGTGAGTCAAGAGCCGGCCCGCGCCAGCTGCAGACATGGCCCACTGGCTCTCCTGTGTGCGGCGGGCCTCCACCCGGGGCCAACCACCACGCTGCATTCCTCTCAGGCGCAAAGACAGCTAGCAGGCCAACAAGCCACAGGGGACCTCCTGAACCACCTGTTATTGTGACCATGTGCACGGCCTAATCGGTTTGTTTTGATCACTGTCCCAAAGAGGAAACAAAGTCTATATTTATGTTTTAAAAAAAAAAAAAGTTCACTTGCCCAGCCCCCCTCTCAAATATTTGGAATTCACTGGGCCTTTCCTAAAACCCACTGGAGAGCTCAGTGAAGAACACCTTCCCACAGTGAAGGCAAGATCCTAGTTTTGGGGGTGTTAAACACGGAGTCTATTGGCAGTTTTTCTGAAGCTCCATTTTTAGCCAAGAACCCAGTCTGTGAGGAGCTAGAAAGATCCAAGAGGAAAAATGACTAATTTGCATGCCTAAGAGGGGTTGTTATCCAATCAATGGGGAGAAAACCCAAACAAACATATGTGAGCACATACAAGGTGAATTATATCTACCCCCCACCCCGAAAAAGATATGTTGGCCTCCTAACCCCCAGTATCTCAGAATATGACCCTATGTAGAGATAGGGTTTTACAGAGGTAATCAAGTGAAAATAAAAATTGGTAGAGTAGGCCCTGATTCCCAAGTGACCTCTCTTCTTGCATTAGGGGAAATTTGCATGCAGACACACACACAGGGAGAATGTCATAGGAGAATGAAAGCAGAGATCCACAGCCAAGGAATGCCCCATATTTCCAGGAAAACACCAGAAGTAGGAGAAAAGCATGGAACAGATTCTCTCTCACAACCTCAGAAAAAAACAACCCTGACAACACCTCAGTCTCCAACTTCTGGCCTCCAGAAGTGAGATGATGACTTTCTGTGATTGAAGTCACTCAGGGGGTGGTGCTTTGTTATGGCAGCCCTATAGCAAACAGATGTGGAGGGCATCCATACAGTCGGGCCCCACAGGTTCCCCTAATGAGGGCCTTCACACTGGAGGTTTTTCCACATCCACTCATGGCTGGCTCCTTCTTACTAAATGGAGTTGAACTCATATGATACCCCTTCAGACCCTTCCTGACCAGCCACACTAAAGAACATCATCCTGATCCCGCATCCCTCATCCCTCCAGTCCACTACATAATTTTTCTTTTTTTTTTATTTTTTAAAGATTTTTATTTATTTGACAGACAGAGATCACAAGTAGGCAGAGAGGCAGGCAGAGAGAGAGGAAGGGAAGCAGGCTCCTGGCTGAGCAGGGAGCCCGATGCGGGGCTCAATCCCAGGACCCTGGGGTCATGACCTGAGCCAAAGGCAGAGGCTTTAACCCACTGAGCCACCCAGGCGCTCCCCCTAATTTATTTTCTTGATGGCACTTTTCACTCTCTTGCTCAGTTGTTTTGTAGGTTTATCATCTTTCTCTCCTCCACAATGTAAGCTCGGAAGAGCAAAGTTCTCATGGGTCTTGCTCACAGCTGTGCATTTTAGTGAGAGCTGAATACATATTTGTAGAGTACGAGCACAAAGAGAAAGGAATTAAGGAATTAGAAGTGGGAAAAAATCTTATTTATTCATGTTTTCATTCAGTTTATTCAGTAAACATTTATTAAGAATGTATGAGTGTCTAGAACTCTCAAGACTCTGGAGAAATTCAAAAGAACTTCAAGTTCTAGTCATTGATAAACACAGGAAACTTCCAAAGATTGTCCTATGCAATACAAGGTAACTAAGAAAGTCTTCTTTAAAAATATATATATATATATGATACATAGTAAAAACTATATCTATTTTTTACTATATATCATATATATATATGTATACATATATAAGATTTTACTTAATTATGTGAGAGAGAGAGAGAGAGCACGCGCGCACACATAAGCTGGGGGAGGGGCAGGTGGAGAAGCAAGCTCTCTACTGAGCAGGATGCCTGACGCAGAGCTTGATCCCAGGACCCTGGGATCATGACCTGAGCCAAAAGCAGATGCTTAACTGACTGAACCACACAGACTATCCTGGTAACTAAGAAAGTCTGATTACATCCTATAGCATCTGAAATTGATTGCAGCATTAACAACACTTCACACCTACCCTCTTCCTTCCTTTACCTTTCTGCATGCAGAGCAAGAGTCCTAAGAAAGGAGACAATGGAGCCATAATGTACATCGATTCTCCCTGAAGGATAAACTCCCTCAACGGCCCTTCCTTCCCCACTGCCAAACTCACAACTCCAAAAGCCTCAGGAAGGTCCCAGAAGCTTTGATTCCCATGGCTCCTGCCTGTGTCTCTTTCCTCCTACCTCCCAATAGACAATCATGGACAGACTGATTTGAGAGTAGAATGAACGTTTGTGACGATGACTTATGCTGTTCCTCTACCTAAATTAGCCTCTGAACGGTGACTTACAGACAATGCCCCTTGCAGTTTACAGCCTGGGCTAACTGACACTGCTGCCCACCCCTATCTATCACTCCAGAGGATCTGCCCAGGCACAGATGCCCTACAGGCTGACTCAGCTTGGAGCTGGACCAAGAGGTGTTGCCCGTGTCCCTTTCTCCCCAACTCTTGATCCTGTTCTAAGAAAGTGATTTGGTTTATGAACCTACCACTGCTGGTCCACTCACCAGCTGTGTGAACTTGTACCAGTTCTCTAAATAGTCTGTTTCTTTCATTGGACAGTGATGATCCCTACCTCACACAAGTGCCATAAGAAGGAGCATATATGAAAGCAACAGTAAGGTGCCTTTTCTACAGTAGAAACTAATAATAAGTTTCAATTAAATATGTACCTTTTCAGTTGTATGTATGGTGTGTGCATCCTTCATAATTATAGCTAAGAATCATCTTATATATAGCATATGTCAATGAGGAGGTTTTGCCAACATTAATTTTGGGTCATAGATTATCTAAGAGGAAGTTAGGCGATAAAAGTCAAATGACTCAGGTCTGGGGTAGGAGGGGTGGTGAGGACCCCCAGAAAAGACTGAGGAAGTTAAAGGGAGCCACACTATAAAGGGGCCAAGTTCTGGGACACTGCTGTACCACATCCGAAAGAACAGCAGTGCAGCTCAGAATTTTATGGTTTTTGACAAGGTAGCATGGCCTGGATTCAATTGCTGTTCCTAGAAATAAAAGCAACATTTTTCCACAAGGACCAAAAACATTTACATAGAGCTCTGACTCAACTGTGGCAGAAACAAGATGAAACTAACAAGAGAAGCATAACTTCTAAAGAAGGCTGGGTTAGGGGGCACCTGGGTGGCTCAGTGAGCCTTCGGCTCAGGTCATGATCTCAGGGTCCTGGGATCAAGCCCCGCATCAGGCTCCCTGCTCAGCGGGGAGCCTGTTCCTGCCCCCCCCACCCCCCACCCGCCAGCATCCTGCTTCTCTGCCTACTTGTGATCTCTGTCTGTCAAATAAATAAATAAAATCTTAAAAAAAAAAAAAAAAAGAAGAAGAAGGCTGGGTTAGGACCCAATGAATCTAACAAAAATCCCAATCAAGCAAAAAAAGAGTGAAGTGAGAATACAGTAGGAAAGCAGGTAGAAAGTGTTTGCATTGGGAGTAAGCACATTACATGCCTGGTGGCATTGCCTTTAAAACACTCCCCAGGGGCACCTGAGTGGCTCAGTGGGTTAAGCCGCTGCCTTCGACTCAGGTCATGATCTCAAGGTCCTGGGATTGAGTCCCACATCAGGTTGTCTGCTCAGCGGGGAGCCTGCTTCCCTCTCTCTCTCTCTCTGCCTGCCTCTCTGCCTACTTGTGATCTCTACCTGTCAAATAAATAGATAAAATCTTTTAAATAAATAAATAAAAATAAAGCACTGCCACATGACCCAGAAGTCACAAGTTCATGATCACTAAATTTCCTATTTATATGTAGTTTATGACCCCAGATTTTTCATATTATAATGTACGAGTTTCTTAATGGAATGGCTTGGTGGGTGGGATGCTGCTGACAACATAAAGAGATGCGGACGTGAAGAGAAGAAACAACTGACCTAGCTTCTAGATGATGGCAGAAGACTTCTATTAGGAAGCCCCAGGTTTCCACCATTGAAGTGGGCAAGGCCTCAGCAGGCCTGACCTTTCAGTTCAATCAGCTAGACCATTCTTCATGACTAAGGTATGAATTAAAAAAAAAAAAAAAAATCCATGAACATGAGACCATAAAGTATTTATGAAAATTTTCTTATATAAAAAAGTAAGGGGAGTCTAGTTCTAAAAGATGTCACAATTCTCTTTCTGGGGTGCCATCTTTCCCTGTTGCCATAAGGAGCCATCAGTGGGTGGAGAAGCACGACTGCAAGCTGGCAGCATGAACCATATAAGCCTGGCTGACATAGTTGCAAAGCAGATATTGCCTTTTCTGACATAATCATGCCACATCTATGGCCCAACTTGCCCACTTGCAACTGGCATCCATGTAGGCTGTGTAGGAACAATTTCGCCAACTAATTTTTAACAAGCATGTGAAGCAAATGACATAGGTTCAGGGCCCCCAAATTAGAATGTCCAGGAAAGATCAGGTATCTCTTCTGAGTATCTTGTGGTCCTCATGGTCTTGCCCTGGATAAGTAGATCTCTGATGAGTAAGAGATCAAGCTCCATCTTCTGTTGGGTCTTTCATTTGTTGAATAGTCACAGTCAGGTCTCTTCACACCTATACCTGTCTCTCATTTGCAAATAGGATAACGATCTCTTCCAGTCTCATTCTTGAATGACTGGAGAGGACTGTAATGACATCCTGATTCTCTCTAGACTGTAGAAGTGCTATGGCACTCTGTCATCATCATTGCCATGACACATTCATGGGATTGATAAATAAGTGACACAGAAATCATCAAGTATTTCCCAGTGGCTTCTTTGAAAGTGTTAGAAACACAGAAGTAAAACGAACCTTACAAGAAAATACAAGGTTTAAAGAGATATTCATTAGAAGGGTCAATTTTCTCCCTGGGTTTATACTGCATTGTTACATCATTAGCAAGAATTTGGGGCATAAAAGCACGTTAGTCCCCATATGGCTAGAATAAGCTACCCCATCACCAGTGAAGGCAGATTCCAGATAAAACTGAACAGCTGAAAACATCATCTTTATTGCGTTGGGTTTGTTTATTGTTCTTCCCTAAGGATGAGAGAAATTCAAGTAATGGAAACTTAGACAATAAACCCATTAAATCAAGAATACAGAAACAATCACTAATAAAAATGGAAAAAACAGCTATACCAAAAAACTTTGATCACAGATAATTGAAATACAAGCCATAGCCTCACACTTTCTGTTCTTTCTGTATTTGCTGTTCCTTCATAAATCTGTTAAGTTACTGCTTCTGAATGCTAGGGGAGATATTCAACACTGAAACTTTCAGCTTTAACCTGCTATATAAAATTAGATGTTCCAGGAAAGTAGGACATGGATAGTTATGACCCAGATTCTGAATTTAGTGTACATTTTTGCCTTTTATCTCTCTATCCCCAGTCCAAAGAAAAAAGAAGAAGAGGAAAATGTAAAGGAGATGATCTTCCAACAAAAACCATACTGTCTCAGAAGCTTGCATTTTCTTAGCCCTAAACTCTTCTACTGTGATCTTCCAGGGAAAAGACCTTGGTGGTTTGCTTGTCCTCATTTGACACATTAGCCACAAGCCTTTCACATACAGAAAACCGGAGTCATGTATAAATAAGAGTTCATGGAATCCCTTTCAAAACACTCAACACTGCATTTTCAGAGAGCAGTGTCTATCACGGGCCCATCAATTACTGTAATCACATCTCCCACTGGCTAGACACCAGTCAGAACATATTTTAAGAATTCAAAGGCCACTCTGTCAAGGACAAACCAGCTTGACTTTGGACCCAGTATTCAGATGGGGGAGCCGGCAGTGTCTGGTGGTCCAGGGGTTTGCTGAGCTGTCCCAGGGGACAGTTGCAGGGGATTGACCTCATTGTGGTTCCTCAGCCACAAGAGGAATCAGGCAACCGCCTGATTTTGCACAAGTTTTCATTTCCTCCCCATGGAGATCCTGAGGCTGAAAGCCCCGTTGTTCAGGACATGATTTGAAGGAGGAAGTAGAGTGCTGTTCCCTGTGATATGACCCCTTCAACTTAAGAGAGACCAGCAGAAACTCTGACCCTGGCCTCAGGTTCCACAGTGAACAGCTCGATTCCCCCCTTAGTGTAGCATGAGCTGACAAGTCTTCCTGGGCACTGACTGAGCACAGTGGTTTTCTCCTCTTTGCCAGGCTTAACCCTAGCAAAGAAAATGAGCTTTTATCTATGATGATCCTGCAGAGCTAGAGGCAAAGCCATTTTCTCCAGCCCCTTGGATACCAGAGGAAATGCAAAGAAAATGGCCAGAGTGAAAGCGTGTGTGTCTTGAGTGTTTTGTTTGTTTTGAGGAATAACTTCCAGATCCTTGTCAGGCATGCTCCATGGTTAATGCCAAAAGAAGTACAGCCTAAGGAAGGCTGTACTGCTCTCTTGCACAAGTGCCCAGGGCCATGACAATGTACTCCCCCAGGGCTGCCCCAGTGAAGCCCATATTTGGAAGGCAAGACATACCACAATGTCATACTAGGTCTCATTTATCATATGCCTAAGCTCACAGCCAAGGTGCCTCAAACCCCATATTCAGTGGAATCATTTAGGGGTGTGTTCTGTGAAATTGATCATCCTATTTAATTTGGAACCTCCCCATAATTGCTCCATCAGCCTCTCTTATTCTGGCCTTCCTTTTCCAACTTATACCAAATTAGTCCTTTTCCAGCTACAGACCCAATTTTTACTTAGCTATGAAACTGTGCTATGGAAAACTTAGATATTTAAGAACTTTTAGAAGCATATTCACTTAACTCATAGGATTGCTTAGAATAGAGGTTCTCAAAGAGTGCCCAAGAGTAGCATCAGCATCCCTTGAGAACTTGTCAGGAATATATATACTCTGGCCCTGCCCCAAACCTACTAAGTCAGGAAGTCTGATGGTAGGACTCAATCATCTGTGTTTTCATCAGACTTCCCAACTGATTCAGATGCAGGCTCAGGTTTGAGAACCGCTGGCTTAAAAGAAAGATCTCTCTTTACCATGGTCAGTGAAGGCACATATATAGTCATATGAAATGTCTGAGTATCAGCTAAATAGAATACTTTTTCCCATGAAAGTAGAAGAAACACAGGGCAGAATTTCACTTCGTGGATCATGTTCCAATTTGTTTCTCTTGTAGCAGACTTCTTAACCAGTCATATAAAACAGAACAGAAAATGTCCTAGAAGATGTTTTAAACATCCGGTCATTTTGGCAAAGGATGACATATTCCTTACCCCTTGGTCACCACCAAGCATCCTTACAACAGTGTGCAACTCTGGTCAGAGAACTCACTCAACCAGACTGGTGTAGAAAGTGGACCTGTTTGGTTTAACTTGCAGTGCCAGCTCCAGCAATACTTTCAAGACCCAGTAAGAAAGGATGTTGGGGGAAAATGACAACCACATAATCTTTATCACAAAGACAGAAATAAAATACACTCAGCTTTCTCTGTTTATTTCTCACTGAAAGCAGGGATCGAGATATACAGTTTTTCCTTGATAACCATAAACATATCATGCCTGGCCCTCCCTCTGAGAAAAATGGCAGGTACAATAGAAAGTTAACATCTCTAATTTGGATTCTCTTCTTTTTCTCGTAAAAGAAGCAAACTGAAAGTCAGGTCTTCTCTTAGAAATTTGCCAATGGCTTTAATGATTTTCACTGAGGGGCCAATGGCCTACCTGAAATCTTAGCAACTTGGGAGACCTCAAGTCTCTCAGAGGATATAAGGACCCATTTTGTCAGAAATGTCAGAGTTGTTGAATGAGTATGTTCAGTTTTTTAAAAGATATGAATAACATTTAAGTCCCTCTCTTATGTCTGACTTCTTCATAATTCAGATTCATTACAATTTATGTATCCTAAAACTAAACAGTGAAAGGAAAAGAAGAAAGTTTTGCTTTCCTAAGTGTCTCCCACATCATTCAAATATAATTGTTTTTCAATGAAGTTTATGAGTAAGTTGCCAATTCTCAGTTTAATTTTAAAAAATCCACCTTTTGTAGAATAATACTCCCTCATCCAGGACATAAAAATGGAGCAAACTTAGCAAATTGAGGCAAGCTTCTTGTTTTGTTTTGTTTTAAAGATTTTATTTTTAAGTCATGTCTACACCCAACATGGGGCTCAAACCCACAACCCTGAGATCCAGAGTCACATGCTCTAACCCAGTTGAGCCAACCAGATGTCCCAAACTACCTGTTTTGCAGCAAAGGTTAGCTCTGGGGGCGCCTGGGTAACTCAGTGGGTTAAGCCTCTGCCTTCAGCTCAGGTCATGATCTCAGGGTCCTGGGATCGAGCCCCTCATCCCATTGGGCTCTCTGCTTAGCAGGGAGCCTGCTTCCCTCTCTCTCTGCCTGCCTCTCTGCCTACTTGTGATCTCTCTCTCTCTCTCTCTGTGTCAAATAAATAAATAAAATCTTAAAAAAAAGAAAATAGCTCTGACTACCAAAGGGATGAAGTTCAAGCCCAAACAAGGAGTGAAGGATAAAGGGAAAGAGCAAAGGTCAGATTCTAGAAACAAGCTGACTTGGAAAAAGTCAGTGTGAGGAGCAAAGACAGAGTACATAAAGGTCACATTGCCTACCTGTGCAACCCAAATCTTGTATCCGTGCCATACGTTTGGCACTTTGCCTGGCTGTGTGTTCTCTCACTATCCCTTCTAGATGGCTGTTACCTCCAACTCTCCAGGGAAAGCTGCTGGTATTCTCCTTATGTCCGAATCTAACTACTTCCCCCAACTACCTCCTGCCAGGGTAACTGATTAACTTGATTAATTAATTGATATTAAGTTCCAGGAGCAATTAATTGATATTCACTCAGTTCTGTAAATTCTGTCATAATGTAACATAACTAAAGTGCTATGTACACAGTTTAAATTTTCAAAACCCAGCCATGTGGTATCTGAAACAATGAAGTGTATAGATTTCTCAGAAATGTAATTGAAAAAAACAATAGTTAATACTGAAAACTAGAGGCAACTTTCTGCTAATAACTCTGAAATAAATGATTTGGGGAAATGACATATATTAAAATAAAAAGTAGAACATTTTAAGAGACAGTCATGAAAGAAATGGACACTCTTCTCAGAGAACTGCCTCCCTAAAAAGTCTGACCAGTTCATTTTATAGGCAAATCATATATGTTTTTAATAAATAAATACTACTTATGCTCTATACAGTCCCACAGAAGGATCTTGATAAAGTTCTCTGTTCATTTCATGACTCTATCATAACCCAGAATCTACAACCTAAAAAGGAGAACACACAAGAGAAAACGGCAGAACACACTCACTTATAATACTGATATAAAAAAATCTAAGCAAAATAATAAATCTAGTACAGCAACACACAAAAAAGTAATGTGACCTGAGATGGCTTAATTGTGAATGTGCAGGTGGTTAACTATTAGTGAATCAATTTACATAATACATCACTTCAAGAACCTGGGAGAAATATAATTATTTCCACAAGTATCAAACATTTAAGAACCATTCTTCAATTTTGAAAAAGAACTATTTAGCAAGCTAGGAATGGGACACCACCTTAACATTCCAAATAATAATATTTTTTTAGATTAACAGATATTTTAATTAATAGTGAGATGCTATGGGAGCCCTCATAAAAGTCAACTGAACAGGGGTGCCTGGGTGGTGCAGTTGGTTAAGTGCACGACTCCTGGTTGTGGCTGAGGTCGTGATTTCAGGGTTTGGGGACTGAGCCCCACGTGGGGCGCCCATGCTCAGCGTGGAGCCTGCTTCGATTCTCTCTCCCCCTCTCTCTGCTCCTTCCACTTGTGCTCACTGTCTCTCTCTCAAGTAAATAAATATTTTAAAATATCAACCAAACAAAAAAGAAGGGACATATAAAAACAACCCATCATGCATCTTCTAGCCAATACAAGAAGATACTAAATAAAACAGATGCATAGTAAGTAGAAAGAGATAACATTTCTTTTCAATGTATAACTGTCTATATAAAAACAAAACAGAACACACGTGTACACACACACATGAACAAAGGCAAAAAATAAAAACAAAAATTCAACAGCTTTTATATTTTTATGTATTATCATAAATATACATGCATACATACAAACAGCACTGGAAAACATAATGAGAAAATTATCTAATTCACAATAACAGCAATACCCAGACTGCATCAATATAGCCTTAATAAAAATAGTATGGGACATGTACAAAATCTTTAATGCTTTATAGAAAGACACAAAGAGAAAGCAAGTAATTGTGTAAATTTATAAAGATGTCAGTTCTTCCCAAAGAGATCCATAGGTTCAAAGTATTTTCAGAACAACAACAAATTCTAGCATCCAGTAAGCAATTTCACATTCTCAGACAAACCTGCTTTGGCCAATTTAAGATGCCAAGGAAGATAATACAGTGTGAACTATTCAGGCAAATGCCTGGAAGGACTTCAGCCTCATCAGGCAACATTTACTGAGCTTCTAAGTTTGGACAGTCATTACCACCACTGGTAAAGAGACTACTGTGCATGTTCCTAGAGCACCTGGCCAGAATCCGGAGGCACTGGCAGGTGCTCAGGTGTGCCAACAGTAAGGAGAACAGCTGATGCCCAGTGGACAGCCACTGTGGGGAGCAGTGACTGCTCAGAGCAAGTTGTCCTCGGCTGGTCCTTAACATCACAGCCCAGCTAGAGCAGTCCCCACTGGAAAGCGAAGGGCTGAAGAGCCACAGCCTGAGGCTCCTAAAGGAAGGGCTCTCTGGAGACCCTCGAAATGGTGAAAAGAAGACAGCCCTGGGCTTCAGGATGTTGCTAACAAAAATCTGAGAGACAGAACCTGCCATGGGTTGACCCCTCCAAAATGCAAAGTGGGCAACAGGATAGGGAAAATTGAGTCTAGCGTGGCTTCTCAAATTTGACTAAATGGTCACTGTGATGGTGAACCCCTAATGCCTTTAGAGAAGGAAGAGGGATGGCCAGACCAGTTCCCCACCTGCCCCAGGCACAGCCATACTGTATCATGACAACCACAGGCTAAGTTCCAAAAGAGAATGCAGATCAGCACTGCCCAACTCCATAGCCTTCCCAGGTACCAGAACTTCCAAGGCCAACATCCATGGTAAGACAGAGAAGAGCACAGAGTCTGGGCTGACTCACCACTGGGGCAGAAATGGGGCTCACCCTCCAGGAGTGACAGCTGGGCTGCGGCCCTCCCACTGGTGTCAAAGCACCACTGGCACATCAGCCAGACCCTGCTCTACCCCTCCCCTGCCACAGAGGAAAATCCAAGAGGGGAGCAGAGAGTGTATGAGGTCTCTGGTGTGTGTCCTGAATTCTGGCATTCCCGTGACCTCTGGGGTCAGCGCCAGCTGTGATACCATCCCTCTTCTGCTCCTCTCAGAGCTCTGCCTGTTTCAAGGCTCAGTTCAAATGCCTCTTCTTTTCTCTGAAGTTTTCTCCAACACCATCCTGGTTCCAGAAAGGCAATTCTCTTGGAATGTGTCACTTTGAGCCCCACACTCCCTGGCACTTTGCTTACATCTCCAACATGGTGTGTGTTCCACGTGGCCTTGGGTTCCATTTAGTTGAATTCACCTCTGTGGACTACAGACTCTGGGAAAGAGGTGAGACCATCTTCTCTTTTGATGGGAAGAACAACAGTTTGCTCAAAAACTATCATGGGGACACTCACTCAAAAATATTTTTAAATGAACCTAAGTCATACTCTGCCAAGGATTGAGTGGGCTGGGAGCGGGGGTATTCTACTTCTTTTGGCTGCTCCCTGCAACCCTTGGGACACAAAGAAGTTAAGCTCTTGTGCCTTCATCAGCTGGAGACTAGAACCCAGCCCTCGGGTTTCCCCGTTTTCACCCAATTACGCTCTCTCTGGCTTCTCGCAAAAATGTCAGAGCAGTCACCTCCATCAGCTTGCTCCAATTCTGTGTTCATTCTGAACACTTGCCAGAGACCAGCTTAATTTAATTTTGCTCTGACAATATGATGTTCACACAAAAATTCTTGAATGTTTCACACTTGCCAATGTTTGAACATGGATTTCTTTCACACTCTCTGTTATATTTTCTTCTGGAGGCTTAGTTTGGCAAATTCTGCCATCTCCTTTAGGAGAAGCGCTGTCCTTGCCAATAAAAAGGTATTTTCAAGCCAAAATGCCTTCCTTCCACCCATCTATACATATATAGTGTATACAACTCACGAAAAGCCCAGTGCAGGGGTCTCTCCGCCCCGGGGCAGCATATAGAGAGGGAAGTAAATGGGCGGGCCCCCTTCCTCACTGGGACATGAGCCTGGGGGACAGGGAACATGCTCCTCATGCCTACCAGGGTCTACCAGCCCAGGGGGAGCCAGGGTGGGAGAAAGTGGTGTAGAGCTCTTTACTTCAGGGATCTCGTCATTCCAACACACACATGCGTGCGCACACACACACACACACACACACACAACCACTCTGTCATATGCCTGCCAGAGAGCAAGAAAGCTATTTCCAGCTGCAGGGCAGCCAAGAGCAGCGGCAGCCAGGATGGTCTTGAGGGAGAAGGAACGGAAAGTGTTTCTTCTCTCAACCAGAAAAGGCAGGTCCTTACCACCCTCGCCTGCCTCAAGGGGTGCACAGATGCATGCTGGGGTTCCACTGCAGCCAGGCAGCATCACACAGTGCACACTCCCTCAAGGGGAGGGGTCCACGCAGAGAGCACAGCTGCAGCCCACCGCGGTAGGCCTGCCAGGGAGTCACCCGTCATATTCGCTTCACGGTTTCAGTAGCTACATGGACCTCCGAGTCAAAGGTCCCCTCCTCGTTGCCTTCTAGGCAGCTAGACAAAAAGACATGTGAGTATAGCTCAGAGCAACATGCCTGTGACAACTACAAGTGATAAATAATAGCAAAAGAAAGGAAGGAAGGAAAGAAGGGTGGGGAGCAGGGGAGGGAAAAAAGTGAATGAATAAAAGTGGGGGAGAATAGGTAAAGGAGGTCAAGAGGTACAGACTTCAGGTTACAAAAGAGGTAAGTAGTGGGGAGATCTCGTACATGGTGGCTACAATTAATAATACTATGCTGGATATTAGAAAGTTGCTAGAAGAGGGGACCTTGAAAGTTCTCATTGCAAGAAAAATACTGTAACTGTGTGAGGTAATGGAGGTTACCTAGACTGTGGTGATCATTTCACAATACATACAGACATCAAATCATTGTGCTGTACACTTGAAACTGACATAATGTTTAAAAAAAAAAAAAAAAGGAACAAACGAATGAAAAGTAAGCAAGCTAGCAATGTTTAACTCTCTGCCACATGTGGACTTGAATGCTCTAGTAGAAAAATCATTCTCTCTTAGCCAGGAAGAAAGTAGGTTGTGTCAAGCAGTGACAGCCAGAGGTCCTGGGCTGCCTGCAGCCCACAGGGGAGTCATCCAAGGGGACCACTTCTCCCTGTCTGTGCTGCAGAAAGGTCCAAGGCTCTTCCCCACTCAGCTCCCGTCGCCTTGCCCATGCAAGTGGCTGTGGGACTAGCACAAGGTTAGGGGACAGAGAACTGAGGTATTAAGCCCTTGTTCTTTTCTTCCCAATTAGTCAGGAGCAATTCTTTTTACCTCCTTGAACCCCACATCATGCAGGTGGTGGCCCAAGGCAAGCAGAAAGACATGAGCAGACACTTCTCCAAAGAAGACATACAAATGGCCAACAGACACATGAAAAACTGTTCATCATCATTAGCCATCAGGAACATTCAAATCAAAACCACACTGAGATACCACCTTATACCAGTCAGAATGGCAAAAATAGACAAGGCAAGAAACAGCAAATGTTGGAGAAGTTGTGGAGAAAGGGGAACCCTCTTACACTGTTGGTAGGAGTGCAAATTGGTGCAGCCACTCTGGAAAACAGTGTGGAGGTTCTTCAAAAAGTTAGAAATAGAGCTACCCTATGACCCAACAATCACACTATTGGATATTTACCCCAAAGACACAGATGTAGTGAAAAGAAGGGCTATATGCACCCCAATGCTCATAGCAGCAATGTCCACAATAGCCAAACTGTGGAAAAAGCCGAGATGCCCTTCAACAGATGAATGGATAAAGAAGATATGGTCCATATACACAGTGGAATATTACTCAGCCATCAGAAAGGATGAATACCCACCTTTTGTATTAACATGGATGGGACTAGAAGAGATCATGCTGAGTGAAATAAGTCAAAAAGAGAAAGTCAATTATCATATGGTTTCACTTATCTGTGGAACATGAGGAATAGTGTGGAGGACATTAGGAGAAGGGAAAAATGAACGGGGAGAAATTGATGGGTATTAAGGAGGGCATGGATTGCATGGAACACTGTGTGTTATATGCAAACAATGAATCTTAGAACACTACATGAAAAACTAATGATGAACTGTATGGTGACTAACATAACACAATAAAAAAAAAGGTAAGAGTGGAGAAATCAATTGAAATGAATATTAATGCAGCAGTCTGCCAGGCACCAAATACACTGGCTCCCTTTCTCTGATCATTATACATCAGCATAAAAATACAAAAGACACACTGCAGAGCATACTCCACATCTGCACCCCTCTGGGGTGCCCTGGGGACATCAACCAAACCAGGCTTGAAGAATCATTTGCCAGAAGCTGAGGTGCATTCCCCTGGAGGAGCTCTGATTATCTGAACAATCCTTGCTCATCTCAGCAAGGGCTGGGAGGAGTCCAAAGACCCCTGGCAAGCCGACAGAATGTGACAGGCAGAGCCTTGCAGCCTTTTTTTTTTTTTTTTTTTTTTTAAATCAAAGTAATTTACTAAGCTTGGTTTTGTTTTGTTTTTTTTTTTTAAATAGTTTTATTGCTATTTAATTGCCATACAATGAACTACCCATATTAAAGTGTACAACTGAGAAGTTTTGACAAACATCCATGTGAATAATCTCCCATGTTTTAATCCCCAGGAACGGTGACTCCGTTAGCCTGGCACAGCAGAAGAGACCTTCCAGATGCAATTAACTTAAGGATCCTAAGATGGAAAGAGAATCCTGGATGATTCCAGTGAACCCAATGTCATCACAAGGGTCCTCATATGAAGAAAGCAGGAAGATCGAAGGAGCAGACAACTGAAGCAGAGATTGGCAGAAGAAGATTAGTGGGTCTCCCTCCTCACCACAATGTCAACCTGGGGGACACAGGACATCCACAGCCAGGCTTCTTATACCTAGGTGGGTCTCCCAGCCCAGGCAGATGAAGGGTAGGGGAACACCAAGGTATGAGAGCAGCCCCCTGAAACTGGGAGATCAAGAAAACAGAATCTCCTCTAGAGCCTCCAGAAGAAACAGGCCTGCCAACACCTTGACTTGAGCTCCCATTGGACTCATTTCATACTTCTGACCTCCAGAACTATAAAAGGATACACTTGTGATGTTTTGAATCTCTAAGTTTGCAGTAATTTGTTACAGCAGCCATAGGAAGCTCATACCATGTATAGCCTATCCTCAGGCAACCGGTTATCTGCTCTCAGTCATATAGCATGGAGTCTTGATTTTCTTTTCCTTTGGCATGATTGTGTTAGATCCATCTGTGTTTTTGCGTGTATCCAGAGTTTACTCCTTTTATTGCTGAGTAGTAATCCAATGTATAGATATACCACAATCTGTGTATCCATTAACCTATTGAGGGCCATTTGCATCATTTCCCATTTTTAGCTCTTATAAATAAAACTGCTACAAATATTCACATTCAGATCTTTGTATGGTGTCATGGGCCTAACCATATCCCCCAAAAAGGATATGTTGAAGTCCTAATCCTCACTACCTCAGAATGACCTTATTTAGAAGAGTCATTGCAGATGTCATTAGTTGAAATGAGGTCACACTGGTGTTAACCCAGGATGACTAGCGTCCTCATAGGAAGATGGTCATGTGAAGACAGAGACCCAGAGAGACACCATGTGACCATGAAAGCAGAGACTGCGGTGATGGAGCTCCAAGCCCAGGAAGGCCTAAGTTTCCCAGCAAATCCACAGAAGCTCAGGTTTCAGAGGCCAGCTGGCTCTGCTGACTCCATGATCTCAGACTTTCAGCCTCCAGAAATATAAATCCAAATATTTCTCTGGTTTCTAAGCCACCCAGTTTGCACTACTTTGTTATGGCAGCCCTAGGAAACTAATATAGATGGATAGACATATGTTTTCATTTCTCTTGAGTAGACGCCTAAGTAGAAAACTGGATCATATGATAAGTCTATGCTTCATTGTTCAAGAAAGTGCCAAACTGCTTTCCCAAAGTGGCCACACCTTTCTGTATTCCTATCAGCAGGGTATGAGACCTCTGATTTGTCCACCTCTCTGTCAACTCTTGGTGTGATCAGTCTTTATCATTTTAGCCATTCTAATAGGAGTGGAATAGTACTTCATTGTGGTCTTATTTGCATTGCCCCCATGACTAATGATGTCAATCATCTTCTTTAGTGAAGCATCAAGATAATTTGCCCATTTTTTAATAGGGTTTTTGGTTTTGTTCATATTGAGTTTGAGATTTCTTTATATATCCTAGATACAAGTCCTTTATTAAATATATGCTTTACAAACATTCTGTTGCACTCTGTGTCTTGTCTTTTCATTCACTAACCTCTGTCTATCAAAGAGAAGAACCTATGAATTTTGACAAAGGCCAAAGCAAGGCCTTTCTGAGTACTCTCTCCAGTGCCCCGGGTACCAGGAGATTTTTTGGTCTGGTAGGAACAGGCATGCTCCGCAGCCCCATGTGACCACTCCACACTGTTCCTCCCAATCCTCTCATGTGGTTCTTGCTTTGGCCTGGTGTAGATCCCTACTCTGCTAAATACACAGGGGAGCTTCTGCAGATCTCCACAGAGTTCCCTCTTTTTGTAGATCTCTTCTCTAGCACTCTGTGCCATGACTTCTAGCCCTGTGAACTTGCCCTCCCTAGACACTCAGCTCGATCTCCTCAACTTATTGCATTCCTTGGGCTCCACCTGGGTTTGCCGCTCCCTGTGTGATGGTCTGGAAACTCTCGCTTCACTTATTTCTTCTTCACAGTGATCACTGTTTCATTGCCTGATGTCCACTGCCTTATTCATATATTTTGTCTGATGTTTTAATAGTTTTAGGTATGAGAGTAAATTCAGTTTTTGTTTCTCTAACTCAACAAAAAGCAGAAACCCATCTTGGTGCATTCTGATGTAGTGTTACCCACTCGAAGGCACCCTTTCAGGAGAAAAGCACAGAGGCAGACTTGGGTTTGTGGCCTGGGTGGGAAGGCCCCCTTCACATTCCCAAGTAGTTGCCATCACTAGGATACAGACATAAGTGACCCTATGATCTAGTTTGCCTTTTTCTGTTCTAACTGAAAACCCAGTGAGTCAAACATTTCCATCATCCCAGCAGGAGTTCCATGCAGAAGTACAAGCCACCAGCAGATTCTCAAATATTCCACCTCAGAGTGGCAAACATCAGGGGAGCAAAGGCAAGTTTGGTCATTAAACTGTCTGATCTTTGGGGACTGCATAGGATATTTCTATTACAAGTTGAGAATATTGCCAACAGTCTTCTATATCCTAGGAAAGGGGCTTACCCTTTCCTAGAGGGAAACAGACTCGGGAGGCAAGTTTAATCCAGGGCTCATGGAGCCGTTTGCCAGCGATGCCCCATAGTTCCAAGGAACTGAAGCCTGAAAACATAGTAGGAAACCAAGAATCTATCAAAGAGATGTCTTCACAAGTTCATGGAAGTTCCTCTCACAGACCACATCTTCACACAAATATGATATCTGGGTTCCCAGTATGAGAGCTGCCTCCCTTCTGAGGGGCTTATAGGGAACATGAGATAGAGGACTTATGAACTCTGGGTGCCTGGATCTATCAGCCTCCCATCAGGGGCAAGCTCCGCCATTTTCTCCCCGGAATACATAGCCAAATCTGGAAGCAGGAACTGTCCCCACTGGTTATCAGTCATTCCTTCAACAAACACATTCCAGGTACTGGGCTAGGATTCTGGAGACATAGAAATGAATAGGACACCATCATCATGGTGGTGGGAAAGAGATGCATAAACAAACAGAAGACTAGGTGGCAAATGCATTCCGGAGATAGACTCAGGTGAAGGCAGCCACACAAAGAAAGTAAAAAAATTAATATTTATTAAACCAGCCAACTCTTAGACCACCCAATGGTTACAAAGTTCTTGTGCATCTCCATCATCTCTAACCACCTACCAGCACCATATCTACCTTGTGGAGATTCCCAGAGTAAGTCTGCTCACTTCTCCATATCACTCTTTCCTTATTTGAATTTGGCTTCGCAAATCAGCTTCTGTACAAGGAAATGAGCCACGGTTCCTACAAGCAGTGGTGGGTACTGGTTGGCCCTTTGGAGGCAAATGGAACTGAACGGGACTCCAGTCATTTATTAGCTCTGTGACCTCGGGCATGTGATTTAGCTTCTCTGTTTCTGTTTTCTTGGGTGTAAATCAGATCTGCATCATCATATTATTGTGAGGGAAAAGGGAGACTGTGTACATTAAACCTTAAACACTAAGTATAGCCTCAGTAAATTCTCAAGAAATGGCAGCACCATTAGGGTGAAAAATCTTAGTTTGATAAAGTTTGAAACTTCCAAGAGCATTTAAAACAAGTCTTCAAGATAGGGAGATAGGCTCTCTGATTGCCCCTTGACTTAGTCTCTGAAGCATTTATGCAGCCAAGTTGCTCTTCTATGGGAATTGGTCCATGGGGGTAAGCATAAGGACCAATACCCCTCTCCACTCTCCCACAGTGCCCAAGATGATGCTCCAAGCACAGGAAACTTCTCCGAGTTGCTGCAGTAAGAAGTAAACATTTTGAGCAGGCCAAGTTTCCTGGCAGGCCTTCTTCCACTTTCCTTCTTGAATTTGCTGGAAGCATGATGAAGGGCATTTATTTTCTAGGAAGCTTGGTTTTCTTCTCTGTTCTGTGGAAGCCCTGATCTAAGCTTGTTTTTCAGCAACCTTGGAACAGTCGGTGTGCGAAGACTGAGGGCAAAGGTGCTATCTCTGTCTTTTATCTTTCTCCAAGATGCCCTAACTGGACAGGAGAACACAGCTCTCTGGTGGTTTATTCTACACAGTTAAAAAAAAATGAACATACTCATCTCCAATTTTTTTAGAAAATATTATAGTTATCTATTATATAGATATATAAGATTTATAATTATTTATAAATGTATGTGCTCCTATACTACAAATGCTATAAAATATATGTGACAAATTGAAAAAAAGATGAGGTGAAAAATGAATTCGAATAGAAGTTTAAATGCTTTCTCCCTACGCCCCACTGAATCATCTGCGTATCACACTGGTGATTTCTGCTCTGCACCGTCTTGGAGGAGACGGAGAGAGGAGAAGCTGTTCATATCTACACCATATGTGGCAGGCACTGTGCTCCACCCAGAACTTGACTGGTGTTCTCTGTTTCACTTGTCCCCCTCAAATCTCTCCCCAGACATTTAAAAACAGGTGGAAGTTTTCTCCACTCGTATTGTTGGGAGTGAGGGCGAGTTACCTTTTTGCTCTACCCTTCTAAGTTCTCCACCAGGGCCCTTGTAACAAAAGACAGATTGACAAAAGAAAAGCCTATGAATTTATGTAATACCAGTTTTACATGACACAGGAGCCTTCATAAGGAAATGAAGACCCGAAGCAAGTGTTAACTTGAGTTTTTATGCTAGGTTGGATGAAGACTGGAGAATCGTGGCAAGATAAGGTAGACCAAAGCATAAGAGCCAAGGGTAGTAAACCAGAGGAACCTTTGCAAGACCATTTGTTCAAACTCCTCTCCGTTCCTTTGTGGCCTCCTTTGGAGATAAGGATGACCTTTTTATCTAGGTCTAAGGAGGTCACCATTCACGTAAGAGTTTTATGACCGGCTGCAGAAGTCCATCCTTCCTGGCCATACCATTTTTCACATTCCTTCAGTCTGAAATAAGCAGTATGCCATATTTTGGAGAAATGTATCCTGAACTTCATTGGAAGCAAAGAGCTGAGCTGTCCAGCCAAAGTTCGAGATCCTTCTCTGACACAGTCCCGGGACACCACTTCTCAGCCAGTTCCTACCAAAGTGCTGGCTAGTATTCATTAATCCGCTCCTAACTCCTCTAAAGACTTGAGGGGGAGGCATCCCAGGTGGTGAGTCAGTCAGTATCTTTGTCAAATATCTACATGTACACGAGCATGAAAGCTTTGGAAACTAGTCTCTTGGTTCACCTGACGTGGGAAGAAGAGAACCCGCCAGCCTTTTCATACCCTTCCAAGGAAAAATGTGTTGGTAAGTCTCCTGATTTTCCAGCCCATACTGCTTTGTATGCACGCAGCCCTTGCTGGGGCAAGGTGTCTGCACGGGAGCGCTGATGTCACTGGCCAGGTAGATGCAAATCGTCCTCGAACACAACCCACTGCCAACAAACACATGCACACTCAGGCATCCTGCCTACAGGCATGCACGTTCACATACGCACGCGCATTCACACGTAAGCGGACACACATGCCCTCACATACATGCATATAAAATGTACCCACCCCACCCCACCGCCCTCCCCCCCACACACAGAGTGGGCGTGAGGTTCTCTTCCCCAGCTGCCTGTCCCTTAAGGCAGAGAAGAGAGGAGGAAGACTCTAGGGTTTCATATTACTGGTAGATGGAGCCCAACTTGAGAACTGGAGCAAAAGCCAGAGAGCTGGTGTTCTGGCCGGCCTCCCTCTGAGAACACCCACAGCTCTGAAAGCTTAGTCAATAGCCCATTGTTTGCTGTGAAATTAAGAAGATAAGAGAGTGGAGGAACTTGGTCTAAAATGCTAAGAAGCAGGCAGCTATCTTAGATCTTCAGCAGCCAGGCTCCTGCCAAAGTGTTTGCCATTAAAAGCCAGATTGCTTTTTTTGATCTGAAATTCACATTCCAGAGCCACTCTCCCCCACACCTCTACCTTGACAGCTCTTCCCTCCCAGCATCCTTTTCTCCCTTCTCTCTCCCAGCTCTGGGCCTCTCCCCAACTCTTTCTTCTCGCCCACCCTAGTGGTGCTCCCAAAGGCCCCACCCGGGGGACCCAGTCCTGCCGCAGGGCCCTTGGGGGTCCTGGATGGGCTGGGCCCTGATCCTTTCCAAGAGCTGAGTTCTACTGGTAGGTGAACATGCTGCTTGTCGGAAGCCCAAGGAAAGCAGAGGACTTCGGGCAGGCTGATCTACCTCACAGAACCGCATACGTGAAAAACAAAAAGCTCTATCTTTATATATTTACAAAGACAATGTTAAGCACTGGGCTAGATGTTGTCAAGGGTCCCGTCCAGCTTTCAAGAGCTCCTGCATACCATTCTGAAACCCCAGGGAAGAAGGCTGCCAGCAGCCCAGGCTGAACTGAAGGCCCGCCCTGACTTCATAATGAGAATTTTGAGTAAGTCCTCCAAACAGAACTAAGTCGGCAGCCTGACCCCTGCTGTAAACCCTGCTCACCTTGGCTGTAAGGAGAGTTGGTCACAGAGCCATAGCAACTCACAAAAACTGCCCCCCACCAGTTGAGTAATGGACAGCACCAACAGCACAAAGCCCTGAAGGGAAAGCTTATCCTTTACCAAAAAAGGTATGTGGAAGTCTTTGTGAGATAGACTGATTTTTCCAAGCACATTCAGAGCCAGGCAAAAAAAAAAAAAAAAAAATCACACCTAAGCCAGAAAAGAGCCAAGTGCCAGGGGAGCAGAAAAGCCAGAGTGGCTCAAGCAGAGGGAGTGGGAGGAAGACAGAAGGGAGCTGAGCTGAAGGAGGCCGGCGAGGCGCAGCCCGTGTGCGGCTCCGTGAGGCGTTGAGGGTGTGTGCCTGCGCGTGTTTTGACTGACGGGACTAACGTGCTCTGACGTGTTGGAAAGCTCTCACCTGGGGACAGGGGTGACCGATGAAGAGACCATAAGATAAACGAGACGGGAGTAAAGGTGACGTGAGTTAGTGGGGTGCTAGAAGAGAAACCGAGGCAAGTTGAACCGGTCAAGAGTATGTTGAAGCAAAATCCAGGCAAATCAGGCAGGGCCAAACCGGAAGTGGTTAGGAGCGTTCCACCGACAGAGGCTGGGGGGAGACTTTTCCAGAGAAAAGGCAGAGGCAAAGCGAGGCGCTCATAGGCCCGCCATAGCTGAAAGCGTGGGTGGCTGTCTGTGATTGGTCGTCCTTCCTGTTAGGGTTTTTGTAACCCTGAGGTATTTTCAGGCTTGGCTTTTGGCTTGCTTACACCCACTGCCAGGGCCTGAGAGCCACCTCGGTTCGATGGTGTCCTTGTTTAATGAATTTCACAGTAGTTACAGAGCACGTGGTGCCAAAGGTCCTACTTGGGCCATGGCACGAAAGTTGTTAGCAAAACTGTATGGTCTATTTGAAAGTTCCTAGGAGGGCGGATCTTAAAAGTTTTCATCACGAAAAAATAAGAATTTTGTAATGATGGAGGGGATGGGCACTAGCTACACCTACTGCGGTGATCATTTCACAATATACAATTATGTCAAATCATGATGATGTATGCTTTAAACTAATTTAAAGCAAATTTAGATGTCAGTTATACCTCGATAAAACTGGGAAGATATAAGTAGAATAATCTTAAAAAAAAAAAAAAGAAAGAAAGAAAGAAAGAAAGAAAGCAAGCAGATCCAGTAAAACTTGTTATAGAATTGGGTAGGGGGAGAGGGGGGAAAAAAAGGAACAGAGGAGACGTGTTAAACCGAGACCTGGCTGGAGAAGGAAAAACTAACTGCAAAGGTGGAGACAGAGGGCTGGATCAAAGTCAAGATTCATGAGCTGTCTTGCACCTGTGGTGTGTGAGATGCCTGGTACCCATCGAGGCCAATGATGGGCAAACAGGTCTGGGGCTCGTGGTGCGGGGTGGGGGTGGGGGGGCTGGCTGGAGCTTCATCTTCAAGTGCTGTCAGCCAGGGAGAAAGCGGGAGGAGGGAAAACAGAGTCTGCAGAACAAAAGAAATGTTTTAGACTGCAGCATGGAAACTGGAGAGGTGTCCTATGGGACTAGAGTACCATCACAGAGGGATTTTTATGGAATTCAGTTTAAGTCTTAGTAGGGTTAAATGAATATTTTGATTTTATTTTGAGTCTTTACTAAATTAATGGAAATGGGAAAGTATTTTATTAACTTCTTATTAACAACTCCTAGAGTTTCTGGAAGCATGGCCCTTATACCACAGAAAAGAATCACAGACAACATTTTATTAACCATGCAGAATCCTGTGCCCTATCTTAGACCAACTAAATTAGAATCTTAGGGTTTGGAGCCCAAGAACATGCATTTTAAACAAGCTTTCTGGGGGGTATTATTTTTCTTTTTTTTTTTAAGATTTTATTTTTAAATAATCTCCACACCCAACTTGAGGCTAGAACTCATAGCCCTGAGATCAAGGGTCAAATGCTCTTCTAACTGAGCCAGTCAGGCACTCCTCTAGGTGCTCATTTTTTTTTTTTTTAAATTTTGTTTATTTATTTGATGGAGAGAGAGACCACAAGTAGGCAGAGCGGGGGGGGGGGGGGGAGCAGGCTACCCACGAAGCAGAGAGCCTGACGCGGGTCTCAATACCAGGACCCTGAGATCATAACCTGAGCAGAAGGCAGAGGCTTAACCCACAGCCACCCAGGCACCCCTAGGTGCTCATTTTTAATATTAAAGAAACAAATGCCTTGCCCCCTGCCCAGTGGGGGTAGGGAGGAAGAGGAGCAGGAGAAGGATTTAAAACCCAAAGAGGAGGGGCGCCTGGGTGGCTCAGTGGGTTAGGCCTCTGCCTTTGGCTCAGGTCGTGATCCCAGGGTCCTGGGATCGAGCCCCACATCGGGCTCTCTGCTCTGCAGGGAGCCTGCTTCCTTCTCTCTCTCTGCCTGCCTCTCTGCCTGCTTGTGATCTCTGTCAGATAAATAAAGAAAAAATTAAAAAAAAAAACAATAAATAAATAAAACCCAAAGAGGAAATGGGAAAAAATGAAGATACAACACCCACTTCATCATTTGGCCACTTGTCACTGAGCATGTGTGTAGTACCTGGTCTGTGCCCAGCCAAGACATAAAGCCATCGGGTGGAGTGACTCAATGTGTAAGCCTAGGACAGCCCACCAACCAATTCTCAGTAGGCTCAGAACCTTCCAGAAACAGACCCAGATGTAAGATGGGTGTCCAAAGATGAGTAAATGATTGCAGCCTACTCAATATATCATCAGTGTGGATTCTCATGCCAGGAGCCAGTCTTGGAGAACCTCAAACACAGAAACATATCTTCCACAGAGACCCTCTTCCATCTTCCCAGACTCCTTCTCCCATCTGTGGCAACCTCTCTTCGCACCCACATCCAGCGTACTTCCTCTCTCCCCGTACCCTCCACCAAAGTGAAACCCTGCTCCCAGGCACCTTCTCAGAAAGGAAGGCATCTCTGTGAAATCCAGGCACCAGTCAAGCTTGGGGAGCGCTACCATTTCTTAAATATTTGCTCTGTGTGCTTGGGGCTGTACAAACATTATTTCATTTAATCCTCAGAATATTGCCAATTCCAGGCTTCGCCTCACTTGGCCACCAGCAGCGTTTGGTACAGCTCCCCTTAAACTTTTACTTCACTTGGCTTCCCCAATCCTCCAATCTTGTTTTCCCTCCCACCCAACTGGCTGCTCCTGTGCTAGATAGTTCCTTCTCATCTTTCTGGCCCCTAAATGGTGAAGCGACCCGGGGCACAAGCCTGTTTCCTTCTCTATCTACATCACCCCATATGGGATGTCACCTGGGCCCAAGTCTTTTTTTTTTATCTTTATTGTCTCCTTCCTAGCTTCACCCCTTGAGTCCCAGTCTCATTTCCAAGTTCCGACTGAACGTCTCCACTTCTGTATCCAACAGCCATGTCATATGACTAAACTCAGACTGCTGACCTGATCTGCTTCTTCCCCTCCTCGCGACAGCAGCTACTTCTGTGAGTGGCTCAGCCAACAAAACACAAACCTGGGGGTGCCTGGGTGGCTGAATGGGTTAAGCCTCTGCCTTCAGCTCAGGTCATGATCCCAGTGTCCTGGGATCAAGTGCCACATCAGGCTCCCTGCTCAGTGAGGAGCCTGCTTCCCCTCCCCCCCCACCCCGACTCTCTGCCTTCTTGTGATCTCTCTGTCAGATAAATAAATAAAATAATAATAATAAAAAAAAAAACATAAACTTGGAGTCATCTTTGCCTTCCTTCTTTTTCATCCCACGCCCAGTGCATCTGAAAGCGTGCCAACTCCGCCTTTAAAACAGATCCAGCATCAAGCACATCCAACCATCTCCGCCATCTCTCTGAACTACTCTTCATGCAGCCACTTCTGACGAGTGGATCTATTTTCAACTCAGGAGCCAGAGGAACCTTTCTAAAATATAAATCTGATTTACCGCTGCTCGGTTCAAACCCTCTCCTGGTTTCTGAGCTGGCTCCTGGCAGATCCAAAGGCCTGATGATGGCCTAGAGGATCCTAGGTGACTCCCAGGAAGTCTCTGTCCCCAAATGTTACCCCTCTCCCTGCTCATCCCCCTCCAGCTCCTTTTCTCCTGCCTTAGTCTTCTCACTGTAGCCTCTCAGGGCTCTCTCAGTGCATTCCCCTGTCGAAGGCCAGTCCTCCGGGATACTCTCCTTGCACACACGATCTACATGAGCAGCTGGGACAGGCACACACTCACAGGCATCACAAGCACTCTGTCCCAGCACTCCACTTGGCTTTCCTGCATATTGCTTACCTCACCTGACATACTATGAATGTGTCTGCTGGTTCTTGTTGCTGTTTATGTTATATCCTAGTCCATTATGAGTTACAGAAGAGCAGAGGCATCGTATCCACAGCATCCAGAATAGAGACTGCCATAGAGAAAGTTTTCAACGAAAACTTATTGAATGAATGAATGAATGAACATACCTCACAGTTGAAATAACTGATGGTTGGAGAATTTTTTTTTTAAGATTTTATTTATTTACTTGATAGAGACCACAAGTAGGCAGAGAGGCAGGCAGAGAGAGAGGAGGGGGAAGCAGGCTCCCCGCTGAGCAGAGAGCCCGATGTGGGGCTCAATCCCAGGACCCTGGGATCATGACCTGAGCTGAAGGCAGAGGCTTTAACCCACTGAGCCACCCAGGTGCCCCTGATGGTTGGAGAGTTTAAGTTCTCACAGTGGGTAAGGGGAAGAGCTGGTGGTCCAGCCCAGGTCTGTCTAACTCAGCCTCTCAGAAATCATGACACATAGGGCAAGCCTGACAAACCAAGCCTGGAGCCATTAAATACAAATGCTTGCAGATATCAAATAGCACATTCAAGGCCCAAAATAGTTACTTCCTGAGAGACTTCACCAAAGACACTACCTTAACAGACGGCACAGACAAGTGTCTCCCACCCGCCACTTCTGTGTCCTTTCACATCAGAAAGTATGTCCTCACGTGATCCTTCTCTGAAATGCCTGGAATTAACCAAAGCAGACACAGCCCCTGCCCTTCGGAGGCTCCCAAATCTAGAACAAACACTGATGCACACAGGGCTGGTCTCATGAGCTGGCAACCACATGGTCTGATTTTAGAGGCTAGGAAAGCTTAGTCCAAAAATATCTACCCCTCCCAGATGCCACAGTGCCTGGAATTCCACCATTAGAGAGATATTTCTGGGAGCTTAAGCACTATCTCTGATTCTGAGTCACTCTGTTTTAGGTATATATATATTTTTTAAGACAGTACATAGTTGTGTTTAAGGTTTGTTTGCTTTTTTACCCATTTTGTGAGTTTATTTCTTTTAATAAATGAGTTGATCTCATTTACATTTATTATTATTATACATTTGGCACAATGCTATCATCTTAAATATTTGTTTCCCTTTTTGTGCTTCACTTTTATTTTCTTGGTTTTCTTTTACCATGTCGTCTGAACTTTAATACTAACTACCTTTTCTATCTTAAATCAGATGCTTAAATTTCTATTTCTCAATTTGTGCCAAAAATCAAGTAGTATCTATTATTTCCCAAAGAAGAAAGATGAGAAAACTAGTGATCTTATCTTTCTTCCCATTTCCCTCCTGCCTCCCCAACACCTACCCTCCCAGTCAACATGAAATTTTGTATTATGTTATTGGATTTTCCCTTCCTTTCGACTATATTATTATTGTTATTATTATTAATTATTATGTGGCATTTCGTAGTTGCCAGGAGGTGGGGGGTGGGGGAGGTTCTTTATGGACTTTTCTTAATGCAATAACTTTCTGCAAGAGCCCAAGGGATCAGACAGACACCAGGATCTTTAGATGAAGGAAATGTTCAAATTACTTTTATTTATGTCGAAGGCGTTCCTACGTTGTGTGACAAGGAAGAGGGTGGGGAAAATACAAAAAGGGAAACTGGATGAGGATGGGGAAATACACAGAAGGCAAAGTCTGTCTACTTCTCTGTTTTGCCTTTTGTCGAACATATTAAAAAAAATAGTGGAGACGAACTTAACCTGCCCACAGGGCACAGGGAGGCTGGTGCTCTTGGTGGGGGGGGGAACAGAGGTCAGCCGCTGCTGAGCACACCATCAAGGCCTGGCACCCTGGGGATTGGCTGAGGAGAAGAGGGGGGCCTGCTGCACTTCCCAGGGAGTCCTACAGACCTGCTCCTTAACATCCTAGGCTTTGAGAACTCTCTTGGCTCCAAACCCTATCCCATACCACGTCACATCCTGTCCATACTCTGTCTCTGGCCGGGCCAGCCTCTCCTTGCAGAGTGGGGCCCCGTACACAAAAGAATTGCCTCATGCTCATTCCAGGCTCGATTCTTTCTGAAACTGCCCTGGGTTTCTTTATCTCAGCCCCTTGTGAGAACACAGGAAACCCTGCTTCCCCAATCCTGAAATATCTGCCTCAGGAAGGAAGGTATATCGTCTTTCCAGGGCCTCTGTTTTGCCTGTGAACCAGTTTGATAGCCTGCTTTGTAAACGCACTGCAAAAGCAAACCAATTCAGCTCTTCCTTGGAAATGGCGTGTTCGAAAGATAATGCCCAAATCCATTTAAACAATGTGGGAAATGTTAGGTCATAAAGGCAGGTACGAAATTTTGCGCAAACTGGACTAAACACGATACTAAAGAGGTCCTTTTGTTGTTTTTAGTTAGCCTGGTTCCTTGGTTTGGGAAGGAGGCAGCACGTACCAAGGACTGTTGAGGAGAAAAATCATTCATTTCTTCTTCACCATTCTTACAGAACTTAGGGAATAGTCTGTTAATTCACCTTCTATCAAGTCCGAATAAAATTCCTTTGTTATGCTTTATAAACACATACAAACCCTCAGCTAGCTCAACATTTTATAATCAATTTTTATAAATAAATAAACTAAGGCAAGACAGCTTCAAAGGTGACTGTAACTGACTTAGAGAACTACCATGCTCACTATAAAAAGATGTCAGTTACAAATGTTTGCCAGAGATGAAGTGTAGGGTGGACCTAGGGTTCGCCTCGTGGTCCCAGAATGCTGTTTCTATAAGGACAAACAGTATTTGTGCTTGACAATGATTTCTGGGCCATCACCCATGATTTCCATGCTGGGCTCCAGTATTAATCACTTTCACATGAGCCACAGGTGGCCTTTATTTCAGAACTGATGACAGACCCACCTTTCGGTGAAAAATTGTCAGTTAAGGCCTGGGGGTGGAGGGGATATATATATATATATATAGATATATACATATATATATATATCTATATATATCTCACTCTATCTCACTCTATCTTGAAGTCCCTAAATTCCAGAAGGCAATTTCTCCTTCTGTCCGTTCCTGAGGACCACTGCCGCAGAACTGAGGTGTTATTTGTATACCAAACACTGCAGTGCAGCTAAAAAAAAAAGGACTGGCACTCCTTGCCTCCAGCCTCTGAAAGTTTCTCAATTCTTAAACGCTCTTCCTAGGAACAGGCTCCACGTTTTCCAGACGCCTTCCATGCCCGGCCCCCGCCCTGCGTTCTCCTCTTCCCCAGCGGCCTGGCCTGCTCCCTCCTGTTGCCCACCCAAGTGGTCCTGCCTCAAGTGTCCTCCAGCTCACACTGGGCCTCTCGAACGGCTCCCCGAGGATGTCCCCATTGAGGAGCATGAACAAAAAGAGCCTTTTACAGGATCTCCCAGGCGCAGCAAGAGCAAGGCAGGCTTTGAGGAACCTGCCAAGGAGGGCAAAGGCCTCGCTTTGAAAACGCTTCTCCAGTTTGCTGACTCGTGGGACTTGGCAAGCGCAGGGAACAGCGCTGCCGGGAAGAAAGCCCCTGGACGGGCCTCCCTGGCGGGCACCCCCTGCTCTTTTCATCGGGCCCCATGTGATGCCCGTGAGGGAGCCCGCGGCAGAGCCCAGTGAATGAAGACTGTTTGTCAGGGCCCTCTCCCCCGACTGCAGCCCATACGTCAGGACACACGCCTCCCGACTGCTAAGTAATGGCTGGGAAAAGGCCAGCACCCCGTCACCCAGAAGGCCCATCCATCCTGCAACTCTGGCCTTCTGATCGCTCGTCTTGGGCCCACCTGGCTGTCAGTTTGTCGTGTCTGTACAACCTGCTGGGGCCAGGGAAGGACGGGGAGCTGTCAGAATCAAGAAAGTGAGAAAAAAAAGTAGGAAAAATCCACCGACCACAGAAGACCCATGTCCTTAGCCGCTGGCACAGCAGTAACACCCCACAATTCAGCACAAGAAGTTCTCCGTGGCAGTCCAGATCGACTTGGGCTCTGGTCGACAGCAGCTTCTATGCTGTCACTCAGCTTTTCCCTCTATAAAACAGGCCGAGAAGACACGGGCCCATGGGAAGGGCTCCATAAAGCCCCATTGTTCAATCAGTCGATGAACTACAAATCCAAGTTTTAAATATTTCATCCACTGACCACCAGGGATGGGTGAAGCAGAGCAAAAACTTAGGGATGGCCACCTCGCCCATCTGTTTACTTTGCCTGTCTGAGTCTAACGTGGCTTTAAGGGTCTGGTCTCACGCTGGACTCATAGTGGCCACATCTCTTTCCGTGGCGGCCAAAGGAGGCACGGACCTACCTACCACAAAGGGCTGCTGTGAAAACGCAGATTCTCAAGAGCAAGGATCAAGGGCAAATTCCCACACAGGAGGCAACCCAGGGCAGCCCCTTGCTGAGATTTTAGGAGGAAAAAGAAAATGTAGTCACTTACAGAAGGCAAGAGCACATGTCAAAGCCTCTCTGTGGATCAAAAGAAAGGCGTACCATCCAGGTAGAAGAGTTATAAACATCCCCCCTGGGCAGACAAGTTCAGAAGGGGGTGCCTAGGTCGGCAATCCAGGTACGACTTGGCATCTCTTTTCCCCAGGCGGGGCATAGAATGAGAGCAGCCCTGCCTGGAGGTCTGCCCCAGCTGGCCGTGCCTGTCTGGACACCCTCACACACCCTCCCGGACCCAAGCTCCACTGCTAGAAAAGGAACGGTCAAGGTCGCACTGGAGCTTCTCACAGGTGCAGGAAGGAACACCAAAGCCATCTTCTTGAGAGGTAAACAATGTTGCCTGATTTAGCTCTAATTTTTTTTTTCTGAATGGCTTTGAAGTGGCAGTTTCTAGGGAAACCCCCCATGCCCTTTAAAGGGGGACAGCAAGGACTCCAGCATGTTGCAGACAGTTACGGAAGCCACGGCCAGACCGAGGAGCGCACAGTGAGCATGCAGTCCACGCACAGACACACAGGTGAGCTAGCCCAGCCCTGGCCCCCTGGGAGCGGACAGTCCAGTGTCTTAGAGAGACCGGCAGTAACACAGGGCAAAGAGAAGTAAAGAGGGGCGGGGAAAGTGCCGACAGCCCTCCAGGGCTGAACGATTCACTGATTTTAGGAGAACCAAAAAAGGCTTCTCAGCGGAGTTGGCCTCTGCTGATGGGTAGGCTTCCCAGGACGAGAACAGTCAGGTTAAGGGGAAAGCATAAGCAAAACCAGGAACCAGGAGAGCTTGTGATGTGGCCAAAGCACGACTGGTAGGTGGCTGGAAGCCAGGTGGGCCAACCTGGGAAAACTCTGAGAACAAGAAAGGGTCAGAACATTGCTACCATAAGAGAGGGAGGTAATATTTGACCCGTGTCTTAAGCTAACTCTGACCAGACTGTAAAGACTAAAGATACTAAAATCATCTAGAAGACTCGCAATGACCAAGGAGGGAGGCTGAGGCATGATGGCCAGGCCAGTAAGGATGGAAAGGGGGATGTGGGGGTGGGGATAGGGACAAGGTGACTCTGAGGTCTCTCTACCTGATAGGCCAGAGGCTGGCAGTGGATAGTGAGCACAGGAGTGAGAGCAGGTTTGGAAGAACAGCCTGGATTCAGTTAAGGAGAATCCCAGTTTGAGACGCTAACAACTCAGTCTTGTAGAAGTGTGTAACAATTAAGGAGCTGTTTAGGTCATTTTAAAACTGAAAGGCAGGGGCACGTGGGTGGCACAGTCAGGTGCCCAACTCTTGGGTTCAGGGCTGCGGGATCGAGCTCCGTGGTAGTTTTTGTGCTCAGCGTGAAGTCTGCTTAAGACTCTCTCCACATCTCTCCCTCTCAAATAAATACATAAATCTTTTTAATAAGTACACAAATGAATAAATAAAACTGAAAGGCAAAAGGGCGCCTAGGTGGCTCTGTCGGTTAGGCGTCCCATCCGACTCTTGATCTTAGCTCAGGCCTTGATCTCAGGCCAAGATCTCTGGGCACAGAGTCTACTTTAAAAAAAAGAAAGAAAAGAAAAAACCCTGAAAGGCAAAGAGATTGTTTGTGAATTAGGGAGCTGCATGTAGGTCCCTGCCTCGTTCAGGTGGCTGTGGAAGTGACCAGGTCAGGGCAGTGGCTCTCAGATACATGAGGATGGCCTGGGAGCACAGGGACCGCACAGTAGCCTTGACCTCGCCCCCAGTCATTGTCCAGCTGCTAGTGTCAGTACATAGAGAGGGGAAATGGATTCCACCCACCGGTTAAAAAAATTAAAAGTCGAGGAGATTCCTTTCAACTTTTAACTTCTTTCTCATTAATTAACTAGAATATCTTCATCTGTTTACTTTTAGCCTAATAATCTCTTTAACTGATTAACTGAAGTTAATTTGCAGTGGCAAGCAGGACGGTCAGAGAAATCAGCCTCAGGAGAGAGCATCTCAGATCACAAAGGCTATTTTGTCAGAGCTGAGAGTTGATGGAGAAACTCAGAGATAAAGATATCAGGAGTGCATGGCTAGGAAGATTGGTTGATCTGAGTGTAGTGGGCAAATTCAGCTCACCAGTTGTGGGTGGTCACTAGAAAAGGCTGTAAGGAGCCAAAGTGGAAATAGGGGAGCCCTAGATTTTGTCGTCAGGGAAGGAGCACACAGCAGGGAGTACTTCAGCTCCCGGATCAGGGGCTTCCTGCCAATCCCCAGAGCTGACCCCCAGATAAGGCCCGTTGGGGTGGGGCCGGGTGCTCCTGTCACAGGCTGTCTCAGCAGAGTGCCCCTGAAGGCTTTGCTGCTGTTAACCTTTGAACCCGCAACCTGCAGAATCATTTCAAAGTGGACCAAGACTTGTTAAATTATCACATAAAGAAAAGACAGCAAGGCATGACTGGAAAACAGAACAAACACAAAAACCTTGAAATCCTACTGGTCACAGAAAAGGAATATCTCAACCCAAACAGGCTTGGAATCAAAGGCCAAGTTCTACAAAATTCCAAATATTGGCATTTAGTATAAAGTGTCCTTTAGAAACAAAAGACAAAAGAAAAGCACATGCATCTTAAAAAGCTGATTAGCTAAGGGCTAGAGAAAGAAAAAAAAAAAGAGGAGGCTCTATTTTCTTTTTATCTGGAACCCAGGTGAGGGGTGAGCCCAACTGCCCTGATTCTAACATCTCTGACTATACAGGGAAGCTGACAACCGTCCCAGGGGTCCCCACTCTGCTGGTCACCTGGGCCCAGGTCTCAGGAGAATCAGTGCCCGCAAAGCCAGGCTTTTGGGGCCATGGAGGTAAGGGTTTGGGAGTGAGCCAGACCCCTTCCCAGTTCTCTCAGCTCCCGGACTTCCCCTTCCTGGACAGGGTCCCAGCACAGGGTGCACAAGTCCCCAGAGCTCAAAAAATGGGGTTTCAAAAACCCACTGGACAGGATTCAAATGGAAAGGAACCTAAGGCACACGGTGTTTGGCGTCCAGGGAGCCCTCCACCTGCATGAGCCAGCCGCGTGTATGCGTAGCTGCGCCATCCGACGGGCTAACCCAGGGGCGACGGCCCAGAGCAGGCAGGCATGCCTACCCGCACCACCTCCGCTGGCCCACAAGCAGTCCCTGTGGCACAAGGCCCCAGCTCGGACTCCCAACGGGAGGCGCTCAGGGTCCCGGGCAAGCTTGAGAGCCTCTGAGCAGGCACGGGAAGTCACGCAAGGAAGCCACAGCCCCAGGCCGCCGTGGGCTGAGCGGGCAGGCAGGCAGGGAGCCACCGAGAGAAGCAAGCGGTAAGGGTTTCTCAGTGCTCAGGGATGAAAAACTGTGTCCTCCAGGGGAACGCTGGACAGCACCATCAGAGCTCACAGTGGCTCCCCTCCTGCCCACCGCTGTCCTCCCGAGCCTCACCGTCCAGGGGCAGGGCACAGGTGGGGTGGGCTGCAGGGCACCTGCCTCCTTGGGGGGTTGCGCACAGAAAACGCTGCCCCGGGCACTGCCCTGATGCTAAGGAGATGAAATAAGACCCTTTTATTTTTAGAGATTTTTGTGAGTGCCCTTGAACCGCTCCTGCTGCCTTTTTTGGCGGCTGTGCAACACTCACGGGCGCATGACGGAGAGGAAAGATGCAGAGGGACTTGCAAATGCAACGGTTTTGCTCACTGAGCCATGTTCGCTGAGCTCCTACTACGTAGCAAAGATGCCCACATGGTAGACTCCGCTGTCTTCTCATCCCCTCCCCCTCCGGCCCCAGCTGGGAAGGAGCCTGTGAAAACTCTTTTGTAGTCAAGTACAGTTATTATAAGGTGTGGTCCCCTAGACACTGGCCTCTCTGTATTTTGACAGTATGACTTCCTGTGATATTACTGAGGCTCTCCTGTCGTCCCAGTAACAAATGCTGATACCTGGGTGGTTTTCTTTTTTCTTCTTCTCTCAACAAAGTGCTTGACATTTAATGCATCATCAAAAAGTTTCTGAGGTTTTGGGGCTAAAACTCTGCAAGCATTACTTCCTGTCCCGCCTGTAGCTCAGGTACCCAAGCAGCCCAGAGGCTCTGAAGGAGAGCTGTTGCTGTGCTATCAGCTTCAGCAGATGGTCTCAAAGATCTCAAAACCCATCCTGCCCTCAGTGAACCCTCTCAAAGGCCAAGCAGTGTGCTCCAGACCAGAAACCAAAAGGGCCACTGGGTCCTGTCCCTTAGGTGCAGGGTCCTTACGCAAGTCACTTAATCTCTCTGCTACTCAGGAGGGTAGAGTTGCAGAGTTGTGCAAAATGATCTCCAGGGAAAAGTCTGGCATCCAATTCCCTGGTGTCCAAGGACAGACTTGAACCGCCCTCACAGCTATAAGGTGATCTGCGGTAGAACCAGTCATGTTTGCTAGAGGTAGGAAGATGTCGTTGGTCTCTCCCAGAACGATCCTCACTGGCCTAGCACCGTGGGAATCTGCTGGACCCACTCTATAGAAGCTGCAATCACACCGTTTATATAACTCTTCATTCCTTCCACAGGACTCAGGGTGCCCATGCTCTTTGTCAGATCCAGTGCTAGGCTCAGGGATACAAGGTTGTAGACAGCAAAGCCCACAGCCTTTGGGAGGGCGCGCAAACCAACAGCTACCCACGGGGTGGTGCTGGGAAGGCCTGAGGGGAGCAAGGGAGCCCGGAATTATCCCAAGTGACTGGAGAGAGCAGCAGGGAGGGAAGGCTTCTCAGAGGAAACAACACTTGAGCTACTCAAGAGTTCAGTAGCGGTTGAGCAGGTAGACATTCCAGGCAAAGGCAGAAGAAGTGACAAGGCCACAGCTCTAGTGTGGGGCACGGTGGGTAGTGCCACGCTAATCACTGGATCAGGCTATGGGGTACATGGGCAGGGCTGGACCTCAGGCCTAGGCTTCACCATCTGCTGAGCAGTGTGGCTCTTTCTTGCTTCTGGTTTTTAAGTGGGGAGGGGGGCAGGGGGGAGCACAGTAAGGCTATGTAGGTAGAGGATCAGGGCACTGGTTTGGGGGGCCATCCAGACTTCACATGGAATCCCTGCGCTTACTAAGGTATAACCTCTGGTGAAATACTTCATCTGTCTCTGCCTCCATGGTCTCATCTGCAAAATGACATGATGATACCCATCTTTGGGCTGTTGTGAGGAGGGCCGTGCAGAGCACAAGTGTCTCACATGCAGTTCTAGCAGCCGGCTAAACAGAGAGATGAGGTCTCGATTTGGGCTTTCAGAATTCTCACTCCAGCACCATCTGGAAGAGGGATGCGAGGGAGCAAGACGGGTGGCCGGGCTAAATCCGATGGGCAACCTACATACCACAGAGAAGAGGCTATTTGACAGGGAAAGAGGGGAGGAGTCAGGAAAGCATTCACAGGGAGGTGACCTAGGAAACGGGTCTTGTTGGAAGAAATGAAGAGAGAACAACACTGATGAGAACTGAAATCGTGACAGTTCAAGGTGCATAGAAGCAACGAGAACTATCCAGAGCCAGTGCGTCCACACGCGGGTGGAGGGACAGGGATGGAGGCTCTTGTGGCTCCACACTCAGGAGGCACACAGGACGTGACTACTGTGTGTGTGTGTGTGTGTGTGTGTGTGTGTGTGTCTGTGGTGGGGGGGGGGCAGGGCTGTCATGGTAAGTTGGGCTAGATCCTGTCCCAGTGAAGTCCTCGCTCGGGTATGTGGAATGCATTCAGTAGGTAGCAAGGAACCTACTCCTTTATTAGAGTTATGTTTTTCTTGTCCACTGATCCACAAACAAGTTTTTGAGAAAGGAGGGAGGCATCAGTAGAAGTCTTCCAACCACCCCTGGCTCTCCCGCGCTCCAGGGAGATGAACTGAATCTCATCGTGCTCCCTTATAACCAGGGCAGAGTGTCCTCTGTCTCCCATACGTGCTGAAGTTAGTAAGAACAGCTGACTTGGCTCTGCCTGAAGTGCTTTCACTGTCCTCACTCATTGGATCATCATACTAGGAGCAATATTATTATTTTCCCACTTGATGTATAAGGAAACGAGACACCAAGCCATGAACTTACTAGATCACCCAACTAGTGATGGACCAATGGACAGTCCAGCACAGGCGCCTACAGAAAAAGGACCATTGGTTTCTCTGCTAGCACAGGAAAGGATCCCCAGTGGGCCCCCAAGGGAAGTCAGAATGCCACGCCAGGACTGTTTATCACCTCCAACCTACAGATGGGGAATAGGCACGAAGAACCATTTTCCCAGTAACTGGAACGGCCAAAACCCCCTTTCTCCCACTGCGGCCCTAGTACGTGGCAAGCCCTTTTCCCAACATGCACTCACTTTCTACCCAAGAACAGTCAGGCAGTTTCATCAGCACCCCTGCTTCCTGACTCATGGGGCTGAGAAACAACCCAGAAAGCGCGTGCCTCACGACAGCGCTCAACCCCGTACTTTGTGTCCCTCCCCTCCTACATCATAACCATAGGACGCGTGACCAGGAGCAAGCCTCCTCTGCTTTCAAGGGGGTAAGGGCCCAAGAACAGTGACCTCTCCCCTTTGTTTCCAACTGCCTGAGCCTCTGGCAAATCCAACTTCTTCCCACAGTGCTAGGCAGATCTCATCTCTATCTAAGAAGCAGCAAGGTACACCCCGGGAGGAAGCCAGACACATCCCATTGAAAACCTAACTCTGTCTAAGCGACCAACTTCCCCAGGTCCCTCGGGGAGTCATTAAATGTCTGTATCTTCATTTCCTCCACAGTAGAAAAGGGGTAATAATTCTGACCTACCTCATCAGAGTGCTGTAAGTAGGAATAACTAATTAACGCTAGCGAAGCACTTTAAAAGTAAAAAGCACTTTGCAATAATTAACGTGGCTTCTGCTTTCATCTCCTGCAGCCTCATAAATAGAAGCGAGGTCCCAGATAGCTACAGATGGCAAGGAGCGTGCCCAGGCAGCGGCTTTCCTGAGGAGGTGCAAGGGCGGACCTGTCAGGGCCATCAGAGTTGTCTCGGGGCCCCCAGCCACTGGAGACTGTTCCAGGCTGACAATTCTAAATCCATTTGCATCCACTTAGCTTTCTAGAGACGGAGGCCTTTTCCAGTTACGGCAAACAGCCATGAATGTGAAGCTCCGAGCAGGGAACACAGGGCAGAAAGGATTGGGGAGTCTCTGGGGCTGCTGCCGACTTGTCTTGAAAAATCAAAATGAACTTTTTTCTTCAAAGGCTTTGCTTTGATTCATCATCATTATAAAAACAGTCAAGTCCTTGAGGTCTGCAGCTGCAGTGAGAGCATACAGAATGGGCTTTTCGTGAGACACACACACACACACACACACACACACCCAATGCTCCAACATTTCTTCTAAGCAACAAGCAGCAGGGGAGTCTGGCTTTGGAGCACAATTTTCACCTCCATTGGGCAAATTTTGCCAAACAGGGTGTTGCCTCCCATAAAAGGTACATCCTTTATAAGAATGTTCATTATCTGGTGAGCAGCCTTACCTAAGGGAGAAGTTTCTTTAGTAACTATGCAAAGGACTGGTCCCTGGAGGACTATACTCCTTCTGTGAGCTGTCACTATCACAAAGATGTCATCAACGCATCACGGAACTTGTTACAGATGGGGCTGGATGTTGCTAACTTGCTATATTAGTGTAACACCTCGAGGCCCGTGTGGTCAAAGAGCGTCTGTGGACTGGGCTGGGAATCACCAGGCCTAGCACTGTTACTTAGGGAAGGTAAGCTCTGATCTCCAAGAAGCTGCCTTGGGATCTGGAATGCAAGCCATCTGTAAGGAGGAAACTACCCTGAAATATTAGACAGTTTTCCCATTATTTCAGAGGTGAGGAATGTGGTTATCTTGAATTTCCTCTGGATAGACGGTGTTCCTTTTCTCCTGCTCCCCTGCTTCCTCTTTTCCTTCCTCCACGCCATTTTATTAGCTGATAAACCATCAGTGGGTCACATGGATGTCCCAGAAGGAAGTTAGGGATAAGCCCTACCAGAAAGAGGCTGAGAGCAGATGACGGACACCATGGTCCTGACCTGGGCACAGAGTGGACACAGAGCGGGGCAAGGCTAAGCGTAGGATAACACGGCATAAGCGCCGCCTCCCCAAGTCAAGGGCTTGAGAGAGATACAAGGAGATAGAGAAAACCTTGAGGGGCCCTTCTGATAAGAAAGAGATAAGCAGACCCAGGGGAAGCCAGACTCTTGCAGAGACAGAAATGGGAAAGAACAACAGTGGACAAGGTAAGTAGACAGTAAAATTACCCGATAGTTTTGTATTCGCTCCAGTGACAGGACAAAGTAGCTAGCATATACCAAAGGCATAAAACATGTGCTTGATGGTAAGGATGAAAAGGCCACCCCGCCCCCTCCTGTAGGGGAGGAGGAGTTCCTTCCCTGAGAGCTGGGTGACCTACCTCAAGACTCCCCTCACCCTGCATGCTGATCCCAAGGGAGGGCTCCCAGATGGTAGCTCTGGGGGAAGGTGGCATTCAGGCAGAGACGCCCAAGGCTGGGCTCAAGCCGTGCACTGAACCTCCCTGCAGGGAGCTGTCCATCCTCACACGGTGAAGGCCAGAACAGAGCAAGAGGCAGGAGAAGACACCTGTCTTCCACTCTCATTAGTTGTGTGCAGGGGGGAGGCTGGAGAGCACCCCTCATTCTCAACAGCGGAGGCCCTAGACAGCCCAAATGCATGCAGCTATGGACAACAGGCCAGACTGTCCCTGGGCACATCAGCTGAAGATCAACTCTTTTGGGCATAAGAGAGAGTAGTAGCCAAGCTCTCTTCTTTTAAGACTAAAACAACAAAAAAGCGTAAGTGAATGTATATGACACCTCAGGCTCTGCATTAAGTCATTTTTACAGTCTTGTACGGGATGGGCTTCCCAGGGGTACCTGTGCGGCCACAGAGGACTCCACACAAAAGGCCACCGCGCTTGGTTTCAGGCTCTGCCATCACCGCCTTTAGATTCTTAGTTGTTTTTGAACAAATAGATCCACGTTTTCATTGCACGCTGGAGCCCGCGAACCAGGTAACCAGTCCCAGTCCGGTGAGGGAAGAAAAACACAAGTAAAACATGCCCGTTTTTCAGATGAGAAGACTGAGGGTTGGGCAGGTCCAATGGCTCCTCTAACGTCACTCTGTTAGTAGGCAGCTCACGGCAGCTCCCAGGCATTTTAGCTCCCAAACCAGTATTTGCTCTGATTCCTCAATGCAGTGCCGCACAGTGCTGAGCACCTGCCCAACTCGCGATGATGACCTTCTGTAACTGCCCCCCACCTTCTGTGCAGACCCCTCAGCCCTGTCTACATGACTCAAGATCACCATCCCCAGCCACAGCTGATGCCCAGGCTTGGCCAGGCTGGGCCATCGGATTGTCTCTCCCAGGAGTCTGGAATTGATACCTGGAGGGACAGCAGATGGGGGTCAGCAAACAGGGAGTCAGGGCAATACTTGGCACAGAGGACTGGCAGGCCCAGGCACAGGAAGATCATAGGAAACAATGTGCACCTTCTACTCTTCCTTGTCCAAACCCCTAGAGTGTAAATTCCCAGAGAGACACAGTCTAGAGGAAGGGCTCAGGTGCTACCATAAGACCCGGCAATAGTCATCCGGGAACCTTGGGGGAAAAGTGCCTCCTGTGACCCTACCAATGGCTGAAAACCTGTCACACCTGCTAGTCATTGCAGTGACTTGAAGACGGCAAGTAGTGGCTGGCAACATTTCTTATTCGTGCTGCTACTCTTGCTTAATATAGAAACACAAATACAGCATTTACGATGTTCCAGGTGCTGCTCCGAGTATTGACAGATACCGACTCACTGACGCCTCCCCACAGCCCTGTGAGCTAGGTATTATCATCATCATCCCCGTTGTGCACGCAAAGAGAAGTTATGTAACTTGTCCGAACTCACACAGCTGCTATGTGGATTTGAACCAGGATTTGAACCCCAAGGTCTGGCTGCAGAGTCTCAGTTCTAAGCCCCCTAACAAAGCTGCCTCTTAGAAGTATTATTGTGGCCAGTCTGAGAGAAGCAAGGCAACATGCAATTGCTGTTTTTGAGTTCCGTTTTACCTTTTCAAGAGGCAGCCCCATGGAAGTCTTGGCTAACTGGAACCGATGAGGGCTTTGGGCAGTCAAAATGGACGTTGCCCAGACTACACACCGCGGGGTTAATGAATACCGGGTCCCTCACATTCCCACTCAGCTCCTGCTCTCTCTCTCTCTCTCACTCGCTCTCTCTCTCCCTGTCTCTCTGAGACACACACACACGTCCCAATAGGTTCTGTTGCCCACTTTCCAAGCACACAATAAATTAGAAGGAAATGAAAGTCCACGGCAAGCCAGCAAGCTGACAGTATTAAGAAAACATTACCATGAGCCCCGCAGTAAAAGAGACATGAAACATCGTAAAAGCAGTCATAAACCTTATAATGAATGGCAGCTGCACTTTACGTAAGAACATCCAAACAGCCCTAAACATTTTGACCCTCCATCCCAACCCCGTACACAAACAAATACCCTTTTCCCAGTGCGTAAGCCATTCTCAGTGAGGTTATCTATGATTTGCACATGAAGGCATCCTGCTTCCAGGAACCATTGAGATGATTTTGCTATATTTGGTATACTATGCTTAAGAAGGCAGAGGAGTATGTAATATATTTTAATATATTTTTTAAAAACAACTAAAATGGTTACTTTTTTTTTTTTTAAATAGCTTAAGTAGGTAGACCAGGGAGCAGACATTTTTATTTCTTTGTTGTTCGGTTGGTTGGTTAGTCTGGGAGCAGGTGCTTGTCATTTTGGGTCTGCACTGTACAGCAACATTTTTTTTTTCTCTCATCACCCTTTAAAAGGTCATGTGCTCTATAGTTCCCCGTGGTTCCCACCATTCCTTCTTCCAAATGAATTTTTATTTGAAGATAATTGTAGGTTCACATGCGATTGCACAGAACAGTGTAGAGAGATCCCACGTTCCTTTTCCTCCATCTCCCCCAACAGTAATATCCTGCCAAACTCTAGTACCACAACATTACCAGGATATTGACATTGATGGAGACAAGATACTGACAGTTGAGTCACCATGAGTATCTTTCATGAACGCCAGCCCCAGCCCATCGCCATCCCATCCCTGACCTCTTGGTAAACTCCCATCTGTTCTCCATTCCTCTAATTTTGTCGTTAGTAGTGGTCCATGGTCTGGAAGGACCACAGTTACTGAAGGATGTATCCACCATTCTTTTTTCCTTTATACACAGATTGCTTTCCTCATTGACATGACCTGCCTCACCCTGTGGGCATCTGAACTTATGACCTCTGGGATAGAGTATCACCTGAGATCTTGAAAACTCAAGATACAGGTAATGACTAACTTCCTCTCCGCTTTGTCTATCCCATCCGTGGATTCTGCAGGTCCACAATTTTGATCCTGGGAAGGAAAAGTTCTCCAACACAGAGCTGGCTCTCATCCCTTACTCCTAGCTGGTATATGCTCAGGAAATGCAACACAGGAACCAATATAACCAGGACAGTGGATATGAACTAAAAGAATCGTCCTGTAAAACTGAAAGACAAATGTGGAATTCTTTAGCAGCCTTGCTTTGCTTTTGCCTTCTGGTAGCTCCTCTCATGAGCATAGATAAGAAGGGTTAAATCCATTCAGAACTCTGAAGTTCCTTATTTTGAATCCTCCCACCTCTCACGGAGCCCCTGTACTAAATACATCATTCTTTCTCAGTTAATTTCCACATTTTCATCTGGTTGACTTCTGTAGCACATCTTAGTTTTTAAATATCTCATTCTTATATGATAAAAGTTCTACTAGCTCTGAGATACTTAACAACTCGAAGTGTCTCACAATATACGTTATTCAATAAATGTTTTTTGAGAACCGATTCTATGTCAGGACTATATTTAATGATTATATATGGCCTTTTCTCATAAAATAAATTAGTTAAGCCACTAACAGAGTTGAATTAGGATCCTCCAGAAATGTCAGGTCTTTCCCCAGCATCTCATTCATAGCAAATGCTTTAAAATGTTCTTAATAGAATTGACACACTAGGATATCAATCAGAAATTGGAATACATGTAGTTTGGATCAGTCCACTCATCTACTAGCAGCAATAATCTTCTCTTTCTTCCATGATATACTTTGCTCTTATTCTTTATACTTCTTTCCTTAAATTCTGAACCCTGGACTATTGCCAGTACCACCCTAAATGACGGCTACCATTGGTGTTGCTCTCTCATCATTCCTTGACACTCACGGAAGACCTTTGGTGCACTGAGTACCAGGAATTAGAGCAAGAGCAGCCATTTCATTTGTCCCCACAACATAAGCGTGATGTAAAGTGAGCATGACCGCAAGGTAAGTATGACTTTCTGTGTTACAGATGAGGCACCAGATGTGCCTTTCTCTAAATCTCTGAATTGATAAGAGCAATTTCCACATTTTCATCTGGTTGACTTCTGTAGCACATCTTAGTTTTTAAATATCTCATTCTTATGAGATAAAAGTTCTACTAGCTCTGAGATCCTTAACAACTGGCCCGTCTGATGTCAAAGCCCGCTCTCTGAGGACCTGGCCAGACCACTTTCCAGGCTTCAGGACCCCAGACCTTCATCCACCTCACTGATAAGACAAATTCTTACCACTGATCTTCCTTCAAGAGAAGAACTGGGTTTGGCTCCATTCTCCTTCCATTCACTAGGTTTCATTTCTTTAATGCTGCAGATCAGGTTTCCAAGAAACAGACTTCAGATGGAGACTTGGGTCCACGAGGATTCCTGAAGAGTGCTCAGCAGGTCGAGACCTGTGGAGAAGTAAAGGAAGTAGGACTGAGTGAAGGGAGACATTGAATTTCAATATTGTCAAAATACAAGCCTCAGCTTACCCCTGTGGAGGTTAGAAACATCCCAGATTAGGTCAAGGGGCCATGACCATAACAGTCACTCATTGGGTGCAGACTGTCCCTGGAGGTAGGCATGAACTTGGCCCTGGAATATCCCAGAGAGGGACTCTGTGAGAGCCGTCAGCCACCATCACTCATGGCAGCTGGGGTAGAGCCAGCTATCTGAGCAGCCACCCTGGAATCTTTACACATAACTCTGTCTCTAGTCTCCTTTTCAAACCTCTCACATCTCTTAGTAGATTTCCAGATTAGGTCTGAAGAGAAGGCCAAGCCAGTTTTGTGCATTTTTCCTGTGCTCTTTTTTCAGGGACACCAGTATTATTTTTTAATTTATTCTTTCCTTTTTCTCAATGAAGGTAACAAAATTTATCTCCATTGCCTTGGCTCCCCCGAGCACAAATGCAGAGGATAGCTTCCTGGTTCTTCAGTACCCTGCTAAAAAAGTGGTCCCAGGTGTCAAGTCCTGCTGCTGGAGCTCTGGGATCAGACTCTCTTCGTTGGCCTCAGCTGCCCTTTTCCTGAAACCTTTGCTTTCCTTTCCAGCCTTCCACGCCATCCCCAGCACTTGGCTCACTTGTGCTCCAGCCCTGGACTCTGACCCAGTTCTCCTCTCTGCCCCAATCTTGCCCTCTCAGATGCACTCTGCTCAACTCCTACTGCCCGGGTGATCTTTCTAGATGCAAACCTATCATGTGACTGCTCTGCCCATTGTTGCCAGGCTATGTGTTGCGTTCTGGACTCTCATATCCCACCTGATCCAGCCAATCTCCTCAGTTTCATTTGAAAAAAAAATTATTTATTTATTAGAGAGAGAGAGCAAGAGCATGAGTAGGGCGAGGAGCAGAGGGAGAGGGAGAGAATCTCAAGCAGACTGGCCACCTAGCATGGAGCCTGATGTGGGGCTTGATCTTATAAACTGAGATCAGGACCTGAGCCAAAATCAACAGTCAGAAGCTCAATCAACTGAGCCCCTCCTCAGTTTCATTTGACAGTTCCTCTCCCTTTCCCTCCACTAAACACACACACACTCACACCCAGCCACACACACACACACACAATTCTAGCAATACTCAACTGTCTGTGGCTTTTCCTCATCCACCACATTATTCCTACCTACATGCCTTTTTGTACACTGTTCCTTCTGCCTGGAATCCTTCCTACACCAGGTTAATTCCTTCAAGACCCAGTTAAGGTGCTTTCTCCTCCAGAAAGTCTTCCCTATGACCAAGAGCTGGGCTAGAGTACCTGTCCTGCCCCTAGGCCTTGTCCCTCCCCTACTCCCCCACCCCCCACCCCATATTCAGAAGTTATTAGCCATCACTGGCCTGTGAGACCCAGTGAATAGGTCAGAATCTCTCCTTTTCCATGCATGCCACAGAGTAGGAACTCAAGATAAGCTTGCTCGATTGAACAGGTTAAACCCCTCCTCAGCATCTACATCATATATTTTCTTCATGTCCCACAACTCCTTGCTCTTCAAAGACTGCTTGTCCCAAATGCACTCATTTCTCTATTTTTACAAGGCGATTATCAAGTGTAGGTTGTGCTCCACATTGAACAAAGTGGTGTTAGGAAAAAATCTGTGTTGTAAATGAAAATTTGGGATGATTATTTGTCTTCGAAAAAGGGGGCTAGCCTAGGTTTCTTTAGCTAGGAAGCTCCAAGCATCTACACAAAGAGCATGTACATGACAGAATGCTGGCTGCCAAACTATGAATGCTGGTTATCTCGGGATTCGTTTCTTTCCTTCTTTATTTATTATGGGACGGGGGAGGTTATTTATTTGAGAGAGAAAGAGAGAGAGAAACGGGAAAAGACAGCACGGACTGAGGGGCAGAGGGAGAGGGAGATAGAAAATCTCGAACTTCCTGCTGAGTGTGGAGCCCCAAGTGGGGCTTCATCTCACGACCCTGAGATCATGACCTGAGAGAAAGACCCTATCAGACCCTTAACTAAATGAGCCACTGAGGCTCCCTACCTTCTTTTTCATATTTATATATATTATTGGAATTTTACCTAAATGATCACGTCTTATTACTGAAGAATCAGAAAGAATACAGAAATCCATGTTCATTGTGGAAGAAATAAGGAAAAAATAGTAAGCTTCTAGGTGATTTTTTTTCTCTTTTAAAGAGATAAATAAATAGGTAGAGTTATGAAAAAACAAAACACTGCAAGTGCATTCAACTCCAGGCTTACTAGCAAGAATAAATTGTACATTCATAGGACTTTATGCCAAATGCTTTTTTTATTGTGAAAACGTCTAATCATATTTTTTATAAACATATAATGTATTATTCATCTTGGCTGGATGTTCTTGTTGATCTTCTGGGGGAGGGCCCTGTTGCAGTGATTCTCAGGTGTCTGCCCCAGGCGGAATTGCATGGCCCCTGCCAGGGGTCATGCTAAGTAATCTGCTTAGTTTTGCTCTCGGGAGCTTTTGTTCCCTGAATGCTTTCCGTACAGTTTGGCGGACGGGAATGAAAATGGCGGCCTCCCAATCTCTGGCCCAGAGAAGCCAAGAGCTCCAGGGCCCCACTCCTTAGTGCGCCCTCAGAGAAAAACCGTCAGTCCCTCCTGTGCCCCTGGTCTCGGGCCACGCTCTGTGCCCACCCGGCCTGTGACCGAGCATTTCTATCTCTGCTGCACGGCCCTATTTGGAGTTGCCAAATCCATTTTGAATCATTCAATTTGGAAACGGTTTCTTTCTCTGTAACTTCCGGAGGGTCCGTGTTTTAGAAATGGACTTTGATAGCAGGGCACTATTGTGACATTAAAGAGGCAGACCACAGGCTGTGGAGCAAGTTCATGGTCGAGAGGCCTCAAATCCCAGTTCGCACCATAAACTAACTCTTGGCAAGTTAGTCAAGCTCCCTAAGCCTCCACTGCTTCAATTGTAAAATGGGATAATCACGGCAACATCCACTTCACGGGCATCCAATAAAAAGAAGAAAACCAGAAAATGTATGTACACTAGCTTTAGAAAGTAAAAGAGTGAAGACACCATGTTAACACCAAGTGTTAGAAGGGTGGTGATTAATAATAATATTCAAATAGCAACCATTTCCCATCCCTTGGAGTCCCTGCCTGGTTCCTCTTCGGAAACAGCCACTTTTGTGAGGGTCTCCTTCTCCCTTCTGGGATTCTCTCTGAGGTCTATTTTCCAACTTCACCAAGACCAACTCCCAGGCACATGCTTTTTTGCCCAACCCTCCCTGAAATATTAACCCCCAGGATGACACTGAGAGTTTCACAATGGTGGCCAATTATCATAAGCTGAAAGGGAGTCCTGAAACCACATACTCCTGTCTGAGCATGTCCATGTTGTCCTTTTTCATATTCATTTTTTAAGGAAGAGTGTCTCAAAAATTAATTTAATGAAGCATTTGGTTGCCCAACCTGGAGAATCTTTTTCTTACCAAGTTTTAGGGCAGAAAGAGCCAGACAACTGACTGGCTTACATCATCTAATAGAGAAACTAAAATCACTGCTGCCTACATTACAGGTAGGAGGCGAACTGTCTGATCTCCATTAGCTTCCTGCATGATAGATGGTCAAGTACCTTGGGTTTACTCACACAGTCTGTGAGTGAAGGTACTCAGGCCAGACCTAAAGTCTCCATACAAGAACTGCTTGACTCATTAGACAGTATTTCTCTTTTTTTTCCCCAGTAGCTAAAAGAAGGGGGGAAAAGAAAGAATAAAGAAAAGAAAAGAAAACAAAACCTGTCTGTTAAGCACAAAGCAAGCACCATCTTAAGCTGCTCCCCAGGACTTGATAGCAAATATTCCACTAAAAGAAGACTGGATTCCCAATTTGGCTTTTTCTCTTTTCTTTTTTAATCTCTGAGTTACATCCTCTAAAGCAACAATAGCATCTTTGTTGGAGGGGGAGTAATCAAGTTTTATTTATATGGGTTGATAGCTATCTGGTAAGGCTAGGAGCAGAGGGCAGTCAAAGTTCATTAGTATCATGAAGTCAGGAGAATAGAACAATTACGAGCTTAGGCTTTGGAGCCTAAAACATTTGGGTCCCTTCCCCAGCACGGCCACCATGCACCGGGCGGACATAGACTACTCACTTATCCTCTCACTGTCCCAGACTCCTCACCTGTGGAATGGAGCTGAGGACACCGCACTCGCGGAGTGCCACTGATTAAATGAGCTAACGAGCACAGAGGGCCAAGTGGAGAGTCCGTGCATGTCTGAGAGACCACAGAGGTTATTTATCAAATGTGACAATGAATTTAAACGTGTTCTGGAAATGCCTATACCTTTCTGAACTACAAAGCAAAGCATGTAACGTAAGTCATAACTTCTCACTGTAACAATGATCCAACGAACTAGTTTAAAAGACAGGTAAGAGCAAAGTAGGGTCCATCGGCCTGAATATTTGTTAGCTGGGTGCTCTGTGCTCACATGGGTTCTTTCGTAGAAGCTGGCCCACAATCCCACTGCATAAGAGGCTGAAAACCACAGCAGACTCACTCCTGCGGCTCTAGTTTCAAAGTTCATAAAGGCACTGCTATAGCTCCATGGTAGTCCCTGTCCAATCAACTAAAACTTCTTATGGAACTTTTGTTCGCTTATCTGGTCCTTTGTCTTAGGACGTGCTCCCTTTTTCTCCAAACATGGGAGTCACGTCAGCTAGTCTTGCTGACAACCCTACAGAACAGCCCGTACCTCGTAATGGAAGAATGTTCTGCCCTAGTGGTACAAGCCATTAAAGTTTAAAGCACAGACTAGCATTCGTGTTTCTAGCTTTGGAAGAAGATAAAGCACTGACTTCATGGCCATTTGTTTCAGAATTTACTCACATTACAGCCCTGAAAACATTCCACTGTTTTGGCCCAACCGGCTTTCTTGAGGGAGGAGTATATGCTTTTACAGCAGAACCACTGTGCAAATTCTCAGGGTTAACCCAAGTACACTCTGGTTTGGGCAAGATCCCCAACAGCTGGTGCTACGGTCCCCAGATTAAGGTCCGTTACTGTATCAGCCATCTTCGCCATCCATGCGGCAGTGGACCAATTTGGAAGGAGCCACTGGAGGGCTTTGTACTTAATAGATAGTTACAAGATTAGTAACAGAGAGTCGTAACCTTTACTGAATGCTCCAAGTACTTCTTCTCATCCAGAGACCCACGAGGCTGTCGACCTCGATGTGCTGAAAAGCAGAGTGAAGGGATAATAGATTTGTTATGAGACAGAAGGTCTTGGAGCTCACAGTTAACTTACTCCAAACATCCATCTTTGTTCCCAGTCCAAAATTCATCACATAATTCAGCCAACACCAGCTTCCAAAGAATTAACGAGTAGCTGCCAGTCCCTGCTAGGTCATTCTTTGTTAGAACATAATTCCATAACCACCACCCCCCATTAAATTTACAAAACCCGGGGGGGGGGGGCGGCGTATCTTCTGTGCCTTTGTGTTTCAGTTCCTTGCACAAAGGGCTGGCAGAGAGCTAGCTCACCATAGATGTTTGTGGAGTGAGTCGTGGAAAGGTAAGCATCCTACCCCAGGGCTTTGTTTTCTGAGGAATCCCTGGGCTTTTGAGGAATGACCTTACAGCTCAGTCACACCGTGACTAGAGATGAATATTCAGCCTCACAAACACACACCCCCTTCCCTCACCCCGGGCCCTATTGTTTCCCCAAGCCAGAAGTCAAGGGCTAGGATGCAGGTTGTCTGGAATGCAAATCCCTGGAATTCCCAGCAAATGTTGATTCAATGAGTAACAGTCAGACACTGGCTACCACTATCTGTCATCAGATAATATCCTTTTCCTCCCACTCACCAACTGGATTTTGAACCTGAAATACCCTTAGAAGGATATTTTCACTTCAGTTCGTAATCTGGCTTGCAGGCTCAGCCAGGCAGGCAGGCGGGCAGGAAGCAAGGGTCACCACACATTCCTCCTGGCTTTGGGAGGCGAAGTGCAGGCCGCTCATGGTCAGGAACTTACCAGCCGGCATCCACCCATCACAACAACATCCATCTCTCTAAAGGCCTTACTCACCACCCAACTTCCTCTTAAGCCTATTATTGTGAGGTAGTCGGCTCTTCTTTGTTCCTGTGGGGTCGCCTAAGTGGGTGGCTATAAAAGCGCTTTGTTTTCTATGGTCCCGCATCTAGCTTTATGACCTGGTGGGCCACTCTCTCTTCAGGGTGCTTTACGAAATTTCTTTCCTGAAAGTGCTTTCCAAATGCTGTTCCCCAGTTTGGGGCAGCAGCTGTAGATTACATATCAAAACTATTCCACTATTGAAAGGCAAGTGTCCCCTTGCTCTCCAAGGACTCCTCACCCTTGGAATGGGCAGAATGGGAAGAAAGCTAGAGCCGAGTCCTCTGCACCGAGGGCCCAGAGCAGAAGCCCATCTTGCTGGGGTCTGAGGTCACACTGGATTCATTCCTCTTCATTAACTAGAATGCTAAGAATCCAAGAGTGTATCCATTACTTCTTTTCAATGATTTTATCTTCCTAATGCATTGTTGTTTTTATCATAATTTGAAATTTTTTGTTATCATGGATATGCTTCATCATCAAGTATATACTGGACAGAACCATTTTGATGAGGGATTGATAAGGATTGAATCCTCAGAGTAAATTTTACAAATCTGTCCATCGGAATAGTTTATCATAGAATAGCTTCTGGTTCCTAACGTTTAAAACCTTGTTTATCTCCTATTACCCACATATCTCGAGTTTCAGTGCCTTCGAGTCTATTCACATCGAATATTAGCTCAGTCATGGCGCTGGTTGAGTCAATACAATGGGCATTGGCAGTCTTTCTGGAAAACAGTCCTAAATAAAAGTGGCTAGAAATATTTAGCTGTATACAGAAGCAATTGGGAACCTCATAGGTAAATCTCTCTAACGTGAACTGAACGTTTACCTAACTCCACTTCCTTTAACCTGATCCCAAAATGACCGCAGCCCCCAATTCAACAAGTATAATGTAAGGAAGTCACACTGGAAAGAGACAGAGGTCTTAACCAACTATAGTTTATTTATCTTAGGTGTACAAATTTTACAAAACCATATGACCATATGAATGAACCCCTTCCTAGGGCCGTCACACAGCGGTGAAAGTAAAGGGTTCTGAAGCTGAGGCTTGATTATCTTTATGTAAATCCATGCTGCTACCAACGAATCCCAGCAGATGCTGGGCATGAGTGACCAGGTCCATCATCTGGTACACACCAGCTGAATGAGCATCCCTGAAAGCTCACTACTGACATTCACAAATATCTAGATATGATACATACCCGTTAAAGACCAGATTCTTGTTCAAGCTTGTTAAAAGCTCTGCTTTGCCATCCTTTTCTTGTGTTAAACAGTTCATCCTTGCCTTTAAGTTCTCATTTTCTGTATTCCTAATCTTTCATTTTTTATGCTACTGCAGCTTGATCTGATTATAGTAGACATTTAAAAATATGTGTTGTATTAAAGGGCTTTATAAAAGTAGGCTCGCAGAACAACCTGTCTCCAAAAGAGGACATAAGAGTGGCTTGAAGTAAAAGGCAAAACATGTAGATTGTGCAAAGAAAGGTATAAACAAGAAATCAATGACCCTAGCCAACCGCATTATGGGAAGTCCTAGGAAACATTCACCAATCCATTTCCCACCCACAGATCAGGTCAGGAACCAGACATAAGTGTCACACTTTCCTCTGCTGGAGTGTAAGTGTGTTGAGACAGGGTCTGTGCTCTTCATCTCATGCGTTCAGCCTGGTGAGAGAAGCTCCATTACTGGTGAATGGACACCCAGTTGAGCATGGGAAATGGTACTCCTTTGTTGGTGATTAGAAGCCATTGGAAATTTTGGCAAGTGTGATTCTGGCAAAGGTGAAGCAGAGGAAATCAGATCAGAGAAATTCTGGAAGAGTATTGTTTATTAAGGAAACTCATTGTGGATGCATGCTGCAGGATGTGGGGGTGGGGGAAGGAAGTACAGCTGTAAACAGGACCAAACATCTGGGTTTTATTGTATAAAAGAAAGTATCCAATAAGAGGGGCAAGAACCCAAAGTAGAGAAGGGAGCTGAGGGGCAGGAGGCAGGAAAGTGAGGTGTCAAGATGATGGGGAAAAAGGGATCCCACAAAGCCAGTGGCTGAAGGGGTCCATAGGAGGTAGAGCCCTGCATCATTTCACATGAGCCTCTGAACCCCTCATAGGAAAATGCTTACATCATGGGCCACAGCACCATCACAAGTGAATGAGTTTCTTGATGAGAAGGAGTGACATCATGAGAATGTCACCCCTGGAAGGGGAAGTGAATGTTGTCAGAGACACAAGGTGATGGGAGAGAAAGCAACACGTAGCACTTACGGATGGCAACAACAGGACTGGAATATTCAGTGAGGCACGGATGGGTCACAAGAGGCATTCTGGCTCAGCCAAATGAATTAACGTAACACAGTTTCTTTCAGTCTTTCCTCTAACCACAAACCGTGCATTACTTTCTTCAGTGTTCTCCAGGATGACCATCCCCCCATTTCCACTGAGGCTTCCTATACTCGATATAATTACCGAATGAATTAGAACCATGCTGAAAAGCAGTGAGGGAAGACACAACCTACTTTACTCCACTTTGAATTTGTAGTTTACTCGCATCTGATCTTTTCCTACCCTTCTACTCCAAAGTCCACAAGAGTCCTTCCTTAGATGGGTGCATATTTTACTTAAGTGAAAACCTTGTGGTTATAACCTTTTAATTTCATCTTAATTAACTGCATTCCCTTCCCTGATTGGCTAGGACTATTTCAAGTTTTAATGTAACTCTCCAAGGTGCCAAGTTTCCCACCTAACACAGTGTCACATGCAAATTGAGTGTCCACACTAAACAGTTACTCGGGTACAAGAACCAGAAAGAAGGATCCTCATATCCTCTTAAATTAGCACTTTCCACTTTTTTTTCTTTATGCCTATTTGATTCTTTGACCTCAACACAAAGTGAACGCAAATCTAGAAGGAGTGAGAGAGAAAGAGAAGTTCATTCTGGAAGCAAAAGACAGAGCCCTTTCTGTCTCATTAGCTGACAATAAATCCTGAAATGCCATTGCCATGTTGCCTGGCAACCTAGGAAATATTGTTCTGATTAAACAAAAAACTATCTGGAGTAAATTCACAATGAAATGGCTGACAAGTATTATATCATTCTGCATTCCACCATTAATGCATGAGCAGCAGACACTCTGGGACAGTTCACCCCCAGGAAAACAAAAACAAATATACTGACATCACCAAGAGGTAGTCTGGGGACCAGGGAGAAAAGTCTGGGTAAGTCTCATAATCTTTGGGGGACTCGGGGTTTTTTTATCTGCAAAACGAACAAGTGGAATTAATAGACTCTGACATTTCATGATTCAAAAGAAACAGTAAAAAGGGAGAGTATGGTACCAGTCACCTTCCTGAACTGTACCATTTATTATACTTGTGTAGGCCATGAACAATGATACACAGGTTTACAGGGTGAAAATCATCCATCTTACTTTAAAGAAAATCTGCAGTGAGGTTTCCTACAGACTATCGATGCCCTTATTATAAGAAACTTCCTTAATTTAGAAAGGCAGATGCTCAGCATATGAAGACTGCTCATCTCATTAAGACAAAAATACCTCCTTGAAATTTCTTGAAGGCTATTATAGTGAGCAACCCCGGAGTCAAGGAGCCCTGGCAAAGTTAAAGCAACTTGTCTATGGAAATCGCAAATGAATGAATTATAAAGCTATTCAAAAAGAGAAGCGGCAGTTGAACACTGAAAACTGCAGCAACAACGCTTTGCAGAGCATAACATGGCAGGGAAAAAGCAGACTCTGGGTTCAAGTTCTAGCCCTGCCACTTACTGGTTGTGCTGCTGTTTAAACTCTCCACATCTCAGTTTATAGGTAACACACAACCCTATTATGGTTATTGTAGGAGCAAAATGATTTAGCAGTGAGCTTGGCATAGTGGCTGATACGTAGTTAGCTGCCATTGTTATTTCTGGCGTGAGCCAGTGATCGTTCATTGGAGCGCTGGAGCCAGATGGGCCTGGATTCAGAGCCCAGCTCCACTGATTATTAGAAATGGCCCTTTGGACAAGCTTCTTAACCTCTCTAAGCCTCAACTGCTTCACCTATGAGATGGGAATAATCATAAGCCACCTCATAGAGCTTTTGTGAGGATTATGGAACAGAATGCTTACGACAGGCACAGCACAATGTAGCTACCATGAATCACTCTGGTAAGAAGATTCATCGAGAAATTTCTCTGCAGTTTCTTCAGCTTCTCATTGTTGTTGTTGTTTTCCATGCCACCAAAAATAATAATGTTCAGTAGTCCCCTCTTCTCCATGGTTTCACTTCCTGTACTTTCAATTACCCACGGTCAACTGAGGTCAAAAAACAGATGATCCCTCTTCTGACATGTTGCCACACCTATCACCTCACTTCATCTCATCACAGAGGCATTTCATCATCTCACATCATCACAAGAAGAAAAAGGATGAGTAAACTGCAATAAGAGATTTTGAAAGAAACCACACATTCACGTAGTTTTTATTACATTATATTGTTATAATTGTTCTATTTTATTATTGTTGTTAATCTCTCACTGAATCAAATTTATAAATTAAACTTTATCCTAGGTTTGTTTATATAGGAAAAAAACATAGTATATGTAGGGTTTGGTACTGTCTGTGGTTTCAGGAATCCACTGTGGGTCTTGGAACATGTCCCCCATGAATAAGGGGGAACTACTCTATGCTAAGACAATTCAAGAAGGAAAAAACTCAACAAATGGATGCTTGGAAAATTGGGTATCTACATGTTAAAAAAAAAAAAAAAAGACACTGGACCCCCTCTTCACACCATATACAGAAATTAACTTAAAATGGATCAAAGACCTACGTATAAGAAGAAACCATAAAAGTTTTAGGAAAAAAACATAGGTATAAATCTTCATGGTTTTGGATTAAACAATAGTTTCTTAGCCATGACGCCAAAAGCACAAGCAATAACAATAAAAAATAAACAAATTGGATATCATGAAAATCAACAAATTTTGCCAGTGAACTGACACTTTCAGGAAGGTGAAAACAACCCATGGATGAGAGAAAATCATTGCAACTCATACATCTGCTAAGGCACTGGTATCCAGAATACATAAAGAACTTCTATAATTCAATAATAAAAAGACAACCCAATTAATAGATAAGGAAAGACTCTGAATAGACATTTCTGCAGAGGAGATGTACAAAAGTTCAATGAGCACATGACAAGATGCTCATCAGGGAAATGCAAATCAAAACCACAATGAGATATCACTTTATACCCACTAGAATGAATAGAATTAAATTAAAAGGGCAGGAACAACAAGTGTTGGCAAAGAGTAGAGAAATCAAAGATCTCGTCTACACCTCTAGTGGGAATGTAAAAGGCCAAAGCCACTTTGGAAAAAAAGTCTGGCAGTTACTCAAAGGGTAACATAAAGTTCCATATGACCCAGCAGTTCTATTCCTAGGTATAGAGCCAAGGGAAATAAAAACATGGCCACACAAAAACCTGTATGCTAATGTTCATAGCAACATCATTCATAACAGTCAAAAGTAGAAATGAGTGTCCATCAACCGATGAATGGAGAAAGAAAATTCTCAAATCCATAAAATGGAATAGTATTTGACTATAAAAAGAAAAATACTGGGATGCCTGGGTGGCTCAGTTGGTTAAGCAGCTGCCTTCGGCTCAGGTCATGATCCCAGCGTCCTGGGATCGAGTCCCGCATCCGGCTCCTTGCTCCGCGGGGAGCCTGCTTCTCCCTCTGACTCTGCCTTCCACTCTGTCTGCCTGTGCTTGCTCTCGCTGGCTCTCTCTCTGACAAAAAAAAAAAAAAAAAAAAAAAAAAAAGAAGAAAAATACTGACAAATGCTACAGCATGGAACAAACTTGAATACCTTGAAAGAAGCCAGTCACAGAATACCTCAAGTTGTATAGATGGGCTCCCTATATAAGAAAAGTCCAGAATAGTGACAGGTCTATCAGTGGTGGAAAAGTGATCAGGGGTTTCCTAGATGCAGAGGCATGGAGGAAAGCAGTTAGGAAGAAATGGGGAGTGAATGCTAATAGGTATGAGCTTTCCTCTCTCGTTGGTGAAATGTTCTAAAATTGATTGCAGTGATGGCTACGTAATTGAATAGACTAAAAACTACTGAACTGTACACTTCAGATAGGTGAACTGTGTGGTATATGTGTATGAATTTTATCTTAATAAAACTGTTATACAAAATAACAACGAAAGTTTCAGGAGCCTCCTCAGCTTGGAAGATGAAATCTGTAGCACTTCAGATGGGCCCCAGAGTCATGTTCCCACAGAAACAGTAGGGTCTGGCAATGGAACAGTCTAGAAAGCCCTAGAGATAGAAAGCAGCTGGAGGAGACTCCAGAGCCCGTAGGGAATGCATGCAAATTCCCTACACCCCTTTCTTTCTTTAGTTTCAACGTCAGAAGTTCTGCAGAGATGCGGACCAACGGACAATGGCCCTCTTCCCTGCAGCAGAACAGAACTGGCTCATACCACAAATAAGAAGCTCATTTTCCTTGTTCACACCCAATCACATGAATCCCAACTACCTATAAGAACCCTCAGGAGAGAGACCATGAGGTAGACTGTGCTTTGGAGGACGTTGTTCCGAGGAGCTGGAACTGAGGAAGCCAGAGAATGAGCCCACTGATCAACAGTGTGCCTACTGGGAGGATTCCGTTGTGGTATTTGAAGTGGTGCCTCAAAAAGGGAGTCCTGAGGCTTTGAGTTCTTTAGATTAAAAAACATTGTCTTCTCAGGCACCTGGGTGGCTCAGTCAGTTAGGTGTCTGCCTTAGGCTCAGGTCATGATCCCAGTGTCCTGGGATCAAGCCCTATATGGGGTTCCCTGCTCAGCAGGGAGTCTGCTTCTCCCTATCCCTCTGCCCTTCCCCCCTGTTCATTCTCTCTCTCTCCCTTTCTTTCTCTCAGATAAACGGGTAAAATATTTAAAAAAAAAAAAAAAAATTGCCAGCGCGCCTGGATGGCTCAGTCATTAAAGAGTCTGCCTTTGGCTCAGGTCATGATCCCAGGGTCCTGGATTCGAGCCCCGCAACAGGCTCCCTGCTCAATGGGAAGCCTGCTTCTCCCTCTCCCACTCCCCCTGCTTGTGTTTCCTCTCTCACTGTGTCTCTCTTTGTCAAATAAATAAAAAATCTTAAAAAAAAAAATATTGTCTTCGCACACGAATATTGCAAATTCCTCCTAAGAACCTAGTACTTAAACTTTTTGGTGTGTGAGATTACAGGGAAAGAATGCAAAAGTTAGGGCACCTGGGTGGCTCAGTGGGTTAAGCCTCTGCCTTCGGCTCAGGTCATGGTCTCAGGGTCCTGGGACTGAGTCCCACACCGGGCTCTCTGCTCAGCAGGGAGCCTGCTTCCTCCTCTCTCTCTGCCTGCCTCTCTGCCTACTTGTGATCTCTCTCTCTCTGTCAAACAAATAAATAAAATCTTTAAAAAAAAATGCAAAATTTATATTGCAGCAGAAAAATAAAGACTCATACAGAAATGAAAGTTTTAAAAAATCTTTTCATCCTTTTTGTTTCTCCTTGATTTAATCTTATTTCTTCTCCTTTCTTCCTTTGTCCCTCTTTCCCTCCTCTTCCTTCCCATCACCTTGTTCTCCCTTCTCTGGTCACCGGATTCTTCAGTAAGAAGTTGGTGCCCGTGTCACAACAGCAACTTTGAACTGCCTTTAGGCCACTCCCTACTGTGACACCTCAAAGCAATGAGCTTCAAGATCATTCTTGTTACTGGAGTTCAGTGCTGCTGCACAGTGATTGCTAGACAGACAAGTTGAGCCCAGCTTCTGTGGGTTTATGCTGTTTCCTTGGTTTTTAAAGCAGGAGAGGTGTATCCTAGACCCCAGGCCCAGATGTCTGATTATTTTCCAGGCCAGTATCTTCATTTGCATATTTCTATTCCTTCTCAGGATCCTCCTCTGAAAACACAATAAGGCATTTCATTCTGCTAGGTCAGGGTCTGTGACAGACTGTATTTTCCAAAGATGGCCATGCCATACATTCCACACTTACAATGTGATGTTGACACTTCCCAATAAGAGATGAACCCCTGAACCTAAGTGGGCCTTTGTAACAATTCTTCCAATAGACTATGCCTATATGACATCTGAGGCTAGGTCATGAAAGGCCACACAGCTTCCATCCAGCTCTCTTTCTCTTAGGACAAATTCTTTGGTATCCGTGAGCCACCATATAAGACGTCTGGCCCTCCAAAGCTGCTATGATGAAGAGACAATGTAGAGACCACACGGAAAGACTACATAGAGAGGAAGCTGTCCCAGGAGCCCCAGCTGTTTGTCCCAGCCTCCCACTGTTTGAGTCTTCCCAGCCCAGGCACTAGAGTGAGCCTTCAAACGATTCCAGTCTCCAACCTGCCCCACTCAACATAGAGTGGAATAGAAAGGGGCTATCCTTGCCCAGACTGAAGATTTGTGATCAAAACCAATGTTCTTCTTGTTGTTTTTCAAGCCAGCAAGTTTCCTTTAGGGAGGATCTTGGCACAGAATGTGTTACTATGGTGCCTTCTCCTCTGTTATGGTTAGGCAGAAGCTGCTCGCCAGGGCTTCCATAGAACAGAGAGAAGCTTAAGCTAGCTCCTCTGAAATGCCTTCCAGAGTGGCATTCAAGGGACTAGACATCTCCTTCCCAATGTCTCCAGCCAGAGGTACCTTCTGTCCATGAAAGGGAAAGGTCCAAATAGTATTCATGGCCTTTTCTATTTCTTTAAAAGGCAAAACCATTGGCAGAGGATGAATTTTCAAAACACAGAGTTAAATTAAATATAATAGATAAATATAGGAAAGAGTACACTCAGCACACCATTTTTATAAAGCTCAAAACCAATAAAATAAAATAACATTTTATGGATACAAACAGATAGGTAAAATTCTGAGAAAAAGGCAAGGAAACAGTCAACGTGAAATTAAGGGCAGGGCAGGGGATGAGATCAGGCACACTGCTGTGACTGTCAGTGAGTAAGTAGTAAGTGGTAGGTTCAAGGGTGCTCATTTGACTGTTATGCTTCATAACTTACATGTATATTACCTATGTTCTTTTGTGTGTTAAATACTGCATAAAGAATGTGATTTTAAAATGGATGTTAGGTTAATGTTTCCAATTCTAAAAAACAAGACACTTGGCATCATCCAGTGATTGTTCAGTCCTCCCCTCACTACACATTATGTCTCATGATTATTTATGTGCTCTTACCCCATTCACATGGTTCTGTCCAGTTTCCCATCCCGCTCCCCTCTGCCCAGAATCCTTGCTGTGGCCTCCTAATTGGCTCCCTGTCTGTTTCTTCCTCCCACCACACCCACGGCTTGTCCAGTAAGCCTTCTGAAAGCATAATTCTCATCCTGCTTTCTGTACGTAGCTCAGTTCCCTTCCGTGACTCCTCGTGGCCCTTTCATTAAAATCTAGTGCCTGGCTTTTGTAGCCTGGCATCCAAAGCCCCTATAGTCTCATTGCTTAATGCTCGGTAGGCTCCAGCAAGACCATGCCATTCCCATTCATGCCACAGATCCCCCACCTTGGTGTCTTTGTCTTGTAGTTCTCCTTGCCTCTTTCCTATGTCTCCACACTTCCATCCTTGAAAATCTAGTTCCAACACCTCTACCATCATGAGGACTTTCCTGACCCACCCCTGGGACAGACATACACATGGCTGTTCCCATGTCTCAACTCTGCTAGGGCTCTAGGTGCTATCAAATGGGACATCGATCACTTTTTGCCTCACAGAACAAGTATGTTGGGTCTGTTCACTTCCCCTGTGAGACCACAGGTTCCTTTAGAGTAGAGACCATACCTGAGTTGTTGTGTTTGTGTTGTTTTTGTTGTTGTTGCTTGTCCTCACATCTCCTTACAGATATCAAACATTCAATATTGTTGGAATGACTGTATCACAAAATGAATGAATTCCACATTAAGATCCCTCCTAGGCAAAATTACAAAGTGGAGAAAACTTATCTTTGGTGTCTCCAGCCTTCCTGCTCAGTTGTCCTCCCCTGCTAAGGAGCTTATGTCCTCCCCACAGAGCTACCCAGTAACTTCACACCCACTTGTCCAAACAGAACCTTCTTTTAGAAGAAGACCTGATAAATTTGTGCACACTATGGTATAAATTACTGTGAAGCCTTCTGATGTTAATGCTCTTTTACTGAGAAGTCCTTATTTTGTTAAGAGAAGATAAAATCAAAGAATATATCTGCTCTGGGCTGAACAGCATCTCCCAAAAATTCATGTCCCCCTAGAACCACAAATTGTGACCTTATTTGGAGATAGGATCTTTGCAGCTGTAATTGTTAAGATGAGGTAATTCTGGATTGTGTTGGGTCCTAAATCCAGTAACTGGTGTCCTGATTAGAAGTCCATGAGAGATACAGAGACAGAGGGAAGTCAGTCAAGTGAGGAAGCAGAAATGGAAGTGATGCAGCTACAAGGCAAGGAACATTACATAGTGCCAACCACCAAAAGCCAGGACAGGGCTCTTTCTTAGAGCTTTCAGAAGAATCATAGTCCTGCCAACACCTTGATCTAAGACTTCTGGTCCCCAGAACTGTGAGGCCTCCATTTCTGTTGTTTTGACCCACGCAGGTGTGCAGCTTATTTGTTAACCTAGGAATCTAATACATCTGAAATGCCGGATGGCCAGGCACCACCTCACCACTTAATACTCGGAGAAGGTATCAGTGGCCCAGGAGAGACCCACACCACATAGTCTACCTGTCACAACCATGGATCTTGGCAAGGGAAAATAAGGAGCAATACTGAGGTGGGAGTGAACTCTTGGTCATCCTTACCGGCACCTTGCAAACATGTGAGGACCAATGACACCCACATCTTTCTGCACTGGATGTATTCAGCTACCTGCTGGGTGGGCTGAGGCCAGAGTCAGGAGCATGGCCATGAAAACACCAGCTAATGCAGTGGCTATCAAACTCTTGGTGTCATTGATCCCTTAGAGAACATGCTTATGATCTAAGGACCCTCTCCAGAGAAATACAGGCATGTATTCCCTAAAACTTGCAAAACATTTCAGAAGTTTCACAGGTTCCCAGGGATAAGAACCTTTGATCTTCTAATACATATAACAATGATGTGGCTAAAGTGAACTTACAGAAGAACTGCAATGTCAACAATGGTGAGAAGTTTTGTTTGCATATATATGCATTGAACACAGGGTAGGAGCACACCAGGTCCTTGGCATTGGATAGATCTCGAGTCAAATGCCAGCACTCCCCTTCACTAAGATAACGCCTAGCTTCTCTCAGCATCAGGTATCTCATCTGGAAAGCGATGGACAGCAGCACCTGTCTCCCAGGGCTACCATAGAAGAGAGGAAGTAGCATAATGTTAGTCACAGACTCCAGAGTGCCATGGACATCCCCTCCACCAGGCTTCTCTTCCTTGTAATCATTTAAATAAGCAGTTGTTCAGTGGCTGTCACCCCTGAGGGATTATAAGCTTTGGGAGAGCTTCATTCAGCTTCAGACCAGGGGCTCTATAATTGTTGACAAGAGGATTATTTTGCTCAGCACAGTGCCCGATGCATGGTATAGGCTTAATAAATAATGGCTCCTATTAACATCCAACTCAAACTCATAAAACCAGGAAAGAATAGCTAGTCCACGAAAGGCTATCTGCTGAGACCTTCAACCTCAGAAATGTATTGAGAAAGTAAGTGGGAGAGGAACAAGTGTCATGCCCACTGTTGCTATCCCCAAGCAAAGAAGTAGGGGATTTAGAGACCCAGAGTTTACCACTCCCACAGACTACCAGGAAATGAACTTCTTTCCCTAGTTCTGGTCCGCACAGCGGCTCTTAAAACTCAACACAATCTTCGAGTCTGAATGAACATGACACCAACTGCTGAGTGGGAGGCAATATTATCTGTGGTGAGAAGCCTAGCCCTTTCCCAAAAAGGTGTTACTTTTGATCTCCTTCAAGTATGATCAAGGTGGGTGAAGTGGTAGCTGTTGGAAGGCTGGGTGAGGTGTGGGTTGGCTGAGTCAGTGCTGGCCAGGTTCCCCTTGGGAAATTCCCATGGGGAGGGGAGCGGGTGGCAGTTGTCAGCTGGGAAATTAACCAGGTGTGACTTCAAGATCAATGGGGAGATTGTACTCTGCCCGTGGAAAAGCCTGGGTCTAATTAATGGATGGACGCTGGAGTAGAAGTACGATCTTGTGTTTGAAATGAAGTCCTTCACCTTGGCCCTCTTTGTCTCCCAATGATATTATTTCCTACCTCCCTAGCTCACAGGAATACGGTTAGGATAAATAAAATGAAATGATAAACACATACTTTGAAAAGGTACTTGTGAAGTAGACAAATGAAAAATTACATAAAATAATTGAGTGGATTTTCATGTTGTGTTACTTTTATATGCAAAAAAGATTAGAATAAAAATACAACTAAAAAATCTTATTAAAAATCTTCTGATTAAAAATCAAAAACATTACTGTTGCTGTTAATGTTATTATTATTTGTCCCCACTTTTCACCAAGGAGCAGATTCCCTCATTTTAGAGAATGGAGCCCCAGCCAAGGAATCAGCATCATTGGGTGATCCCCGTGGCCAGCAGATCCCAAGGGAGCAAACAAATGTCAGAGGCCAACCCAACAGCAAAAAGATGTCTTAAGCTTCCTCCCGGATCTTCATGTTTAAAATAAACACACATTTCAAATTCTCAACCTTGATCCAAAGCACAGACTGGAAAATATACCTGGATAAAAGAATTAAAGGGTATTAGTTCAGGGTGATATGGGACCCTAGTGGAGAAATCTAGCAACAAGGACTCACTCCTTCCAGACACAAGTAAACTCCCAGGATCAACTTATCCCACAACATGGCTCTTTGCCTTCTGATTAAGTGACTGTAAGACAAAAAACGAGTTCCCAAGATGGGAGAAGGAGCAGCTTTTCATTAATAATGACTTTCATTTTACCATCCACCAACTATGCAATAAAGACTTTCAATGCGCTATTTTTAACCCCCCAAACAAGTCCCAGTTTACAAATGAGATTGAGAGGGCACAGAAATTTTATATGTAAGATCTTTCTCCTTATGAAGGGTGGACTCAGGGTTAGAACCCAGGCCTTCTTGCTCTGTAGCTCACCCTTCCTTCAGCCACGCTTGCAGCCACTTAGAGGGAGACCCAGAGTGCCTGGGAGACGGAGCATATGCAGATGGGGTCCAGCCGGGCATTTTTGCAGGCTGGGCTATGCTTCTTCTCTAAACTAGGACACTTACACTGCCAGAAGTCCAATATTGAACTGGACAGCCCCTTATTTAAGCTTCTATCCAATAAGATGAAAATTTAAAAACCAGACCTGAAAAAAAATTTTTTTAACTTTTTATTAAGGAAAAATTTCAAACACTCACAAAAGTCAAGAAAGTGGTAGAACTGAAACCCCCTGTCCCATGACCCGGCTCCAACTATCACCAACATGTGGCCCTCTTTGTGTCATCCAGTCCCTCTTACTTTCTGGAGTATTTTTAGCCATTCCCAGACCTTACGTTATATTATCTGTGAATATTTCACTATTGATCTTAATACATAAAGATTTGAATTTAACATGACAACAGATCCTTTATCACTCCTAAGCAAAGCAATAATAATTCCTTAACAGTGTTTCTTAATGTATTTGATTTTCCCCAAATGTCTCCAACATATCTCTTTCAGTGAGTTAATGCATTCAGTCCCCACTTAACAAAATCTGGTTGTTCCAGTCCTGTACAATTTCTTTTTTGGGAAAAAAAAATTCATAGGTAAGGGAACATTACTGATGGGTGGTCAAAGACATCCCTTTCACAATGAGCTCAGGAAGAGAGACCCCCCACACACACCGTCCACCCCCCACCCCCTGCCAAGCAAAGCAAACCGCTTTATCCATGCAGGGCACCACACGTTGGCTGAAACTTCAGTGTTAGGAACTGATTCCTGTCTCCGCCGCAGGCACAGAGCTGGTTTTCATTGTACTGAACAGCACAGGGACGGATGAGGGAAACAGACTGTGCGTGGAGTGGGTGAGAAGTGAACTCCGAGACCATCTCAGGAGTCCATGCGGCTGCTCGGAAGTAAGAGAAGTGTTTCTTAAAAATAAATAAATGAATAAATAGATGCGGCACTCACAGTAGCTGCAAACTCTCGGCTGGAATATGCAAATACTTTATAAACTAAAGACGAAGTTTGAGCTTCTCCTTCCTTTAGGAAAGAAGGCATGTGGTGAAGTCATTTTGTGTTTTGTCATTAAAACAAGACAAAATGAGTAACAAATAAACAATATTTGCAATCCCTCGGGGCCTCCGTTTCTATAGCTTCAAAATGGTGGTGTTGAGGACAGGCATGGTGACCCTCAAAAGTCTCCTCTGACTAATCTTGGGTAGAAAGTAGGGTGCTAATGTCACCAGACACCCCCTTCAAGACAGGGGTACTCATTCCCCAGGCTGCCTGGAGTCTTGGCTGTTGCTGATTCCCAGCTGACTCCCTCCCCAGAAACTACTCTTGACCTGAGTTTGTATTTGTTTTCTAGGATCCACCACCAATGACAACCATTGACTAGATAGATGATGAAGAAGGTATGAAGGCCCAGGCCATAGTCCTTGGTGGGGAAAACTGTGAAGAGTCATCCTCTTTCATGATGGCCAAGAGCTCTGTTGCAACTGCATCATAGTCCGGCATCTCCTTCTGTCCGGTCCCACCACCACCCTCCCCAACCTTGTCCCTAGTAGGTTATGACCAAAGGAGCACACCAATAAACTTCCCCCACGTGGTTTCCAAGTCAGGTTCCTGGAAACAGACCTGGGATAGTATCTGTGTTTCCATGACCTGCAGGTCATCAGCTGGGACCCTAGTGCCCCCTACCTGACTCCTAAACCCCAACTTTTATGTCTGGAGTGCAACTAATGACAGTCAGAAAGTAGGTCGTTCTCTTTTGAATACAAGAATTCTGAGGGAAAACAAAAACAAAAACAAAAACTGAGTAAACCACACTCAGACCAAGTTAGCAACCAAAATTCCTCAAGGTTCAGGTTATTTTCACAATCTCACACAGTTAAAACTGTCATCCACAGTTGTGAACCCAGAAAGAATGGTTGGAAAACTACTGGAAAATGATAAAGGCAGCAATATTTCCATGTAATATTCAACACAGCAGCCTGGGTGAGCTTGGAAAATGAAAGTCAGGTCATGTCGCCCCCATGCTCAAAACCCTTCAATGGGAAGTCATTCTTCCCATCTCACTTGGAGTATAATCCCAAATTCCTACCTTGGATTCTAGGCCCTAATATGCTGATTGCCTCTCTGACCTCATAACCTACCACTCTCCCTTACTCTCTGCAACAACTAACCCTGGCCTCCTTGCTATTGCCAGAACATTCCAAGCCCCCTCCCACCTCATGACTTTTGCCTTTGCAGTTCCTTCTTCCTAAAGTGGTCTTCTCCCAAATAGCTACATGGCTCCACGTGACCTCACTTCCTTCAGGTCTCTCATTGAATGTCACCTTATTAAGGATGCCTTTCTGCCTCCTCCATAGAAGGGTCTTCAAAATAGGTTATATGCCTCCAGAAACACAAAATCTTTCCAAGGATTATCTAAGCACATACATAGTATTAAGGGAAGTGCCTCTAGTTCTACCTGCATCTTTTCCCAAACTGTTCAACTTGAATTTGACCAGGATCAAGTATCCTACAAATTCCTCCACTCATCTCGTCCTTCACAATAAACCTTCCTCTCACTTTACAAAAGAAATATTTACCTCTCCCTCATCCCAAATCTAATAGTGATGCATTGCCCCCCACCCCTACCCCCTGCAAAACTTCCCAGGTGTCAGGCAAAGAACTATTTGAAATGTTGAGGTCGCGTTTGGGAAAGTGCATGACGCTGATGACTAAATAACATATCTTCTTGCCGTTCAAGTAGTTCTAATTCATTGCTTTAGACAAAATGGAAGGAGTTCCTAATAGAGTTATTCACTCTAGATATCTAAAAATAATTTTTGATGAAAGATCACCAAGCGATTTTTGGCATTTAACTCAGAAGGAGTTCAGAGAATTGAGTGACATTGCTCTAGCAGAACCCTCCCACTCTTATCTACTTATATATGCAGACAAGATTTTTTAGCAATTACATCTATAAAAATAAAAAATAGTAACAGAATTGATGTCAACTCTTGTATCATTCAGCCACGAGTATTTGAACTAACTGTGATTTTAAAAGAAAGACAAAGTCTGTTTTATAACAAGATATATTGAAAACAAAAATTTCTGCTTTTTCTTTATAAGAAAGTATTAAGATTTTAGGTAGTGGGTGGGGGGATGGGGAAATTGGGTGATAGGAATTAAGGCGGGCACTTGATGTAATGAGCACTGGGCATTATATGCAACTTATGAATCACTGAATTCTACCATCGAAATTAAAAATACACTATATGTTAACTAAATTGAATTTAAGTTTAAAAAGATTTTTTAAGCATAAAAATATGTTAAGATAAAATTCTGAGATAAAAATATAAGTTCAAAGAGAAAAAGAAATGTAATATTTCCAACAGTTAAAAATGAGCTTGTTTATGTAGTTTTGAAATGGATAATGGTAGATATCAAATTAATATGGTATTCATATTCTAATAGATGTATATTTAAAGTTATATAATTAATTTTTAAAATAAAAGTAGTACTTTTCCCAATATGCAGGGAGTTATATTCTTTATAACTACTACTAATAATATTTAGAAATCCATTTCTGGGTATCCGGAAGGCTCAGTCAGTTAAGCATCAGACTCTTTTTTTTTTTTTTTTTAAGATTTTATTTATTTATTTGACAGACAGGGATCACAAGTAGGCAGAGAGGCAGGCAGAGAGAGAGGAGGAAGCAGGCTCCCTGCCGAGCAGAGAGCCCAATGTGGGGCTCGATCCCAGGACCCTGGGATCATGACCTGAGCCGAAAGCAGAGGCTTTAACCCACTGAGCCACCCAGGACTCCCCAGCATCAGCATCTTGATTTTGGCTCAGGTCATGATCTCAAAGTTAAGAGATCAAGCACCACATCAGGCTCTGTGCTGGGCCTGGAGCCTGCTTAAGATCCTCTCTCCCTCTCCCTATGCCCCTCCCTCTTCTCTCTCAAAAAAAAAAAAAAGGAAAAAAAAGAAATCCATTTAAAAGTAGTGAAAATCAACAGTACCCACCCTATGGACATGAAAAGGAATAAAGGAGTATTATATAAAATCTATGCCAACAAATTTGATAACTTAGATGAAAAGGACCAATTCCTTGGAACACACAAGCTAACAAAACTCACACAAGGAGAAATGGAAAATCTGAATCTATTTTTAAAAAATTCAGTAGGGGCACTTGGGTGGCTTGTGGGTAAAGCATCCAACTCTTGATTTCAGCTCAGGTCAGGATCTCAGGGTCATCAGATCTCAGGGTCATCAGATCAAGCCCTGAGAGGGACTCTGTGCTCAGCACAGAGTCTGCTTGGGATTCTCTCTCTCCCTCTCCCTCTGCTCCTCCTCTCACTTTTGCATTCTCTCTCTCTCTCTCAAATAAATAAATAAAATCTTTTTTTATTTTTTTAAAGCTTTTCTTTTTTTTTTTTTAAGATTTTATTTATTTATTTGACAGAGAGAGAGATCATAAGTAGGCAGAGAGGCAGGCGGGGGGGTGGGAGGCTGCCAAGCAGAAAGCCTGATGCGGGGCTCAATCCCAGGACCTTGGGATCATGACCTGAGCCGAAGGCAGAAGCTTAACCCATTAAGCCACCCAGGCACCCCTAAAATCTTTTTAAAAATTGAATAAATAATCAATAAGCATTAGGCCCAAATGTTTCACAGGTAAATTCTATCAAACATTTAAGGAAGAAATGTATCAATTCTCTACAATGTCCCCCAGAAAATAGAAGCAGAAGGAATAATTCCTAACTCATTCTATGAGGCCAAGATTACCCCAATACCAAAGCCAAATAAAGATATTACAAAAGAAGAATAATACAGACTAATACCTCTCATGACCATAGGCATAAAAATCCTCAACAAAATATTAGCAAATCAAACCAACAATGTATAAAAGGAATTATGTACCACTATCAAGTAGGATTTCTTCTAGATATGCAAGTCTGTTTCAGTATTCAAAAATCAATCAATGTAATCTACCACATCAAAAGACTACAGAAGTGGGGCACCTGGATGGCTCAGTCAGTTGAGTGTCCAAGTCTTGGTTTCAGCTCAAGTCATGGTCTCAGGGTTGTAGGGTTGAGCCCCAACTCAGACTCTGTGTTCAGCATGGGGTCTCCTTGAGATTCATTGACTCTTCCTGTGCCCTTCTCCCTGTTCATGTGGTCTCTCTCACTCTCTCTCTCTCAAATAAATAAATAAAATCTTAAAAAAAAAAAAAGAACTACAGAAGAATTATCATATGATTTTATCAGTTGATGGAGCAAAAGTATTTGAGAAAATCCAACACTCTCAGCAAACTAGGAATAGAGAGAAAATTGCTCAACTTGATAAAGAGCATCTACAAAAGTCCTGCAGCAATTATATTTAATGGTGAGAAAGTAGACAATTTCTCCTTAAGCTTGGGAACAAGGCGGGGCACCTGGGTGGCTCAGTCATTAAACATCTGCCTTCAGCTCAGGTCATGATCCTAAGGTCCTGGGATGGAGCCCCACATCAGGCTCCCTGCTCAGCAAGAAGCCTGCTTCCCCCTCTGCCACTCCTCCTGCTCGTGTTCCCTCTCTCGCTGGCTCTCTCTGTGTCAAATAAATAAATACAAATCTTTTTTAAAAAATTTTTTTAAAGATTGGGAACAAGGTGAGAATGTTCCCTTTCAACACTCATAATCAACATTATACTAGAAGTCTTAAAAGATGCAATAAGATAGGAAAAAGGAAATAAAAGGTATACAGATTGTCAAGGAAGAAATAGAACTTTGTAGATGACATGATTGTTTATGTAGAAAAATCCCAAAGAAATGCCAAAAATTTCTTAGAACTAATACTTGAATATAGCAAGGTTGTAGTACACAAGCTTAATATGGAAAAGTCATCTGTTTTCCTATTCTAGCAATTAGCAACCGGTATGAGAAGTCTTTAAGGAGCGCCTGGGTGGCTTAGCGGGTTAAAGCCTCTGCCTTTGGCTCAGGTCATGATCCTGGCGTCCTGGAATCGAGCCCCGCATCGGGCTCTCTGCTCAGCGAGGGGCCTGCTTCCTCCTCTCCCTCTGCCCACCTCTCTGTCTACTTGTGATCTCTGTCAAATAAATAAATAAGATCTTTAAAAAAAAAAAAAAAGAAGTCTTTAAAAAATTCCATCTACAAAAACACCAAAAATAAAAGAAATATTAAGTGTGAATTTAACAAACTATATGAAAGATCTATATGCAGAAACTTTGATGAAAGAAATCAAAGATTAAGATCTTTCATGAATTGAAAGACTCTACATTATAAAGATGTCAGTTCTTCCCAAACTGATCTGTAAGATTCAATGCAACCCCAACCAAAAACTCCAGCAAGTGTTTTTGTAGATATTGACAAAATGTTTCTAAAGATTATATGGAAAGGCAAAGACAGAATAGCCACCACAATATTAAAGAAAAGAACAAATTTAGAAGACTTGTACTGATTCCAAGTCTTACAGTAAAGCCACAATAATGAAGACAGCATGGTGTTGGCAAAAGAATGGACACATACATCAAAACAACAGAATATATAGCTTAGAAATAGACCAATACAAATATAATCAACGGACCTCTGAAAAAGAAGCAAAAGTAATCCAATGGAGAAATGTAAAATGCAAATGTGGGAAACTGCTAAAAGAAAACATAGGAGAAAATCTAGGTGATCTTGGATTTGGCGATGAATTTTTAGATAGATAACAAAAACATGATTGATGAAGGAAACAAAATGAAAAACTGGATTTTATTTAAGTTAAAAACTGTGAAACGCACTGTTAACAATATTGAAAGACAAGCCACCAACTGGGAGAAAATATTTGAAAAACACATATTTGATAAAGGTCTTATAAGCAAATACACACAGAACTCAAAATTGAACAATTAAAACATGGGCAAAAAATCTGAACAGACATCTCATCAAGTAAATATATAGATGGCAACTAAGCAAATAAAAATGTGCTAAACAATGTCACTACAAAATCGCAAATTAAAACAAGATACCATTATACACATATTAGGAGGGCTAAAAATTTTTTTAATCTGAAATGACTGATGAGGAGGTAGAGCAATAGGAACTCTTCATTCATTGCTGCAAAAAAATGCAAAATGGTGTGACCACTTTGAAAGATAGTTTGGCACGTTCTTACAAAACCAAACATACTCTTACCAAATAACCCAGAAATCGCACTCCTATGTATTTACTAAACTGATTTGAAAACTTGTATCTACACAAAATGTGCATGTGAATGTATGTCTTCACAATTATCTGCATTCATAATTATCAAATTGTGTATTCAAAATACACAATTATATATATTCACAATTATCAGCTGTATTCACAATTATCAAAAACTAAAAACAGTGTGCCTGGCTGGATCAGTGAGTACAGCCTTCAACTTTTTTTTTTTTTTAAAGATTTTATTTATTTATTTGACAGAGATCACAAGTGGGCAGAGAGGCAGGCAGAGAGAGGGGAAAGCAGGCTCAACGCCAATAAGAGAGCCCAATGTGGGGCTCCATGTGGGGCTCAATCCCAGGACCCTGAGATCACGACCCAAGCTGAAGGCAGAGGCTTAACCCACTGAGCCACCCAGGTGACCCCAGCCTGCAACTTTTGATCTCAGGGCTGTGAGTTCAATTTTCACATTGGGCCTAGAGCCCACTGGAAAAAGAAAAAAACCCTGAAAGCAATCAGGATGTCCTTCAATAGGTGAATGTATGAACAAATTTTCACATATACATGCAATGGAACTTTATTCAGTGACAAAAAGAAATGAGCTACCAAATCACAAAAAGACATGGACAACTCATAAACATATATTCCTACATATGCCAGTCTGAAAAAGACCAAACCAGCCTCGGTGGCTCAGTTGGTTAATCATCCAACTCTTGGTTTCAGCTCAGGTCATGATCTCAGAGTTGTGAGATCAAGCCCCATGCTGGGCTCGATGCCCAGGGTGGAGCCTGCTTGGGATTCTCTTCCTCTCCCTCTGCCCCTCCCCACCCCTGCTCCTGAACATACACTATCTCTTTCTCAAGAAAAAAAAAAAAAAAAAGACAAAATTATGACAATGATAGAAAGATCAGTGGTTGCCAGTAATGCAGGTTAAGAGAAGTAGGATTGGTAGGTGATGCACAAGGGATTTTATGTGAGTGGTGAAACTATGGGTATGATACTTGTATCATGGGTAATATGGGTAATTCTGGACACATGACTATGCATTTATCAAAACTCACAGAGCGTAACAGCACAAACAGTGAGCCTTAATGTATGCAAACTTTAAAAACATCATTTAGGAGGTTGGGGGACAACAGAATGGAATACAGAATGTGACAAAACAATCTAACTGTACCATGAATGTATAAAATGACCTTATTGAAGGGGATGTGGGAAGATGTTGTTGTTCTAGTAACTTTGGAAATGAATGGAATCTATAAGACTAAAGACTAAAGACAAAAGAAATTGCATGAAAGCACAGTACTCTAATGGTTAAAGCTGTTTCCCACAGGGGTAAAAGTTAACAAATTTGATACTGTTATACACGTATACTAGAACTAAACAACTAAGTAAATGAATGGTGGATGGTGGGAGACAGGTCTGTTAGAGTGGGAGGTTACAGACAAGCAAGGGGAGTGACACATGTGGTAATGGACTACAACTGGAGATTTCAACAGGAATTCATGTTGGGTTTAATCTGGACATATATGGTTTATAGAGAATTGTTTATTGGTATGTTTACATACACTGACTAATATACACACATATATTTCCCTTCTACCTGAGAGAAGTAACGACATACAAGTACAGCAAATGCCCAGATCCTGGCTTCATTTTTGTAATGATTTGGTATATATATATATATATGTATATATGTATATGTATATATGTATATATGTATATGTATATATGTATATATATGTATATATGTATATATATATATAAAATATGAAAGGAATTCCCCCTCACTGAGCCAATTAACACTTCCTCACACATTTTGTGTCCCTTTTTTTCCTTTGTGGTGAGAATATTTTTCTACTCACTCAGAGAATCTCAATTATACAATACAGGGCGATCAATTACAGTCACCATGTGATACATTAGATCCTCAGGTCATATTCATCTTATAACTGAATGTTTGTAATATTTTACCAAATTCTTCCAGTTTCCTCTAGCTCCCATCCCCTGGCAACCACTTTTCTACTCTCTGCTTCTGTGAGTTTGACTTTATTCAGCTTTTAAGATTCTACAGATAAGTGATACTATGCAGTATCTGCCTTTGGCTAATTTCACTTAGCATATGCCCTTCATGTTGTCACTAATAGCAGTATTTCCTTCTATTTTAAGGTTGAATAATATTCCATTGTAATCATAAGAAAAAAATTTGTAGCTACATATGGTGACAGAAGTTAACTAGACTTATTGTGATCATTTTGCAATACATATAAATACCAAATCATTATGTTGTACATGTGAAACTAATATAATGTTATATGTCAATTATACCATAGTAAAAACCCTTACCTCACACCATACACAAAAATTAACTTAAAAAAAAAAAAAAAAACAGATCCAAGCGATAAATTTAAAGCTAAAATTGGGGGTGCCTTGTTAAGCATCTGCCTCCCGCTCAGGTCACAATCATGGGGTCCTGGGATCAAGTCTCTTAGTCAGGTGCCCCATATCAGGCTCCCTGCTCAGCAGGAAGCCTGCTTCTCCCTCTCCCTCTGCCTGCCACTCTGTCTGTTTGTGCTCTCTCTTTGTTGAATAAATAAAAATTTTAAAAATGATATATTAAAAAATAAAAGCTAAAAAATTTAAAAGTTCTGAAAGAAAGCATAATAGAAAACCTACATAACCCTCGGGTAGGTAAAAATTTAGAAATCACACCAAAAATAGGATCCATAAAAGAATTATTAAAGTTGAATTTATCAAAAATTAAAAATTTCTGTACTTCAAAAAACACCATTAAGGAAAAGAAAAGACAATCCTCAGTATGGGAGAAAATATTTGCAAATCATATTTCTGACGATGGGTCAATATTCAGAACATATAAAGAACTTATAGAACTCAATAATGAGACAAAGACCCAATTTTTAAAATTAGGCAAAAGATTTAAATACATATTTTGCCAAAGAAAATGTGCAAATGGCCAGTTAAGCACTTGAAAAAAAATGTTCAACATTGGAGAAATGCAAGTTAAAACCAAAATGAGAAAGCACGTTACATTTATGGAAATGGCTATAATCAAAATGAGAGATGGGGAACAAGGCAAAGAAATGTTGGCAAGGGTGTGGAGAAACTGGAATTCATATACCTTGCTAGTGGGAGTGTGAAATGGTACAGCCATTTTGGAAAACTGTTGGACAGCGTCTCAAAAGAGTTGCTTAAAATTTTAAATATAAACTTATGTGACCTAGGAATTCCACACTTAGGTGTCCGCCAAAGAGAAATTAAAACATTTGTTCATAGAAAGACTTGTATAAGAATGTTGATAGCTACATTATTCAAAATAGCCAAAGTATGAAAATTACCCAAATGTCTATAAGCTGGCAAAGGGATACACAAAATACGTTATATCCATACAATGGAACACCACTTGTCAAGAAAAAGTTTCATACTGCTGGGAGGTGCTACAAAATGGATAAACCTCAAAAACATTATTTTAAGTGAAAGGAGCCAGATGCAAAAAATTACCTATTGAGGGGAGCAAGGTGGCAGAGGAGTTGGAGACCTAAATATCATTGGGTCCCAGGAATTCAGCTAGATAGTCATCAAAACATTCTGAACACCTACAAACTCAAGAGGAGACTGAAGAGAAGAAGAGCAGCAATTCTAGGAACAGAAAAATGACCACTTTCTGGAATGTAGGATGTGCAGCGAAGTGAATCCAAGGCATACAGAAAGAGAGATTGCGGTGGGAGGGGCTGGCTCCCAGCAAGCCATGGAGCAGCGGAACACAAAATTGTAACTTTTAAATTCGTGCTCCACTGAGGGACATCGCTCCAGAAGCTAAGCAGGGAGTGGAGCCCTCGCGGGGACAGATGTCTGAATGCAGAACTCCCAGGTACCACAGCAGGGAAGCTGGCTACAGAGACAGAGCTGAGGAGTGACCTCTCAGCTTGGGGTTTACCTTAAACCATGATCCGTGGCACAGTCAGGCACTACTCTTTGAGCAGGGACCTCACAAGTGGCAGATCTGGGGAGACCTGCTCCTTACTTCTCCAGGAGGAGTGGTGCGGGAGTGCATGGCAGGAATCTGCTGGTTTTGGAGACTCGGTGCACCAGATATAGAAATGCTCTGTCACAGGCTGGGAGAGCTCAAAGTGCAGTCGGAGACCAGGGAGACGGGAGGGATTGACTGCTTTTCTCTGAGGGTGCACTGAGGAGTGTGGCCCCAGTTCTCGGCTCCTCTGGGCTGGAGATTTGGAGACCGCTATTTTCATTCCCACCCTCCAAAGCTCTGTGCAAAGCATTCAGGGAACAAAAGCTACCAAGAATGAACCCAAGCACATTGCTTAGCCAGGCCCCTGGCAAGGGTGGTGCAATTCTACCTCGGGCAAAGACATTTGAAAATTATGGCAATAGGCCTCTCCTACAGAAGATCAGCAAGAACATCCAGCCAAGTCCAAGCTCACTGATCAAGGAGAACAGTGGAACTTCAGAGCTAGGGGAAAGCAAGGCATAAAATTCATGGCTGTTTTCCCATGATTCCTTAGTCTTTCAAACTTAAATTTTTTTAATTTCATTTTTTTCTTATTCTATTTTTTCTCTTTACTATATTAACCTTTTTAATTATTTTATCTCATCAATATCTTTTTACAAAATCTTTTTAAATTTTTTTCTTATAGTCATATTCTATCCCTTCATTGTATTTAAACATTTTTTTTTTTTTTTGGTCTACATATGTGTTACTCTTTCTTTAAAATTTTGGGATACAATTTCTTCTAACAGATCAAAATATACTCTAAATCTAGCACACGGTTTTGTTCTAGTCTCCAGCCTGATTACATTCTTTCCTCTTTTTATTTCTTTTTTTCAACCAACTTCCTATCTTATCAACTCATTTAGAACTTTTTAAATGTTCATCTTTGCAGTCATATTCCATCGCTTCATTGTGTTTCCCTTATTTTTCTATATACATTTTTTTCATTCTTTAAAATTTTGGGAGGCAGTTTCTTCTAGCAAACCAAAATAACCCAAAATCAAGTGTGTGGCTCAGTTCTAGTCACCAGTCTAATATATGTGTGTATATATATACACACATATATACATATATGTATGTATACACATACACACATATATACATATATGTATGTATACACATACACACATATAT